>NC_069502.1:1055738105-1056097411 GCF_027579735.1 Bombina bombina | reverse complement strand
CAAGAGGCGAGATTACCAATAAATATTTTGGAACTCCGTGCGATTCTCAGAGCTCTTCAGTTTTGGCCTCTTCTGAAGAGAGAACCATTTATTTGTTTTCAGACAGACAATGTCACAACCGTGGCGTATGTCAATCATCAAGGTGGGACTCACAGTCCTCAAGCTATGAAAGAAGTATCTCGGATACTTGCATGGGCGGAATCCAGCTCCTGTCTAATCTCTGCGGTCCATATCCCAGGTATAGACAATTGGGAAGCGGATTATCTCAGTTGCCAGACTTTACATCCGGGAGAATGGTCTCTTAACCCAGATGTGTTTCTTCAGATTGTTTAGATGTGGGGGCTTCCAGAAATAGATCTGATGGCTTCTCATCTAAACAGGAAACTTCCCAGGTATCTGTCCAGGTCCAGGGATACTCAGACAGAAGCAGTGGATGCGTTGTCACTTCCTTGGAATTATCAACCTGCTTATATCTTTTCGCCTCTAGTTCTTCTTGCAAAAGTGATTTCCAAAATCATAATGGAGCGTTCATTTGTACTGCTGGTGGCTCCAGCATGGCCACACAGGTTTTGGTATGCGGATCTTGTTCGGATGTCCAGTTGCCAACCTTGGCCACTTCCGTTAAGGCCAGACCTTCTATCTCAAGGTCCATTTTTCCATCAGGATCTCAAATCATTAAATTTGAAGGTATGGAGATTCTAACCATTTTCATTCCTTTCGACAAAATAAGGAACAGAAACATAATCCTTCCCCCAAGGAATCTGTTTCCAATTGGAAACCTTCCTCAAATTGGAATAAATCCAAGCCATTTAAGAAACCAAAGCCAGCCCCCAAGTCCGCATGAAGGTGCGGCCCTCATTCCAGCTCAGCTGGTAGGGGGCAGATTAAAATTTTTCAAGGATGTTTGGATGAATTCTGTCCAAAATCAATGGATTCTGAGTATTGTCTCTCAGGGGTACCGAATAGGATTCAGAGTAAGACCTCCTGTGAGAAGACATTTTCTCTCACGCATCCCAGCAAATCCAGTAAAGGCTCAGGCTTTCCTGAAGTGGAGTTTTCAGGGGTTATCATGTCAGTTCCGTTTCAGCAACAGGGTTTGGGGTTTTATTCAAATCTATTCATTGTCCCAAAGAAAGAAAATTCATTCAGACCAGTTCTGGATCTGAAAATTTTGAATCGTTATGTAAGAGTACCAACTTTCAAAATGGTGACTAAAAGGACTATTCTGCCTTTTGTTCAGCAAGGACATTATATGTCCACAATAGACTTGCAGGATGCATATCTTCATATTCCGATTCATCCAGATCATTATCAGTTTCTGAGATTCTCTTTTCTAGACAAGCATTACCAATTTGTCGCTTTTCCTTTTGGCCTAGCGACAGCTCCAAGAATCTTTTCAAAGGCCCTACTCTCTGTAATCAGAGAGCGGGGTATTGCGGTGTTTCCTTATTTGGACGATATCTTGGTACTAGCTCAGTCTTTACGTTCTGCAGAATCTTACACAAATCAACTATTGTTGTTTCTTCGAAAACATAGTTGGAGGATCAATTTACCAAAAAGTTCTTTGATTCCTCAGACAAGGGTCACCTTTTTAGGTTTCCAGATAGATTCAGTGTCCATGACTCTGTCTCTAACAGACAAGAAATGTTTAAAATTGGTTCCAGCCTGTCGGAACCTTCAGTCTCAGTCATTCCCTTCAGTAGCTATGTGCATGGAAGTTTTAGGTCTCATGACTGCAGCATCGGACGCGATCCCCTTTGCTCGTTTTCACATGAGACCTCTTCAGCTTTGTATGCTGAACCAATGGTACAGGGATTATACAAGGATATCACAATTAATTTCCTTAAATCCCAATGTTTGACTATCTCTGACTTGGTGGTTAGATCACCATTGTATATTTCAAGGGGCCTCTTTTGTTCGGCCAATCTGGACTGTGATCACAACAGATGCAAGTCTTTCAGGTTGGGGAGCTGTTTGGGGATCTCTAACAGCACAAGGAGTTTGGAAATCTCAAGAGGCGAGATTACCAATCAATAGTTTGGAACATGCGATTTTCAGGGCTCTTCAGGTTTGGCCTCTGTTAAAGAGAGAACTGTTCATTTGTTTTCAGACAGACAATATCACAACTGTGGCATATGTCAATCATCAGGGTGGGACTCACAGTCCCCAAACTATGAAATAATCCAGCTCCTGTCTAATTTCTGCGGTTCATATCCCAGGTATAGACAATTGGGAAGCGTATTATCTCAGCCGTCAGACTTTACATACAGGGGAGTGGTCTCTCCATCCAGATGTGTTTTCTCAGATTGTTCAGATGTGGGGTCTTCCAGAAATAGATCTGATGGCTTCCCATCTAAACAAGAAACTACCCAGGTACCTGTCCAGGTCCAGGGATCCTCAGGCGGAAGCAGTGGATACGTTGACACTTCCTTGGTGTTATCAACCCGTTTATATTTTCCCACCTCTAGTTCTTCCTCCAAGAGTGATCTCCAAAATCATCATGGAGCAATCGTTTGTGTTGCTTTTGGCTCCAGCATGGCCTCACAGGTTTTGGTATGTGGATCTTGTTCGGATGTCCAGTTGCCAACCTTGGCCACTTCCATTAAGGCCGGACCTTCTGTCTCAAGGTCTGTTTTTCCATCAGGATCTCAAATTATTAAATTTGAAGGTTATGAAAATTGAATGCCTAGTGCTTAGTCATAGAGGTTTCTCTGACTCAGTGATTAATACTATGTTTCAGGCTCATAAATCTGTTTCTAGAAAGATTTATTATCGAGTTTTGAAGATTTATATTTCATGGTGTTCTTCTCATAAATTCTCTTGGCATTCTTTCAGAATTCCTAGAATTTTACAGTTTCTTCAGGATGGTTTGGATAATGGTTTGTTTGCAAGAATCTTGAAGGGACAAATCTCTGCTCTTTCTGTTTTTATTTCAAAGAAAGATTGCTAAACTTCCCGATATTCACTGTTTTGTACAGGTTTAGGTTCGTATAAAGCCTGTCATTAAATCAATCTCTCCTCATTGGAGTCTTAATTTGGTTTTGAAGGCTTTACAGGCTCCTCCTTTTGAGCCTATGCATTCTTTGGACATTAAACTACTTTCTTGGAAAGAGTTGTTTCTTTTGGCCATCTCTTCTGCTAGAAGAGTATCTGAATTATCTGCTCTTTCTTGTGAATCTCCTTTTCTGATTTTTCATTAGAATAAGGCGGTTTTGCAGACTTCATTTAAATTCTTACCTAAGGTTGTGAATTCTAACAACATTAATAGAGAAATTGTTGTTCCTTCCTTGTGTCCTAATCCTAAGAATTCTTTGGAGAGATCCTTACATTCTTTGGATGTGGTAAGAGCTTTGAAATACTATGTTGAAGCTACTAAAGATTTCAGGAAGACTTCTAGCCTATTTGTTATCTTTTCTGGTTTCTAGGAAAGGTCAGAAGGCTTCTGCTGTTTCCTTGGCTTCGTGGTTAAGCTTTTGATTCATCAAGTTTTTTGGAATCAGGTCAAGCCCCGCCTCAGAGAATTACAGCTCATTCTACTAGATCAGTCTCCACTTCATGGGCTTTTAAGAATGAAGCTTCAGTTGATCAGATTTGCAAAGCAGCAACTTGGTCTTCTTTGCATACACTTACTAAATTCTACCGTTTTGATGTATTTGCTTCTTTAGAAGCAGTTTTTGGTAGAAAAGTTCTTCAGGCAGCTGTTTCAGTTTTTTCTTTAAATTTATGAGAATAAACTTATATTTTGGGTTGTGGATTTATTTTTTTCAGCGGAAAATTACTGTTTTTATTTTATCCCTCCCTATCTAGTGACTCTTGCATGGAGTTCCACATCTTGGGTATTGCTATCCCATACGTCACAAGCTCATGGACTCTTGCCAATTACATGAAGGAAAACATACTTTATGTAAGAACTTACCTGCTAAATCCATTTCTTTCATATTGGCAAGAGTCCATGAGGCCCACCCTTTTTATGGTGGTTATGATTTCTCCAACATAGGTGTGTCCGGTCCACGGCGTCATCCTTACTTGTGGGATATTCTCTTCCCCAACAGGAAATGGCAAAGAGCCCAGCAAAGCTGGTCACATGATCCCTCCTAGGCTCCGCCTTCCCCAGTCATTCTCTTTGCCGTTGCACAGGCAACATCTCCACGGAGATGGCTTAGAGTTTTTTGGTGTTTAAATGTAGTTTTATTCTTCAATCAAGGAAAAATTTCTCAACAAGCTGAACCTGACGTTATTACATTCAAATTTAAATTGGAACATCTCCGCGCTCTGCTTAAGGAGGTGTTATCTACTCTGGATGATTGTGACAATTTGGTCATTCCAGAGAAATTATGTAAGATGGACAAGTTCCTAGAGGTCCCGGTGCCCCCCGAAGCTTTTCCTATACCCAAGCGGGTGGCGGACATTGTAAATAAAGAATGGGAAAGGCCCGGCATACCTTTTGTCCCTCCCCCTATATTTAAGAAATTATTTCCTATGGTCGACCCCAGGAAGGACTTATGGCAGACAGTCCCCAAGGTCGAGGGGGCGGTTTCTACTCTGAACAAACGCACCACTATCCCTATAGAAGATAGTTGTGCTTTCAAAGATCCTATGGATAAAACATTAGAGGGTTTGCTTAAAAAGATGTTTGTTCAGCAAGGTTACCTTCTACAACCAATTTCATGCATTGTTCCTGTCACTACAGCAGCGTGTTTCTGGTTCGAAGAACTAGAAAAGTCGCTCAATAAACAATCTTCTTATGAGGAGGTTATGGACAGAGTTCAAGCACTTAAATTGGCTAACTCTTTTACCTTAGACGCCACTTTGCAATTAGCTAGATTAGCGGCGAAAAATTCAGGTTTTGCTATTGTGGCGCGCAGAGCGCTTTGGCTAAAGTCTTGGTCAGCGGATGTGTCCTCCAAGAACAAATTGCTTATCATCCCTTTCAAGGGGAAAACGCTGTTTGGCCCTGACTTGAAAGAGATTATTTCAGACATCACTGGGGGAAAGGGCCACGCCCTTCCTCAGGATAGGTCTTTTAAGGCTAAAAATAAAACAAATTTTCGTCCCTTTTGCAGAAACGGACCAGCCTCAAATTCTACATCCTCTAAGCAAGAGGGTAATTCTTCTCAAACCAAGCCAGCCTGGAGACCGATGCAAGGCTGGAACAAAGGTAAGCAGGCCAAGAAGCCTGCTACCGCTACTAAGACAGCATGAGATGTTGGCCCCCGATCCGGGACCGGATCTGGTGGGGGGCAGACTCTCTCTCTTCGCTCAGGCTTGGGCAAGAGATGTTCAGGATCCTTGGGCGCTAGAAATAGTTTCTCAAGGTTATCTCCTGGAATTCAAGGAACTACCCCCAAGGGGAAGGTTCCACAGGTCTCAATTGTCTTCAGACCAAATAAAAAGACAGGCATTCTTACATTGTGTAGAAGATCTGTTACAAATGGGAGTGATTCATCCTGTTCCATTAGGAGAACAAGGGATGGGGTTTTACTCCAACCTGTTCATAGTTCCCAAAAAAGAGGGAACATTCAGGCCAATTTTGGATCTCAAGATCCTAAACAAATTTCTCAGGGTTCCATCGTTCAAAATGGAAACCATTCGGACAATTCTTCCTACCATCCAGGAAGGTCAATTCATGACCACGGTGGATTTAAAGGATGCGTATCTACATATTCCTATCCACAAGGAACATCATCGGTTCCTAAGGTTCGCCTTTCTGGACAAGCATTACCAGTTTGTGGCACTTCCATTCGGATTAGCCACTGCTCCAAGAATTTTCACAAAGGTACTAGGGTCCCTTCTAGCGGTGCTAAGGCCAAGGGGCATTGCAGTAGTACCTTACTTGGACGACATACTGATTCAAGCGTCGTCTCTGCCACAAGCAAAGGCTCATACGGACATTGTCCTAGCCTTTCTCAGATCTCACGGGTGGAAAGTGAACGTAGAAAAAAGTTCTCTATTCCCGTCAACAAGAGTTCCCTTCTTGGGAACAATAATAGACTCCTTAGAAATGAAGATTTTTCTGACAGAGGCCAGAAAATCAAAACTTCTAAGCTCTTGTCAAGTACTTCATTCTGTTCTTCTTCCTTCCATAGCGCAGTGCATGGAAGTAATAGGTTTGATGGTTGCGGCAATGGACATAGTTCCTTTTGCGCGAATTCATCTGAGACCATTACAACTGTGCATGCTCAGACAGTGGAATGGGGATTATACAGACTTGTCTCCGACGATCCAAGTAGATCAGAGGACCAGAGATTCACTCCGCTGGTGGCTGACCCTGGACAACCTGTCACAAGGGATGAGCTTCCGCAGACCAGAGTGGGTCATTGTCACGACCGACGCCAGTCTGGTGAGCTGGGGCGCGGTCTGGGAACCCCTGAAAGCTCAGGGTCTATGGTCTCGGGAAGAATCTCTTCTCCCGATAAACATTCTGGAACTGAGAGCGATATTCAATGCTCTCAAGGTTTGGCCTCAACTAGCAAAGGCCAAATTCATAAGGTTTCAATCAGACAACATGACGACTGTTGCATATATCAACCATCAGGGGGGAACAAGGAGTTCCCTGGCGATGGAAGAAGTGACCAAAGTAATTCAATGGGCGGAGATTCACTCCTGCCACTTGTCTGCAATCCACACCCCAGGAGTGGAAAATTGGGAAGCGGATTTTCTGAGTCGTCAGACATTTCATCCGGGGGAGTGGGAACTCCATCCGGAAATCTTTGCCCAAATAACTCAATTATGGGGCATTCCAGACATGGATCTGATGGCGTCTCGTCAGAACTTCAAGGTTCCTTGCTACGGGTCCAGATCCAGGGATCCCAAGGCGACTCTAGTAGATGCACTAGTAGCGCCCTGGACCTTCAACCTAGCTTATGTATTCCCACCGTTTCCTCTCATTCCCAGGCTGGTAGCCAGGATCAATCAGGAGAGGGCTTTGGTGATCTTGATAGCTCCTGCGTGGCCACGCAGAACTTGGTATGCAGACCTGGTGAATATGTCATCGGCTCCACCATGGAAGCTACCTTTGAGACGGGACCTTCTTGTTCAAGGTCAGTTCGAACATCCGAATCTGGCCTCACTCCAACTGACTGCTTGGAGATTGAACGCTTGATTTTATCAAAGCGTGGGTTCTCAGATTCTGTCATTGATACTCTTATTCAGGCTAGAAAGCCTGTAACTAGAAAAATTTACCATAAAATATGGAAAAAACATAATTTATGCTTACCTGATAAATTCCTTTCTTCTGTAGTGTGATCAGTCCACGGGTCATCATTACTTCTGGGATATTACTCCTCCCCAACAGGAAGTGCAAGAGGATTCACCCAGCAGAGCTGCATATAGCTCCTCCCCTCTACGTCACTCCCAGTCATTCGACCAAGGACCAACGAGAAAGGAAAAGCCAAGGGTGAAGTGGTGACTGGAGTATAAATTAAAAAATATTTACCTGCCTTAAAAACAGGGCAGGCCGTGGACTGATCACACTACAGAAGAAAGGAATTTATCAGGTAAGCATAAATTATGTTTTCTTCTGTTAAGTGTGATCAGTCCACGGGTCATCATTACTTCTGGGATACCAATACCAAAGCAAAAGTACACGGATGACGGGAGGGATAGGCAGGCTCTTTATACAGAAGGAACCACTGCCTGAAGAACCTTTCTCCCAAAAATAGCCTCCGATGAAGCAAAAGTGTAAAATTTGTAAAATTTGGAAAAAGTATGAAGCGAAGACCAAGTTGCAGCCTTGCAAATCTGTTCAACAGAGGCCTCATTCTTGAAGGCCCAAGTGGAAGCCACAGCTCTAGTAGAATGAGCTGTAATTCTTTCAGGAGGCTGCTGTCCAGCAGTCTCATAAGCTAAACGAATTATGCTACGAAGCCAAAAAGAAAGAGAGGTAGCGGAAGCTTTTTGACCTCTCCTCTGCCCAGAGTAAATGACAAACAGAGAAGACGTTTGTCGAAATTCCTTAGTTGCCTGTAAGTAAAATTTTAGAGCACGGACTACATCCAGGTTGTGCAGTAGACGTTCCTTCTTTGAAGAAGGATTTGGGCATAAAGAAGGAACAACAATCTTTGATTGATATTCCTGTTAGTAACTACCTTAGGTAAGAACCCAGGTTTAGTACGCAGGACTACCTTATCCGAATGAAAAATCAAATAAGGAGAATCACAATGTAAGGCTGATAATTCAGAGACTCTTCGAGCCGAGGAAATAGCCATTAAAAATAGAACTTTCCAAGATAACAACTTTATATCAATGGAATGAAGGGGTTCAAACGGAACGCCCTGTAAAACATTAAGAACAAGGTTTAAACTCCATGGTGGAGCAACAGTTTTAAACACAGGCTTAATCCTGGCCAAAGCCTGACAAAAAGCCTGGACGTCAGGAACTTCTGACAGACGTTTGTGTAACAGAATGGACAGAGCTGAGATCTGTCCCTTTAATGAACTAGCAGATAAACCCTTTTCTAAACCTTCTTGTAGAAAAGACAATATCCTAGGAATCCTAACCTTACTCCAAGAGTAACCTTTGGATTCACACCAATATAGGTATTTACGCCATATCTTATGGTAAATCTTTCTGGTAACAGGTTTCCTAGCCTGTATTAAGGTATCAATAACTGACTCAGAAAACCCACGTCTTGATAAAATCAAGCGTTCAATTTCCAAGCAGTCAGCTTCAGAGAAGTTAGATTCTGATGTTTGAAGGGACCCTGTATCAGAAGGTCCTGTTTCAGAGGTAGAGACCAAGGTGGACAGGATGACATGTCCACCAGGTCTGCATACCAAGTCCTGCGTGGCCACGCAGGTGCTATTAGAATCACTGATGCTCTCTCTTGTTTGATTCTGGCAATCAATCGAGGAAGCAACGGGAAGGGTGGAAACACGTAAGCCATCCTGAAGTCCCAAGGTGCTGTCAGAGCATCTATCAGGACTGCTCCTGGATCCCTGGATCTGGACCCGTAACGAGGAAGCTTGGCGTTCTGTCGAGACGCCATGAGATCTATCTCTGGTTTGCCCCAACGTCGAAGTATTTGGGCAAAGACCTCCGGATGAAGTTCCCACTCCCCCGGATGAAAAGTCTGACGACTTAAGAAATCCGCCTCCCAGTTCTCCACTCCCGGGATGTGGATTGCTGACAGGTGGCAAGAGTGAGACTCTGCCCAGCGAATTATCTTTGATACTTCCATCATAGCTAGGGAGCTTCTTGTCCCTCCCTGATGGTTGATGTAAGCTACAGTCGTGATGTTGTCCGACTGAAACCTGATGAACCCCCGAGTTGTCAACTGGGGCCAAGCCAGGAGGGCATTGAGAACTGCTCTCAATTCCAGAATGTTTATTGGCAGGAGACTCTCCTCCTGACTCCATTGTCCCTGAGCCTTCAGAGAATTCCAGACGGCACCCCAACCTAGAAGGCTGGCGTCTGTTGTTACAATTGTCCAGTCTGGTCTGCTGAATGGCATCCCCCTGGACAGATGTGGCCGAGAAAGCCACCATAGAAGAGAATTTCTGGTCTCTTGATCCAGATTCAGAGAAGGGGATAAGTCTGAGTAATCCCCATTCCACTGACTTAGCATGCACAGTTGCAGTGGTCTGAGGTGTAAGCGTGCAAAGGGTACTATGTCCATTGCCGCTACCATTAAGCCGATTACCTCCATGCATTGAGCCACTGACGGGTGTTGAATGGAATGAAGGGTGCGGCAAGCACTTTGAAGTCTTGTTAGCCTGTCCTCTGTCAGGTAAATCTTCATTTCTACAGAATCTATCAGAGTCCCCAGGAAGGGAACTCTTGTGAGTGGAACGAGTGAACTTTTCTTTTCGTTCACCTTCCATCCATGTGACCTTAGAAATGCCAGCACTAACTCTGTATGAGACTTGGCAGTTTGAAAGCTTGAAGCTTGTATCAGAATGTCGTCTAGGTATGGAGCTACCGAGATTCCCCGCGGTCTTAGAACCGCCAGAAGAGCACCCAGAACCTTTGTGAAGATTCTTGGAGCTGTAGCCAATCCGAATGGAAGAGCCACAAACTGGTAATGCCTGTCTAGGAAGGCAAACCTTAGGTACCGATAATGATCTTTGTGAATCGGTATGTGAAGGTAAGCATCTTTTAAATCTACAGTGGTCATGTACTGACCCTCTTGGATCATAGGTAAAATTGTCCGAATAGTCTCCATCTTGAACGATGGAACTCTTAGGAATTTGTTTAGGATCTTTAAGTCCAGGATTGGTCTGAAAGTTCCCTCTTTTTTGGGAACCACAAACAGATTTGAGTAAAACCCCTGTCCCTGTTCCGATCGTGGAACTGGATGGATTACTCCCATTAACAAGAGCTCTTGTACGCAGCGTAGAAACGCCTCTTTCTTTGTCTGGATTGTTGACAATCTTGACAGATGAAATCTCTCTCTTGGAGGAGAGTATTTGAAGTCCAGAAGGTATCCCTGAGATATTATCTCTAGCGCCCAGGGATCCTGAACATCTCTTGCCCAAGCGTGGGCGAAGAGAGAAAGTCTGCCCCCCACTAGATCCGATCCCGGATCGGGGGCCCTCAATTCATGCTGTTTTAGGGGCAGCAGCAGGTTTCCTAGTCTGCTTGCCCTTGTTCCAGGACTGGTTAGGTTTCCAGCCTTGTCTGTAGCGAGCAACAGCTCCTTCCTGTTTTGGTGCAGAGGAAGTTGATGCTGCTCCTGCTTTGAAATTACGAAAGGAACGAAAATTAGACTGTCTAGTCTTGGCTTTGGCTTTGTCCTGAGGCAGGGCATGGCCTTTACCTCCTGTAATGTCAGCGATAATCTCTTTCAACCCGGGCCCGAATAAGGTCTGCCCTTTGAAAGGTATATTAAGCAATTTAGACTTAGAAGTAACATCAGCTGACCAGGATTTTAGCCACAGCGCCCTGCGTGCCTGAATGGCGAATCCTGAATTCTTCGCCGTAAGTTTAGTAAGATGTACTACGGCCTCCGAAATGAATGAATTAGCTAGTTTAAGGACTCTAAGCCTGTCCGTAATGTCGTCCAGAGTAGCTGAACCAATGTTCTCTTCCAGAGACTCAATCCAGAATGCCGCTGCAGCCGTGATCGGCGCAATGCATGCAAGGGGTTGCAATATAAAACCTTGTTGAACAAACATTTTCTTAAGGTAACCCTCTAATTTTTTATCCATTGGATCTGAAAAAGCACAGCTATCCTCCACCGGGATAGTGGTACGCTTAGCTAAGGTAGAAACTGCTCCCTCCACCTTAGGGACCGTTTGCCATAAGTCCCTTGTGGTGGCGTCTATTGGAAACATTTTTCTAAATATCGGAGGGGGTGAGAACGGCACACCGGGTCTATCCCACTCCTTAGTAACAATTTCAGTAAGTCTCTTAGGTATAGGAAAAACCTCAGTACTCGTCGGTACCGCAAAATATTTATCCAACCTACACATTTTCTCTGGTATTGCAACTGTGTTACAATCATTCAGAGCCGCTAACACCTCCCCTAGTAATACACGGAGGTTTTCCAGTTTAAATTTAAAATTTGAAATATCTGAATCCAGTCTGTTTGGATCAGAACCGTCACCCACAGAATGAAGTTCTCCGTCCTCATGTTCTGCCACCTGTGACGCAGTGTCTGACATGGCCCTAATATTATCAGCGCACTCTGTTCTCACCCCAGAGTGATCACGCTTACCTCTTAGTTCTGGTAATTTAGCCAAAACCTCAGTCATAACAGTAGCCATATCCTGTAATGTGATTTGTAATGGCCGCCCAGATGTACTCGGCGCTACAATATCACGCACCTCCCTCTGAGCGGGAGATGTAGGTACTGACACGTGAGGCGAGTTAGTCGGCATAACTCTCCCCTCGTTGTTTGGTGAAATTTGTTCAATTTGTACAGATTGACTTTTATTTAAAGTAGCATCAATACAGTTAGTACATAAATTTCTATTGGGCTCCACTTTGGCATTGCAACAAATGACACAGGTATCATCCTCTGAATCAGACATGTTTAACACACTAGCAAATAAACTTGTAACTTGGAAATACAATTCAATTAGAATAATATTAAAACGTACTGTGCCTTTAAGAAGCACAGAAGATCTATGACAGTTGAAAATTAATAAATTGAAACAGTTATAGCCTCAATCCTTGTAAATAACACAACTTTAGCAAAGGTTTAATCCCATTAGCAAAGATAACAAATTCTGAAAGCAGGAAACAAATTACAGAATAAACGTTTTTTATCTCAGTCAAACTATAATTCTCACAGCTCTGCTGAGAGAAATTACCTCCCTCAAAATAAGTTTTGAAGACCCCTGAGCTCTGTAGAGATGAACCGGATCATGCAGGGAATACAATGAGTTGCTGACTGAAATATTTGATGCGTAGTAAAAGCGCCAAAAAACGTCCCCTCCCCCTCACACACAGCAGTGAGGGAGAACAGAAACTGTCAGAAAACAGATTAAGCAACTGCCAAGTGGAAAAATAGTGCCCAAACATTTATTCACTCAGTACCTCAGTAAATGAAAACGATTTTACATTCCAGCAAAAACGTTAAACATAATCTCTAGTTATTAAACAGCTTTATGTATTTCTTACAGTGTAATTCTAGTGAAGTACCATTCCCCAGAATACTGAAGTGTAAAGTATACATACATGAGATTATATCGGTATGGCAGGATTTTCTCATCAATTCCATCGTCAGAAAATAAAAACTGCTACATACCTCTATGCAGATTCATCTGCCCGCTGTCCCCTGATCTGAAGTTTACCTCTCCTCAGATGGCCGAGAAACAGCAATATGATCTTAACTACTCCGGCTAAAATCATAACAAAAACTCTGGTAGATTCTTCTTCAAACTCTGCCAGAGAGATAATAACACACTCCGGTGCTATTTTAAAATAACAAACTTTTGATTGAAGATATAAAACTAAGTATAATCACCATAGTCCTCTCACACATCCTATCTAGTCGTTGGGTGCAAGAGAATGACTGGGAGTGACGTAGAGGGGAGGAGCTATATGCAGCTCTGCTGGGTGAATCCTCTTGCACTTCCTGTTGGGGAGGAGTAATATCCCAGAAGTAATGATGACCCGTGGACTGATCACACTTAACAGAAGAAAATATATCTGTTGGTGCGAATCTAAAGGATTCCCATGGAACAAGATAAAAATTCCTAAGATTCTATCCTTTCTACAAGAGGGTTTGGAGAAAGGATTATCTGCAAGTTCTTTGAAGGGACAGATTTCTGCTTTATCTGTTTTACTTCACAAAAAGCTGGCGGCTGTGCCAGATGTTCAAGCTTTTGTTCAGGCTCTGGTTAGAATCAAGCCTGTTTACAAACCTTTGACTCCTCCTTGGAGTCTCAATTTAGTTCTTTCAGTTCTTCAAGGGGTTCCGTTTGAACCCTTACATTCCGTAGATATTAAGTTATTATCTTGGAAAGTTTTGTTTTTGGTTGCAATTTCTTCTGCTAGAAGAGTTTCAGAGTTATCTGCTCTGCAGTGTTCTCCTCCTTATCTGGTGTTCCATGCAGATAAGGTGGTTTTGCGTACTAAACCTGGTTTTCTTCCGAAAGTTGTTTCTAACAAAAATATTAACCAGGAGATAGTTGTGCCTTCTTTGTGTCCGAATCCAGTTTCAAAGAAGGAATGTTTGTTGCACAATTTGGATGTAGTTCGTGCTCTAAAATTCTATTTAGAGGCTACAAAGGATTTCAGACAAACATCTTCCTTGTTTGTTGTTTATTCTGGTAAAAGGAGAGGTCAAAAAGCAACTTCTACCTCTCTCTCTTTTTGGCTTAAAAGCATCATCCGATTGGCTTATGAGACTGCCGGACGGCAGCCTCCTGAAAGAATCACAGCTCACTCCACTAGGGCTGTGGCTTCCACATGGGCCTTCAAGAACGAAGCTTCTGTTGATCAGATATGTAAGGCAGCGACTTGGTCTTCACTGCACACTTTTACCAAATTTTACAAATTTGATACTTTTGCTTCTTCGGAGGCTGTTTTTGGGAGAAAGGTTTTGCAAGCCGTGGTGCCTTCCATCTAGGTGACCTGATTTGCTCCCTCCCATCATCCGTGTCCTAAGGCTTTGGTATTGGTTCCCACAAGTAAGGATGACGCCGTGGACCGGACACACCTATGTTGGAGAAAACAGAATTTATGCTTACCTGATAAATTACTTTCTCCAACGGTGTGTCCGGTCCACGGCCCGCCCTGGTTTTTTAATCAGGTCTGATGAATTATTTTCTCTAACTACAGTCACCACGGTTTCATATGATTTCTCCTATGCATATTCCTCCTTTACGTCGGTCGAATGACTGGGGAAGGCGGAGCCTAGGAGGGATCATGTGACCAGCTTTGCTGGGCTCTTTGCCATTTCCTGTTGGGGAAGAGAATATCCCACAAGTAAGGATGACGCCGTGGACCGGACACACCGTTGGAGAAAGTAATTTATCAGGTAAGCATAAATTCTGTTTTTTTGTATAAAGCACAATTATTTCCAAATTCCTTTGTTGATGCTTTTTACTCCTTTCTTTATCACCCCACTGCTTGGCTATTCGTTAAACTGAATTGTGGGTGTGGTGAGGGGTGTATTTATAGGCATTTTGAGGTTTGGGAAACAACTTTGCCCATCCTGGTAGGATTGTATATCCCATACGTCACTAGCTCATGGACTCTTGCCAATATGAAATAAATTAATTTATCAGGTAAGTTCTTACATAAATTATGTTTTTCATTTCTTTTAGTTTTTGTCAGGAAAGTCCTACCGTCCTAGTTGCTGATGCCTGCCTTAACTTTTCCCTCCCATTTAATTGTGAAATTCACATCATGTGTTTTAGATCCCAAAGGTTTTGGCTCATGGACTCTCACCACCTTATGAAAGAAAACAACTTTCCAATTTACTTAAATTATCTAATTTGATTTGTTCTATTGATATCCTTTGTTGAAAAGGATACCTAGGAAGACTCGGGGGCTTCTAATTGGTTACTGCAAATATAAGCCTCTTGTAATTGACTGACCAATGCGTTCAGCTAGCTCCCATTAGTGCATTGCTGCTTCTTCAACAAATGATATCAAGAGAATGAAGCAAATTCTGTAATAGAAGTTAATTGGAAAGTTGTTCAAAATTCTATTCTCTATCTGAATCATGAAATAACAATTTGGGGTTTTATGTCCATTTAACTAGGTATTATCCACTTGATTAAACACATAGTTAAAGGCAAGCAAATACATTAGATCATTTTATTATTTCTTTGTTATGTCCCTTTTATTGGATGTTAGCTATACAAAGTATACATTTACATGCAAAAAAATATATACATATTGTTACATTCTTTACTAATGAAGCTAATGATGGGAGACTATCTGATTTGTATGCACCATTTCCTTTAAACTGAGAATCAATTTGCTTAATGATCCATATATCTGATAAAGAATACAATTTTATCTAAGAAAAATTGTTTAGATTCCTGATCGCTACTTATTCTAGAATGCTCTATAGCTCTATGGCCTTAGCTCACAAGAAAAATATTGAAATATAATTATTTATCTGCCCAAAAGAACATAGTGAGACATAAAAAATGCTGTTAAAGGGACAGTGAAGTCAAAATTTAATTTTCATAATTCAGATAGGGAATGCAATTTTAAACAACTTCCCAATTTACTTTTATCATCAAATTTGCATTGTTCTCTTGGTATTCTTTGTTGAAAACTAAACATAGGTCAGCTCATAAACTGAGTTCTAAGCCCTTAAAGACCACCTCTTATGTCAGAGCATTTTTTTTACAGCTAGATAGTGCTAGTTCATGTGTGCCATATAAGTAACCTTGTGCTCACTCCTATGAAGCAATGATTGGCTAAAATGCAAGTGTGTCAAAAGAACTGATATAAGGGGGCAGTCTCCAGTGACTTATGTACAAGGTAATCACAGAGGTAAAAAGTGAATTAATATAACAGTGTTGGTTATGCAAAACTGGGAAGTGGGTAATCAAGGGATTCTTTATCTTTTTAAACAATAAAAATGTTAGTAGACTGTCCCTTTAACAGTAAAAACTTAATGTTGCATCCAAATATATATCCAACATTCATATTCGTTACAAATATGACATTATAAGGTACCTTCTGATCTAAACCTAAAACACCATTAAGCGCTCCACTTTGTAATACCAGCGCACAATAATATTACAATGGTATTACAAGTAAATCTCAATGTGAACGCGAGCTCATGTTCGCATTGCTAGGAAGCATTGTGCTCACGAGCTCATGCTTCCATAGGCTCCTATGGGAGCCTCATTCTGATATCATCAGAGATGGCATCAGAACCTTGTGCGGCGAAGGGGGGAGGTAGCGCAGCATTTTTAAATTTATATTAACATATAAATAAATATGTATATAAGCATATACATATATACTTACATTGCCGTCTATGGGAACACACAGTTCCCATAGACCGCAATGTAAAGGCACTTTCTTTCATGTAATTAGCAAGAGTCCATGAGCTAGTGACGTATGGGATATACATTCCTACCAGGAGGGGCAAAGTTTCCCAAACCTTAAAATGCCTATATATACACCCCTCACCACACCCACAATTCAGTTTTACAAACTTTGCCTCCGATGGAGGTGGTGAAGTAAGTTTGTGCTAGATTCTACGTTGATATGCGCTCCGCAGCAAGTTGGAGCCCGGTTTTCCTCTCAGCGTGCAGTGAATGTCAGAGGGATGTGAGGAGAGTATTGCCTATTTGAATGCAGTGATCTCCTTCTACGGGGTCTATTTCATAGGTTCTCTGTTATCGGTCGTAGAGATTCATCTCTTACCTCCCTTTTCAGATCGACGATATACTCTTATATATACCATTACCTCTGCTGATTCTCGTTTCAGTACTGGTTTGGCTTTCTACAAACATGTAGATGAGTGTCCTGGGGTAAGTAAATCTTATTTTTTGTGACACTCTAAGCTATGGTTGGGCACTTTGTTTATAAAGTTCTAAATATATGTATTCAAACATTTATTTGCCTTGACTCAGAATGTTCAACTTTCCTTATTTTTCAGACAGTCAGTTTCATATTTGGGATAATGCATTTGAATTAATCATTTTTTCTTACCTTCAAAAATTTGACTCTTTTTTCCCTGTGGGCTGTTAGGCTCGCGGGGGCTGAAAATGCTTCATTTTATTGCGTCATTCTTGGCGCGGACTTTTTTGGCGCAAAAATTCTTTTCCGTTTCCGGCGTCATACGTGTCGCCGGAAGTTGCGTCATTTTTTGACGTTATTTTGCGCCAAAAATGTCGGCGTTCCGGATGTGGCGTCATTTTTGGCGCCAAAAGCATTTAGGCGCCAAATAATGTGGGCGTCTTATTTGGCGCTAAAAAATAAGGGCGTCGCTTTTGTCTCCACATTATTTAAGTCTTATTTTTTCATTGCTTCTGGTTGCTAGAAGCTTGTTCTTTGGCATTTTTTCCCATTCCTGAAACTGTCATTTAAGGAATTTGATCAATTTTGCTTTATATGTTGTTTTTTCTCTTACATATTGCAAGATGTCTCACGTTGCATCTGAGTCAGAAGATACTACAGGAAAATCGCGGTCTAGTGCTGGAGCTACCAAGCTAAGTGTATCTGCTATAATTTTTGGTATCTGTTTCTCCAGCTGTTGTTTGTATTGCATGTCATGACAAACATATTAATGCAGATAAAATTTCCTTTAGTACTGTTACATTACCTGTTGCTGTTCCATCAACATCTAATTTTCAGAGTGTTCCTGATAAACATAAGAGATTTTATTTTTTAAATCCATTAAGAAGGCTATGTCTGTTATTTCTCCTTCTAGTTTACATAAAAGTCTTTTAAAACTTCTCTTTTTTCAGATGAATTTTTAAATGAACATCATCATTCTGATACTGATAATGGTTCTTCTGGTTCAGAGGTTTCTGTCTCAGAGGTTGATGCTGATAAATCTTTGTATTTGTTCAAGATGGAATTTATTCGTTCTTTATTTAAAGAAGTATTAATTGCATTAGAAATAGAGGATTCTGGTCCTCTTGATACTAAATCTAAACATTTAAAAAAGGTTTTTAAATCTCCTGTAGTTATTCCAGAAGTGTTTAATCTCCCTGATGCTATTTCTGAAGTAATTTCCAGGGAATGGAATAATTTGGGTAATTCTTTTACTCCTTCTAAACGTTTAAGCAATTATATCCTGTGCCATCTGACAGATTAGAGTTTTTTGGGACAAAATCCCTAAGTTTATGGGGTTGTCTCTACTCCTGCTATATGTGCTACTATTCCTACGGCAGATAGTACTTAATTTAAGGATCCTTTAGATAGGAAAATTGAATCCTTTCTAAGAAAAGCTTACTTATGTTCAGGTAATCTTCTTAGACCTGCTATATTTTTAGCGGATGTTGCTGCAGCTTCAACTTTTTGGTTAGAAGCTTTAGCGCAACAAGTAACAGATCATAATTTTATAGCATTATTATTATTCTATAACATGCTAATAATTTTATTGGTGATACCATCTTTTGATATCATTAGAGTTGATGTCAGGTATATGTCTCTAGCTATTTTAGCTAGAAAAGCTTTATGGATTAAACTTGGAATGCTGATATGTCTTCTAAGTCAACTTTGCTTTCCCTTTCTTTCCAGGGTAATAAATTATTATCTCAACTGTTTCTGGAAGGAAGGGAACTTTTTTACCAAAGGATAAAAAATCTAAGGTAAATTTAGGTCTAATAATCATTTTCGTTCCTTTCCTCACAATAAGGAACAAAAGCCTGATCCTTCATCCTCAGGAGCGGTATCAGTTTGGAAACTATTTCCAGTTTGGAATATATCCAAGCCTTATAGAAAACCTATAGCCAGCTCCTAAGTACCCATGAAGGTGCGGACCTTATTCCAGCTCAGCTAGTATGGGGCAGATTACGTTTTCTTCAAAGAAATTTGGATCAATTCCGTTCTCAATTTCTGGTTTCAGAACATTGTTTCAGAAAGGTACAGAATTGGCTTCAGTTAAGGCCTCCTGCTAAGAGATTTTTTTTCTTTCCCGTGTCCCAGTTAACACAGCAAAGGCTCAGCATTTCTGAAATGTGTTTCAGATCTAGAGTTGGCTGGAGTAATTATGCCAGTTCCAGTTCTGGAACAGGGGCTGGGGTTTTATTTTATCTCTTCATTGTACCAAAGAAGGTCAATTCCTTCAGACCAGTTCCGGATCTCCTTTGGTAGCCTTATGCATGGAAATTTTAGGTCTTAGGACTGCCGCATCAGATGCGATCTCCTTTGCTCGTTTTCACATGCGACCTCTTCAGCTCTGTATGCTGAACCAATGGTGCAGGGATTACTCAAAGATATCTAAATTAATATATTTAAACCGATTATACGACACTCTCTGACATGGTGGACAGATCACCATCGTTTAGTTCAGGGGGCTTCTTTGTTCTTCCGACCTGGACTATAATCTCAACAGATGCAAGTCTTACAGGTTGGGGAGCTGTGTGGGGGTATCTGACGGCACAAGGGGTTTGGGAATCTCAGGAGGTGAGATTTCCGATCAATATTTTGGAACTCCGTGCAATTTTCAGAGCTCTTCAGTCTTGGCCTCTTCTGAAGAGAGAGTTGTTCATTTGTTTTCAGATAGACAATGTCACAACTGTGGCATACATCAATCATCAAGGAGGGACTCACAGTCCTCTGGCTATGAAAGAAGTATCTCGAATTTTGGTTTGGGCGGAATCCAGCTCCTGTCTAATCTCTGCGGTTCATATCCCAGGTATGGACAATTGGAAAGCGGATTATCTCAGTCGCCAAACGTTGCACCTGGGCGAATGGTCTTCACCCAGAGGTATTTCCTCAGATTGTTCAAATGTGGGAACTCCCAGAAATAGATCTGATGGCTTCTCATCTAAACAAGAAACTTCCCTGGTATCTGTCCGGATCCCGGGATCCTCGGGCGGAGGCAGTGGATGCATTATCTCTTCCTTACAAGTGTCATCCTGCCTATATCTTTCCGCCTCTAGTTCTTCTTCCAAGGGTATTCTCCAATATTCTAAAGGAATGCTCGTTTGTCCTGCTGGTAGCTCCAGCATGGCCTCACAGGTTTTGGTATGCGGATCTTGTCCGGATGGCCTCTTGCCAGCTGTGGACTCTTCCGTTAAGACCAGTCTTTCTGTCTCAAGGTTCTTTTTTCCATCAGGATCTCAAAACCTTAATTTTAAGGTGTGGAGTTTGAATGCTTGATTCTTGGTCAAAGAGGTTTCTCTGACTCTGTGATTGATACTATGTGACAGGCTCGTAAATCTGTATCTAGAGAGATATATTATAGAGTCTGGAAGACTTATATTTCTTCAGGATGGTTTAGATAAAGGTTTGTCCGCAAGTTTCTTGAAAGACAAATCTCTGCTCTTTCTGTTCTTTTTCACAGTAGGATTGCTAATCTTCCTGATATTCATTGTTTTGTACAACCTTTGGTTCATATAAAACTTGTCATTGAGTCAATTTCTCCTCCTTGGAGTTTGAATTTGGTTCTGGGGGCTCTTCAAGCTCCTCCTTTTGAACCCATGCATTCTTTGGTCATTATATTACTTTCTTGGAAAGTTTTGTTTCTTTTGGCTATCTCTTCTGCCAGAAGAGTCTCTGAATTATCTACTCTTTTTTTGTGAGTCTCCTTTTCTGATTTTGCATCAGGATAAGGCGGTGCTGCGAACTTCTTTTGAATTTTTTACCTAAGGTTGTGAATTCTAACAACATTAGTAGAGAAATTGTGGTTCCTTCATTATGTCCTAATCCTATGAATTCTAAGGAGAAATCATTGCATTCTTTGGATGCTGTTAGAGCTTTGTAATATTATGTTGAAGCTACTAAGTCTTTCCGAAAGACTTCTAGTCTATTTGTCATCTTTTCCGGTTCTAGAAAAGACCAGAAAGCTTCTGCCATTTCTTTGGCATCTTGGTTGAAATCTTTATTTCATCATGCCTATGTTGAGTCGGGTAACACTCCGCCTCAAAGGATTACAGCTCATTCTACTAGGTCAGTTTCTACTTCCTGGGCGTTTAAGAATGAAGCTTCGGTTGATCAGATTTGCAAAACAGCAACTTGGTCCTCTTTGCATACTTTTTCATTCAATTCTACCATTTTGATGTGTTTTCTTCTTCTGAAGCAGTTTTTGGTAGAAACGTACTTCAGGCAGTGGTTTCAGTTTGAATCTTCTGCTTATGTTTTTTCATTAAAATTTTATTCTGGGTGTGGATTATTTTCAGCAGGAATTGGCTGTCTTTATTTTATCCCTACCTCTCTAGTGACTCTTGTGTGGAAAGATCCACATCTTGGGTAATCATTATCCCATACGTCACTAGCTCATGGACTCTTGCTAATTACATGAAAGAAAACATAATTTATGTAAGAACTTACCTGATAAATTCATTTCTTTCATATTAGCAAGAGTCCATGAGGCCCGCCCTTTTTTGTGGTGGTTTTGATTTTTTTGTATAAAGCACAATTATTCCAATTCCTTATTTTATATGCTTTCGCACTTTTTTCTTATCACCCCACTTCTTGGCTATTCGTTAAACTGAATTGTGGGTGTGGTGAGGGGTGTATTTATAGGCATTTTAAGGTTTGGGAAACTTTGCCCCTCCTGGTAGGAATGTATATCCCATACGTCACTAGCTCATGGACTCTTGCTAATATGAAAGAAATGAATTTATCAGGTAAGTTCTTACATAAATTATGTTTTTCAGTGCCGTTTTTATTTTCTCTAACACACCACTCCCACCAACTTTAAAGCCCCCAAATTGCTACATTTTCTTAAAATAGAAAACTATAATGCCCTATATTTTGAGGAAATTTTGGGACACTTTTTAGAAAATTAACCAGAGATTTAATCTCTGGTTAATTTTCAGAGCACTAATTGCTACCACAAGCAATAACCAGCCACTTGTAATGGCTGGTTAATTATTGCACTCTCGCAAAACGGGCAAATTTGCGCTCCACTTGTAATCTAGCCCTATGTTTTGCTGAAGTATTGTTTGGTGATCATTCAAATAAAAGGTGTAAGTGATTTTATGTGATTTACATGGAGTTATATTAGACTATTTAGCCTTGTGTACTTGCAGAGAAACCCAGTATTCTTTAAATGCATCACAAATGTATTTTTGGGGATTTTGAGCTGGTTTTGATGTGCAAATGCACATGTAAGTGCCTTTATTATAACTGTATTTCTGTAGCTATGGAGCAGTTCAGCTACATGATGAAAAGTTGGCACAGATCTGACTGCTTTGAAGCTACTGCCTCCCTGCTCCCTGGTTGGTTTGTCCCTGCATCGTGACACCTGTAACATGAGATAGCAGCCTTTAGGCATCTGCAGCTGCCTAAATGCGCTCACTCTTCTGGCCGATTCTTGTTTGCATTTGTACGACAATGTCCAGCCCAGCCAAAGACACAAACAAACTGAAATCGGTAGATTATGAAGTTTTTGGCCATGTCCAGGGTAGGTGGATATTTCTTTGGATCTGTATCAGAATGTTAGATTGTCTGTGCTGTGTCCCTGCATGCCGAGCAAAGTCAGCCAATGTCTAAAGATAGATACAATGAGTTATACAGTATGAAGCGCCTGGTATAGTGAAAGCCTTCATGCTGTTCTGTTAACTCAACTTGTCATTTATAGTCACTAAATAGCAGTAATAATTATTACACTGCTTACATTTTGTGTATCAAAGTCAATGTTGTTTAGTAAAGCTAACAAAATATTTTTATGTATATGGGTTCTTTTGTGCTACTTACACTTTTATATATATATATATAGTGTAACACAGGAGAGCACTCTCACTTCTCAGCTTAGCTGCCAGGGTGCTAGTACAGAATAAATAAAAGTAACAAAAACTTGCTTTCGCTGTTCTTTTAAACACACTTTTTACTGTGAAAAAATAGTGACGTTTCTGAGGAAAGGGATATTTTGTCCCCGAAACGTCACTATTTTTTCACATTAAAAAGTGTGTTTAAAAGACCAGCGAGTGCAATTTTTTGTTACACACACATATATATATATATATATATATATATATTATACAGTGTGTGCAAAAAACAAAGGTCAGGTCATGTTCAATTCATAATGCCTGGTACGGCCTCACTAAAATAATAATGCTCAATCTGGTATTACAAGTTGTTGGTTAAAATGTTTAACCAAAGCATTTGAATGAAAATAATACTTATATAGCCCACCCTATACTTTCAGTGGGAAGCAGTAGTAGCTTGCTCATTGTACTCATATTAAAATACCACTTCCATACCTGGTAATAAGTATTAAAGCTTGCTATTGTGCATTTCAAAAATGCATATAAATGCTAGAGAGATACATGAATAGTGGTGAAGTAAGGTAATAACTGTGAAACAAAGTTTTAATAAAGAAAAAAAAGTTTGCAAGGAGATTAAACATAATTTATATGACAAGGGCGGAGTTGGAAGGTATTTATGGTGTTTGTATGTATAATGTATCAAAAAGAAAAAAGTCGCAGACTAATCCTCAGTTGCAAATTAAAGTCTATTTTATTGTATACAATGTATATAACATAATGTCCAAGAGATAGGTCATTCCAAACAGATCTATGTATATGTTGTCTTTTAACACTCCATACCACTTGCATTTTTGCTCTCATCTTGTATGTAATCTAGGCGTATCAGTTACATCCCGGCATTTGCCAGATGCTCCATGGGACATTGGAGATTTATGTACTTGTGGGCAGTGGCCCATTGGCATTTTGTGGGTGGGGCCATGTATGGAGAGGCAGAATCACACATTGAGGGACAGGCCTACACCCAAACCTACTAACCCCCCCAAAAAAACAAAAAACTTTAAATGTCATACTTTAAAAAGACTCCTAAACACTTAATCCATTATTTAAAGGGACATGCTATTCTAATATTTGAATTGTTCTATCATTGTTTTATTGAAAAAGTATAGCACACAAGAAATGTGCACCTCCGATTCACGTTAAAAGTAAAACAGTTTTTTCTAAGTGCCCTTAAAATAAAGACAGACACTCACAATATTAAAAAATCAGCAAGCATGTAATAGAGGCAATGAGAGGGTACCCCCTGTGTGTCTAGTACCGTCTTTTCAGTTTGTATACAAGTTTTACGGATATCATACCTGGCGAAGCAGTACCCATACAGGCTATCTACCTATGAGGACTTGCCCTACTACACGATTTGTAACAGGGTCATACTGATATAAGCATTTGGACACGCAGTAACTCTCTTCTTTTAATGTATTTTATAAACATGCATAATAATTGTTTATAGGAATCATCTGAGCATTGCATAAACTAATGTTTCATATATATCTTTAGATTTTTATTTTTTTAATGCTGCTTATTTGGCAGCTACAAGTTTTAGGTAGGGTTTTGCAGAGCTGCAGTTGTTAGTTTTTGTCTTTTTTATTAAAAAAATTGATGTTCGTTTGTTAAATAAACCAACTTTTTTGCTGGAATAGTCCCTATCAGCCGGTATGCATAGAGTCGTGGGATCAGGTTGTACACAAACATACACTTCCCCTGTTAGTTTATATTTGAGGACATTTTACTGTTATGCAAAAAATATCTGTAACACGTTTAACTTCTGCTCTTTTGTACACATGACAGAAAAAAAAGAAAAAATATTAGTCCCTTTAAGCCCTCTGGAGTTTCAGCCTCTTTGGGCTAGCAACAACAGATATTCTTCCTACTGAGTTCAGATTTGTCTAAGTGTTTCTCTTCTCTATTTATAGAAAAGTTAGCAATCCTTATTGATTACCAAGGTTAAACACTTAAGATTGTAGATGGACAGACTGTAAAAACTGAGCCAGCCTACTCTTCTGATTCACACTTGGCAAGGTATCTCTATATAACAGCAGTGAATTATGATCAAGTTACTTAAATTGATCCATTATTAAAAATAAAAAGCTAGTATCACAAATAATATTCCATAGAATCCTGCTAATAGCCATATGCATAGGATACTACTCTCCTTTGTATGTAGTAAATGGATACAGTTAGAAAGTCATGACACAGGTGGTCAATATACACATCTTTTGTTTGAGTCTTTGGTTTTCTGCAATGAACCTAGATTCCATCTGGTTTTCTAACCACCCATATCTTCATGGCCAAGTGTTCAGAGCCATCACTGTATTCAGTATGTACATCATACCTTGTTAAACATCAGAGCAATATTTTCAAGGGTAATCCATCATGGGAAACAGAAACATTTGAACTATGTTTCAAACTAATTATTTTATCAAACAAGAGGCTCTTTGGGATGTGGTTTCTTTCTTTTCTGTGCGGACAAGTTAGCTGCTCTAAATGTAGTTACTACAAGCATGTGTATTTACCCATATATTCGACCTGCAGCAACCACAAATTACATTTATACATTACACAGACACATATGCACTAGGATTGGAGAGCAATCTGGTAATACAAGTCCATGGTAATAAAGAATAATCAGACAATATATAGCATAGCCAACATGCCTTTAGCAGGCCCTTTTCTTTCAATAGAGATCATGGCTCTAAACATACCTCATATTACATCACTTAGCATTTCAAAAAAAGGATCATAAAAGCACATGTAAAACACATTAAAATTATTACACATATACAATATATATATATATACATTTGAAATATAAAATTTTATTAAAATAAATGCATAAAAAGGTTTTAAAAGGGATATTTGATAGGGCTCAAAGAGCGCACATGTGTGTGTATATATATATATATATATATATATATATATATATATATATATATATATATATATTGGTAGCCCTCAGTTTACGCCGGGGTTAGGTTCCAGAAAAAATGGTTGTAAATTGAAACCCAGTTTATAATGTAAGTCAATGGGAAGTGAGGGAGTTAGGTTCCAGGCCCCTCTCAAAATTGGCATAAGTAACACCTAATACATTATTTTTAAAGCTTTGAAATGAAGACTTTAAATGCTAAACAGCATTATAAACCTAATACAATAATCACACAACACAGGATATATAATTAAACTAAGTTAAATGAACAAAAAGATTTGCTAAACAGCATTATAAACCTAATAAAATAATCACACAACACAGACTTTACTTGCATTTTTCTGCAAACAGTTCTTTCTATGCATTCCAATCTGGACTGATTTATAAACAGGAAGATCTTGTTCCTTTGCAAGCTGCTCGATAGCTCAGGTCTGGTTAAACTGATTCATTTCAGCTTGCTTGGCTTGCATATTTTTGCTGCAACACAAGCGGACAGCTCCACCTACTGGCTATTTTAATCAATGCACTGCTTCTCAATGCTTTTCAATAACAGTCACATGACTGAAAAAAAAAGGTTGTTATTCTGAAACGGTGCAAATTGAACCGTTGTAAACCGAGGGCCCCCTGTATATATATATATATATATATATATATATATATATATATATATATATATATACAGATCCCAAAAAGGACAGCACAATCTTACATATAAGAGAAATGCCATGGTGCACTGCAAAAAAGTATTCAAATCAATCCAGAGGCACAGGCACTCGATGGACTTTTTTTTAAAAATTTGTTTATTGATTCAAGTTAAAAAAGACATAACGTTTCGGCACATTGCTGTGCCTTTGTCAAATGTCAAACACATACAACAGGTAACATAAAACCAATGACAAACAGGTATCTACACACTCCTTATACACTTATCTAATTACCACTGCAACCTCAAGCGTACCGCCATCAGACACATGTGTATGGCGTCATCAAGATGTGCCGACGCACGCAGCGTCATGACGTAGGTGCTGCCGTTGTCATAGCAACGTGTGTAAACTAACAGTGACATTAGCGATCATAAGTGAAAAGAAAAAGGAGGATTTACATTGATCGCACAGTAAAGCTGATATAAGTACTCTGGGCATAAAAAAGCGATGCACAACCAAACAAGCAAGTTCCATGAAGGATAACTATAACATCGCAAACAAACCTCCACTTGAAACAGCATATACCTAGCGATCCAAATGTAAAAAGCGTTTAAAATATGAACAATGCACTTTTCAATACCATATGGCTAAATAAAGTATTTGTAATAGTACTAAATACAAATTGATAAATAGCACTAAACATTACACAACCAAAGTTAGAATGTATCATAAAACTATATATCATATTTGTGAAAAAACATAAAAATACACAATTATACTTCATGCCTCTATGGCTCATGTTAGAAACTTTGATGAATTGTGAGAACCCATAATATGATGCTATAAATGATATAGGAGTCTCATTGAACAGAGTTGAGAAAGTATGACTCCAGTCCTGTGTCATTGGGTTCAGTAGAAAGGACTGAAATCCAGGGAGGTGTTAAGGCCCCCTGGGGCTAAGGTGTCTAACCGATAAATCTACCTGCTTTCAAGTTGTAACAATTTCTTTGCTCGGTTACCACCCCTTAACATGGGGGGTACGTGGTCAATCAACATAGATCTTAAGCTTGAAACAGCATGTTTGTATTTAGAAAAGTGGTGTGCCACAGGCTGATCAGATTCACCGTTAGTGAGTGCCTCACGTATGGCACAGCGATGATTGGCCATCCGTTCCGGAAAGGTTGTCACAGTTTTTCCAATGTAGACCCTTGAACATGGGCAAATCAACATGTATATTACAAAAGGTACTTGTACACGATAGCCGATGGTTTATCTTAAATCTGTGGTTGTTATGCGGATGTTGAAATGTATTGCCCCTTAACATACCATTACATGTAATGCAACTTCCACATGGAAAGCATCCCATCTTGGCCAATTTTAGCCATGTCTCCTTCATGTAATGTTTAACAGGATCAGACTTGACCAACACGTCTCTCAAATTGTTTTCCCTGCGGTACACTATCCTGGGGGCAGGAGTCCTCTGAAATGGAAGCGTGGAATCTGTCTCCACCACCGGCCAATGTCGCCGCACAGCCTTTGTCAGATGTTCACATCTAGGTGAATATGTGGTGACCATGTTCAGTTGTCCAGGGTTAATCATGACCTTGGTGTCTGTATTCACGGCAACATCCGTGTTCAATAATTTCTCCTGGATTCCTTGTATTTCCTCCCTGGCATAGCCTCTTTCCACAAGTCTGTCTCCCATCTCCTTTAATTGGGTTTGCATCATGGGTATCTCACTATTATTCCTAATAACCCGGGTGAGTTGAGAGGTGAGGATCCCTTTCTTTTGATGCCTGGGATGAAAGCTTCTGGCGTCAAGTAGAGAATTGCGATCCGTAGGTTTTGTGTACAACGATGTTCCAAATCGCACTTCATCCCAGGCATCAACCTTAGAAACACTAAGATCCAAGAAATGTACAGTACTTAGGTTATACTCAAGTTTGAATCTAATGGGATTTGCCATGGAATTCAAACGCGACACCCACTCACGCAACATCTCCTCTCCGCCTCTCCACACCAAGAAGACATCATCGATATAGCGTGTATAGTATTTCACATTGGGATGGTCAAAGGGCTTCATCAATTCCTGCTCATACCAAGCCATGTAGAGATTTGCGTAAGTGGGTGCCACGTTCGAACCCATGGCAGTGCCTGCGACCTGTAGGTAGTAGTCATTCTCAAACTTAAAGTAATTTCTCTCCAAACAGAAAGTTAAGAGTTCACATAGAAATTCTATAGGTGGACCACTGTATGATATGTTTCCAGTCACCATGGACCTGACAGCCTCCACCCCTTCAAAGTGGGGGATCACAGTGTATAGGCTGTCCACATCCATGGTGACAAGGATATCATCACTTTGCAAATCCCTGTATTCCTTGAGTATTTTGGTCATACTAGGGGAATCATGCAGATAGGCCCGTGTGTTCTTAACAACACATTGGAGGTGGGAGTCAATGAAGATGGCCAAATTGGATAACACAGAACACTTGGCAGACACAATCGGTCTGCCAGGTGGGTTTACCAGGGTTTTGTGGACCTTAGGTAATAGGTACAAGACAGGTACCTTCGGATAATCGGTAGTTAAGAAAGATAATTCCTGCTCACTCAGTATACCTGCCTCAAAACCACACATGAGAAAACTATCAATGGCTTTCTTGAATGATACAGTAGGATTACCTTTCAATTTCATATAAGTGTTCACATCCGACAACTGTCTGCTTCTTGCCTGTAATCCGCATAGTCCTGTATTACTATGGATCCGCCCTTATCAGCAGGGCAGATAATTATGGACGTATCATTACTAAGATCAAGTAAGGCCTTAGATTCCTCAGTGTTAAGATTAGGGTAAATATATGTTTGAGGGGTTTCCTTAATGTTAAGTAGCCGCATGTAACTTCTAATGGAAGTATGAGTGTTAGGTGGTTCAAAGGTAGAAGCCTTCTTAAAAGGTACGGGTACATAGGCCTGTTCCCTAAAGTGATCCCTGAGTTTTAACTGAAGTTGAAACCTGTGAACATCTACCAGCCTATCAAAAGTGTCAGTTTTGGGAGTAGGGATAAAAGATAAACCACGATTAAGTAAGGTCTTCTCTACCTCTTTAAGTGGTCTACTACTTAAATTGAACACAATGTCTATTTCTTTTTTGTCTGTTTTTTTTTAATTTGTGCCTCCCCCTTCTGACCTTATATCTTTTTGTCCTTTACTAGGTAGTGGCAAAACGGGGGGCTTGGCTGTAGACCGTGTGGCTACCCCTAAAAAAGATTGTGTATGTTCAGGAGTATTATTAACTACCTCAGTCCCTGAGGAGTCACCACCAGTGCTATCTACCACGCTAATTGTATTTCTAGATCGCAGGGTTATACGGCGCCTGTTGAATGTTGTTTCATCCTTGCCATATAACCATTTATAAACCCGTTTATCCCTATAATAATTTTCAACACTATTGAGCTTTTTATTTTTAAAGGCACTGAGATCATTGCAGTATTTATTTACCAAGCTATCCAACTTGGACATCCATTCTTGGCTCTTGTCTTCAGTTAATATGTGTATACTACGTTCCTTAATGGTGTCTATTTCAGTTTTAATCTTAATCTCCAACCTAGTAATCTCTTCAATCACTAGGAGGATTAAATCATATGAACATTTGTTTAATATGGAACACCACCTCCTACAGAATTCCACATTTTGTCTCCCCAGGGTAGGTATGTTTTTAACCCTAACTTGTTACAACTTGAAAGCAGGTGGATTTATCGGTTGGACACCTTAGCCCCAAGGGGCCTTAACACCTCCCTGGATTTCAGTCCTTTCTACTGAACCCAATGACACAGGACTGGAGTCATACTTTCTCAACTCTGTTCAATGAGACTCCTATATCATTTATAGCATCATCTTATGGGTTCTCACAATTCATCAAAGTTTCTAACATGAGCCATAGAGGCATGAAGTATATTTGTGTATTTTTATGTTTTTGTCACAAATATGATATATAGTTTTATGATACATTCTAACTTTGGTTGTGTAATGTTTAGTGCTGTTTATCAATTTGTATTTAGTACTATTACAAATACTTTATATAGCCATATGGTATTGAAAAGTGCATTGTTCATATTTTAAACGCTTTTTACATTTGGATCGCTAGGTATATGCTGTTTCAAGTGGTTTGCAATGTTATAGTTATCCTTCATGGAACTTGCTTACACCTTGTTTGGTTGTGCATCACTTTTTTATGCCCAGAGTACTTGTATCAGCTTTACTGTGCGATCAATGTAAATCCTCCTTTTTCTTTTCACTTATGATCGCTAATGTCACTGATTTGCGTAACCAACAAATGCATGATAACAAGACAATGTAATAGCACTTAGTCTGAACTTCAAATGAGTAGTATATTTTTTTGGACAAATTTCAGTTATGTCTATTGCCACTCCTGTCTTATGTGACATCCATCAGCCAATCATAAATGCATATACGTATATTCTGTGAATTCTTGCACATGCTCAGTTGGAGCTGGTGACTCAAAAAGTGTAAATATAAAAAGACTGTGCACATTTTGTTAATGGAAGTAAACTGGAAAGTTGTTTAAAATTGCATGCTCTATTTGAATCACAACAGTTTAATTTTGACTTGAGTGTCCTTTTAACTTTTAATTTAGTGACATTTTGGGGTTACCCCTGTCCTCAGACAAATACATAAATACAAAAACTACTCACCTGTCTCCCCTCTTGCTTCACTGCCGGTGGCGTTCTAGAAGCCTATGTCATCACATGACCCAGCGGAAGCATCTGAGATATTATAAAAACAAAAACAATAATATTGTTAATATCATATTGCTGCACAACAGAAAAATTACTTACATTACTATACAATATATTTAATTATGTTCAGGATGGATTTTACCTCAATTTCTTTTTAACTGATTATTACAAACATATTAGTTATATTCATGTATAGCTTATTTGCATATCCACATTCATGTCTGAGTACTGTATAGTCTCATCCAGAATACATACTGTACATTTACCTTATAGTATTTAAAACATTGTTTAAATGCAGCTATATCACACTTCAAATGCTATTTGTTCACATCTACAATTTCATGCATTTGATAAAGAGAATATTTACAGTGGGTATTGAAAAGAATCACCCCCCCCCCCCCTTGAAAACAATCACATTTTGTTGCTTTGCAGCCTGAAATAAAGACAGACACAGATTTTGTTTATCCAGATGTATTTCCTCAGTGCAACTTATAACATCCAAGTAAAAGATAACACCATGTCAGACAAAAATAAAGACAATTCAAAAACAGAATCACTGAGTTGGAAAAAGGATCACCCCTTTGTGTCAGTATTTTGTTGAACCACCTTTTGCTTTAATTACAGCCTTTAGTCCGTTAGGATATGTCTCTACTAACTTTGCACACCTAGACTGTGCAATATTTGCCCACTCTTCTTTGCAGAGCTGCTCCAGTTCCGTTACATTTGATGGTGACCGTTCTTCAGGTCATGCCATAGATATTCAATGGGGTTTAAGTCTGGGCTCTGACTAGGCCATGCAATGAAATTCACCCTTTTCTCCTTCAACCACTGTGTGGTTATTTTTGCTGTGTACTTTGGGTCATTGTCATGTTGGAAGATAAACCTTCTTCTCATTGACAACTTCCTGGCTGAGGGCAGCAGATTTTCCTCAAGAATTTGACGGTATTTTGCCCCATCCATTATTCCTTCTATCCTGACACGTGCTCCAGTGCCTGCTGCAGAGAAACACCCCATAACAGAATATTACCACCGCCATGCTTTACTGTAGGTATGGTGTTATTTGGATAGTGAGCTTTATTGGATTTCCTCCAGATATATCGTTTGGTGTTGAGGCCAAATAATTAAATTTTAGTCTCATCTGACCATAATACTTTTTTCCATGTGGCCTCTCCTAGGAATCTCCTAGGTGTGTTATGGCTCAGTTGTGACTGTATGTGGCCTGTCTTGAGGAGTGTTTTTTTTCTTGCAACCCTCCCATATAAGCCACATTTGTGAAGAATTTGTGATATTGTCACATGCACACAATGACCACTCTTTGTCAAAATTCCTGCAATTTCTTCAGAGTTGCTGTGGGCCTCTTGGTAGCCTCTCTGACCAGTTTCCTCCTGGCTCTTTCATCCAGTTTGGAGCGACATCCTGATCCAGAGAGGGTCGGTGTTGTACCAAATACATTTCACTTCTTCATAATAGACTTCACTGTGCATCTAGGCATTGATACAGCCTTTGATATTTTCTTGTATCCATCTTCTGACTTGTGCCTGTCCACAGCTTTATCCCGGAGATCTTTTGACAGTGCCTTGTCACCCATAGTTGATTGTTTGCTTTATTTGCACTACCATGGACTGAGATGCTCTTTTCATACTGAGCTAATCAATATGCCAACAGAGCAGGGATCAGCAACCAAAGGTAGGCATAGAGTAAAGGGTCAGCCAACCCCTCAATGCAAGTAAATGTATAAAAGTTCACTCCAGCTCAGCAAATATAGTAAAAAATGAACAACGTTTCAGAACGTTTCAGGTCGTTTCATGATTAAGGACCTGTGATAGGTCTGAAACGTTGTTTGTTTTGTACTTTGGCCCATGAAGCAATAAAGGTCTGTTTTTACTATATTAGCTTGGCTGGAGTGAACTTTTCTACATTTACTAATCAATATGCCCACAGCTGATCACAGTTGAAGGTCAAATGGCTTTGTGTGTGCCGTTGAGAAGGTGATTAGCTACACCTGAGTTTATAAGTATTCTTTTTCCAACTCAGTGATTCTGTTTTTGAATTGTCTTTATTTTTGTCTGACATGTTGGTGTTATATCTTTCACTTGGAATGTTATAAGTTGCACTGAGTAATTACTACTGGATACACAAAAACTGGGAACAGGAAGTTGGCAATGGGAAGAAGGTTTACCTTCCAACATGACAATGACCCAAAGCACACAGCAAAAATGACCACATGGGGCGTGGCTAGGTGGCGATCATGGCTAGTCACACAATATGAAGCTCCCAGACTTTTGCTTTAATAATCTGCAAAATATCCTAACTGAATTTTAAGATCCTACCTTCTACCTACAATTTTCATCTCTCGTAACACTTGATATCTTGGATCAAGGTTGAAACCTTTCATCTCTACCTCCCTGGATCGGATCTAGCCTGTTGGGATCGAAGGCCACAGCATTCTCGAGTCTTCACCCCCCCCCCCGGTAACCCAGGGTAAATAGCTCTTGATCTACTGCGGACAGCTATATATACCAACTATACTATCTACCATTGAGGAATCCTTTGTGCAAATACAAGCTCTCTTGCAAAACCTAGAATGCAAACTAGACAGCAACTTTAAAGCCCTTACCACACTGATAAAGATGGCAGATGGAGAGGAAAACGCCATAATACCCGCTCACTTAGTGACGGAGAACTATCTACTGGATCAGCTCTCAGGGCCCATGACAGAGGACCTACATGATCATGAGAGCAAGATGCTTATCCCAATGTCTCATTCAACCTTCGTCGATGCAGCTAAACGAGAGCATATCCTAATGAAGTTGGCTCTGAGAAACCACAGTGACTCACTCCTAATAGAACAGCGATTACAGCCCCTGCAGCTCTGCACTACTGATCAAGCTCTCAGATTGTTGCCAGAAGAGGAGTCCAGGTCTCCGGTGACGGACTGGGGGAGGGCGGCCAACTCCCCCGGCCGGACCCGGGAGTATTCAAATTTTCCATTTACCTCCAAGAGATTGACAGCACTGCAACCATTAGATTTACTGGGGAGTGATCCGCTACCAGATTTGTCCTTTAGCCGTATTTTATATCACTAGAGGTCTATCTCCCACTACTTAGTTCCCAGCATACGTTTCCTCCTGGATGAGTCTCGATATCGCTACTTGATGGATCAGTCCGTGCAAAGTCTTCAGCGAGTAGCAGCTTTACAGTTCCTATCCTCATGGCCCTATACATTATGGACTGCTCCTTTGATGAGGTTGAGCTACTGCTGGAGTACTATTGCCGCTGGGATCATGAACATAAAACTGGACCCAATATTGAACACTTCATATAAACGGGACTTCACAGATGTTGGAATTGGGTGACTCTCTCACTTATAAGTAAAGCCTTACATGCCTTAATACATCCATTATTTTTATTTTCTACTGTACTTGTCTACCACAAGCTATAATAAGGACTCATTGCTGCCTCTATTAATGTTTTGGGTTATGTAACGCTCCCTTATGATAACTTTATTCACTCATTTGAATAGTACTTGTTACAGATACCCCAGATATAGCTCCGCCAAACGGGTCCTGCTTCCTCCCTGCTGACTGCAGCTCTGTAGCTGGCAAGTGACCACAGCCTGTAGCCACCACTGATGCCCGACAGCACCAGTACTCAGGGTCCCACCCTGTGGCAGACTCTGGCTACCCCGACTAGGTAGCTCTGCTAGAGGGTCCTTCCTCTGCCTGGAACAGGCTGCTATGTAGCCCAGGAAAGTGATTCTAGCAGGAGCTCACCCAAATAACTAGACAGACTAGCATTCAGGTGAAACAAAAACTGACTTTATTGGGACAAACACACATCTTTTATACATACAACTCATCTTGATAAGACATGAGACAATGCCACAGTTATCCTGCCATTCCCGCCCCTCCAGACAGGCTGGCATCGGCCATAGCAGCCATGGTCCTACAGATTCCCAGTACCCAGGGGTGGCGGTTTTCGGGGTGATCCCAGGGGAAACGGCGGCACTTGTCATTTTAAAGCTCTCTTCGTTACTGGGAACCGGAGTTACAGTCCGTTGAAGTTATGGGGTTAGGGGTGTCCAAAACTCCCGGTTCCCAAAGGAGCTCCCCTCTGGTAATTCCCCCACCTCTTGTCCTCCCTAGGGGCTACTAATCCCCAAAAGAGCGGAGCTCTGGGGCACATGGTTGCTGGAGCGACCAGGGGTAAAGTTAGCGGGTGTCCTTCTGTTCTGTGGCCGACCGGGAGTTCCAGGAGCCCGGCCAGCCTCTTAACACAAAAACAAGCCAACACAAAGCAAACAAACAGCTTCCAGAGATGGTGGTTGCTCTGTGGAGCCCAAAACCACTGAGAAACAACAGGGGTGAGGTTGTAGGGGGTAGGGGTTTAACCCTTGCAGCCCGGTATCCATGACATCTCCCCCCCTCCAGTTCTGCAGACCCAGCTAGACCCTTAACGAGTCGGCCTGGGGCTGTCTGATGGTGGCCCTCCACTTCTCAGTTGTTGGGAGAGGTTATCCCATCTCTCCAGAGCTTGGGGCATCCTGGGGTGTTCCTGCTGGCATTTATACCCTGCACCCTCGGTGCAGGGATAGTCACATAAGGCAAAGTTCCAAACAAGTTTGCTAAGGCCAGCTCCCAAACAATTGCTGTCCCACAAGTTCCAGTGTCCTTAAGTTACATGGCCACACTGTCTCTCTCTGTGACACTCTGTTTAGTACTGGCTGACCCACCCACAAACAAAGCTAGTGCCAGTTTGCCAGCTGTATTCCCACCCCAGACCGGAGGGGGAGGTTGCTCCTTTGTGGGGCAGGCAAACTGTATAAGCTTTTATCTTCCTTGTCCAATGCAACACTTGCCACCGGTGAGAAATACTCCAGGACAAGAAAAGAGTAGAGACCCTGCCAAGCTACTGAGGGGAGAGACCATCTGTCTCTTCTCCCGAGAAGGCGATCTACCACTGGGGAGGGAGGTCTGCTACCTCCGCTCCATGGTAAACAGTGCTGCCGCTGGGGAGAGAGATCAACTGTCCCCTCTCCCAGAAAGGGATTCAGCCGCTGGGGAGAGATATCGATACCTGTCTCCCTGCAAGGGCTTCTCTGTAAGGGGAGGGAGGACCACTACCTCCGCTCCCGAAGGATGGATCTGCCGCTGGGGAGAGAGACCGACTGTCTCCTCTCCCTGCTCCTGGCTCTGCCGCTGGGGAGAGAGACTGACTGTCTCCTCTCCCAGGAAGGGCTTCTGCTGCTGGGGAGAGTTATCGACATCCATCTCTCCCTGCAATGGGTTCTCTGTAAGGGGAGGGAGACCGACTACCTCCACTCCCAGGGGATGGCTCTGCCGCTGGGGAGAGAGACCGACTGTCTCCTCTCCTGGCTCTGCCACTGGGGAGAGAGACCGACTGTCTCCTCTCCCAGGAAGGGATTCTGCTGCTGGGGAGAGTCATCCACATCCATCTCTCCCTGCAAGGTGTTCTCTGTAAGGGGAGGTAGGACAACTTCCTCCACTCCCAGGGGATGGCTCTGCCACTGGGGAGAGAGACCGACTGTCTCCTCTCCCAGGAAGGGGTTCTGCGTACGGGGAGGGAGGATGACTACCTCCACTCCCAGGGGATGGCTCTGCCGCTGGGGAGAGAGGCCAACTGTCTCCTCTCCCTGTACCTGGCTCTGCCGCTGGGGAGAGAGACCGACTGTCTCCTCTCCTGGGAAGGGGTTCTGTGTAAGGGGAGGGAGGATGCCTACCTCCTCTCCCTGGTTTCCTGGAGCTGTTACAGGTGCTGGGCAGAGGCCGGCAGCTCTCTGCCCTGTTGCCAGCGCTTCTGCTAGGGTGGCCCCCTGGTCCAAGACCATAAGCTCGAAGCCAGACTGCTGATTAGGATCCAGCAGCCCTGGTTCCCTTTTTCTTGGTTGCCCCTCCTCCATGGTTGAGCTCCATGAATCCCAGAGGGCTGCACCCCAGATCTGTATACCCTTGGCACGCTGCTCAACGAGGTCTAGCAGCCTCTTGTATTCTTAGACCAGTGCCTCTTCCTAATCAATTATAAAATCCAGATAGTCTAGCAGCCAGGTTTCCTCCAAGATATCCAGCAGTTCCTCTTGGATCCCAGAGATATCCTGCAGACCATGGTCCTATGGGTCCTCTGTCCTTTTTGCAAACAGTAATCCAGGGCCGCAGAAGCCAAAACCCTCTGTGGGGGAGCCATCCTCCAGCCATGGCTGCACTTGCATAACGAGCCATTGGAGGAGCCGGTAGCCGTCCTCCACCCACATCTCTTGCTGGACCAGTCTATATAGAACAGATAGCCATTCTTTCTTTGGTTGTTCTCCCAGGAAAGGCACTCACAAGTCCCACCGGACCCAGTACCTCTCATTATTCCTGGGGAGGACCTTTCCATTATTCCGCTCCTGTTGAAGAGCCTCCCCCCAGAGCTCTCGGAGGGCAAGGTTCCTCCATGCCAGAACGTCCTGTTCCAAACAAGGATCTTTCATTCTGGTCAGCATCTTTTGTACTCTCCCTAGGAACTCTGCCTCCATATTTACCGGCTACTGTGGCGCTTCTCCTCTGTCAGCAGGAACCTTGTAAAACAAGCAGATCCCACCGCTGCCAGCCAATGTGACGGATACCCTGACTGGGTAGCTCCGCTAAATGGGTCCTGCTTCCTCCCTGCCGACTGCAGCTCTGTAGCTGGCAAGTGACCACAACCTGTAGCCACCACTGATGCCCGACAGCACCAGCACCAGTACTCAGGGTCCCACCCTGTGGCAGACTCCGGCTACCCAGACTAGGTAGCTCTGCCAGAGGGTCCTTCCTCTGCCTGGAACAGGCTGCTATGTAGCCCAGGAAAGTGATTCTAGCAGGAGCTCACCCAAATAACTAGACAGACTAGCATTCAGGTGAAATAAGAACTGACTTTATTGGGACAAACACACATCTTTTATACATACAACTCATCTTGATAAGACATGAGACAATGCCACAGTTTTCCTGCCATTCCCGCCCCTCCAGACAGGCTGGCGCCGGCCATAGCAGCCATGGTCCTGCAGATTCCCAGTACCCAGGGGTGGCGGTTTTCGGGGTGATCCCTTTCCACTGATGTTGCAGAGATTTTTCCTTTGCCTCCTCCTGTTGGTTTGTTGATATACTCCTTTTCCCGATCCTCTACTGTTATGTTTCAATGCTGGTTTGGCGTCCTACTGGTTTCCTCCAGTAGTAGGGTGACTATTGGCAAGTAATTTATTTATATATATATATATATATATATAAATGACTTTGGGACAGTTATTTATTAGGTAATTCCACTTTATTTTTAGTTATTAAGTATTTATAGTTATGCGCCATATTTTCACCCACGTCAATTTTTTTACCGCTTAACATATTTTCGTTTGTGTTTATTTTTAAACGCACGCTGTATTTTTTTTGTGTGTGTACTTTTTTTGATGCACACACATTGACGCATGTTGGCTTTCAGGCATCCTCTCATACTTAACAAGCGCTTTTATAATTTTTGAATTTGTAAGTTTTTAAGAGTTCTTTTCAGAGGGGGTAAGTGTCTCTTTCCCTTTCTTATAAGCTTTTTTTAATGGTAATATTACCATTTAGCTGTATGCTTGTTTTTTTTGCAACTTCTGTATAAGTTCCTTGCAGTTATGGAGCCTTCTGGTAAAAACTATATTTCAAACTACTCACTCAAGAAACAATCCTTCTATTGTTTTAAATGGTAAAATTACAGTAGAGAATATGTGAGAGCGCTACAATAGCTAAAGATATAAATAATATATTTATTAAAACATTTCACATAAAATATAAATTCAATGTAAAATAGGGACGTCTCCCTTCAATATCACTAAGAATCCTGTATAGGGTTGTTAACAAATGTGCATCGGATCCGTACAGAAAATAACAATAATATCCACAATATAGATGTTAAAATAACAAGCTTTTATGAACTTTACCACCATGGGCTATGCCACTCTCTATTGTGATGTGTAAGTCCAGACTCCCCTCCACTATCGATATAGTGGGGTAGATGCATTTAAATATAGTCAATACAAACTAGTGAAATCTTGTTGCAAGTATTGTATTGTATCTATAGAAAAGTTAACAGTCCCACTTTGTATTGGGGTTGATTAACAGGCTTCTATGAAGCATACCACCATAAGCTTTGTCTCCGTATATTTAGTGCAGTTATCCAAACTTCAATCACTATTGATATAGTGAGAACGGTAATGTAGAAGTTGGTTTTGATTGACAGGCTTCTGTGAAGCGTACCACCGTAACCTTTGTCTCCGTATCTTAAGTGCAATAATACAAACTTCTGTCACTATCAATATAGTTAGAAGGTAATGTGTCCGTGTGATATCAACACTCAGTTACCTTAGATAATTTTACCATTGGAACCAGGCATCCGAATGTCTTCTGACAAGTGTAGCAGTCCTCTTGCTGTGAAGGAGTTTTACTCCGACTGTGGTCTTACCCCACATGACCGATGACGTCTGACATCACGGGTAAGCATTGCTCTCGAGTGTCTTCCTCTGTGTGAGATCCCAGCTGTCAAAAAGTTAGTCGTTTCTGACTTACATCTGCGATACTGTGTCTTAGTACTTTCTTTGTGTGTACAGGTCCTGCTCTTAGTTCATGGCATGCAGGGGACAAAAGTACCTTCAAATCAGAATTGCAGCAAATTAATAACCCGGGTTATCTATTAAAGTGCTCCAGTGGATAGTGCTAAAAAACACAAATGTTATGCCTTAACTTCCAACGCGTTTCACCCTCAGGAAGGGCTTTATCAAGGATAAGTTAGGCATATATGTGCAATACTTTTAAATGTCCTTACATCTTCTTATTGGTCAGAACTTAATTGCAGTGGTTTAAGGTGGATCAGCCAGTTTCAGTATATCCTATAAGGAAGCCTGTCAATCAAAACCAACTTCTACATTACTTTATTAAATTGCACTAAATATACGGAGACAAAGCTTATGGTGGTATGCTTCATGGAACCCTGTTAATCAAATCCAATACAAAGTGGGACTCTTAACTTTTCTATAGATACAATACAATACTTGCTATAAGGTTTCACTAGTTTGTATTGACTATATTGAGAATACATCTACCCCACTATATCGATGGGGGGGGGGCATACACATCACAATAGAGAGTGGCATAGTCTACGGTAGTAAAGTTAATAAAAGCTTGTTATTCTAACATCTATATTGTGGATATGTCAGGGTGCCAGGAATCAGACTGAGACGAGAAGTGCAAAAATAATCATTTATTAATAGCAAAAAGTCCACAAGTCAAATAACAAGCCAGGAGTCAAAACCAGAGCTGGTGGTCAGACGAGACGAGTCAGGAGCCAAAGCGAATAGTCAGACGAGCCGGAATCAGGAACAAGGAAAACAGCACAGTCAGGAACAAGCCAGGGATCAGGAACCAGGAAGGACGTCAGGCAGCCAGGTAATACACAGGTACTCTCACAAACAGGCCTGAGACAACGCAAAGGCAAAGCATACTGAACAGAGGCCCTTTAAATAATAAGGGATGACATCACAATTCTGAGACTGCATCCTGTCTCACATGGATGATGCACACCAGTCTGGCCATAAAAGGAAGTACAGGAAATGAGCAGCATCCCCCACAATGCACCATAGTCAGGAAGAGAGGTGAGTAAAATGGCTGCCAGCAGCACATGGCAAACACAACAGAGAGAAAACCCTGACAGTACCCTCCCCTCAACGACCTCTCCCCGGCGGGAGGACAAAAGGCTTATTGGGGAAACGGGCATGGAAGGCACGGAGGAGGGCGAAAGCATGAACATCAGAGGAGGGAACCCAAGAACGCTCCTCCGGACCGTAGTCACTCCAGTGAACCAATACTGTACACGGCCCCTGGACATACGAGAGTCAATAATGCTGCTGCTGACCTCATACTCCTCATGGTTGTCAACAAAGATAGGACGGGGACGAGGCAACACAGTGTTAAACCGATTACAAACCAATGGTTTCAAGAGGGAGACATGAAATACATTTTAGATGCGCATAGCAGGAGGAAGGTCAAGAGCGTAGGCCACAGGATTAACCCGTCGGAGTATTCGAAAAGGACCAACATAACGGGGAGCCAATTTAATGGAAGGCACACGAAGGTTCAAGTTGCGGGAGGACAGCCAAACTCTCTCACCAACCTGGTAGGAAGGTGCGGGCAGACACCTACGATCAGCCTGGAACTTTTGGCGCTGCATAGAACGATGAAGGCAATCCTGAATCTGCACCCACGGGGAACGGAGTTGCCGGAGATGCTCCTCCAAAGCTGTAATACCCTGAGACATGAATGAATCGGGCAACAAGGATGGTTGAAATTCATAATTCGCCATGAACGGGGATAACTTGGAGGAAGCACTATTACGAGCAAACTCTGCCCAAGGTAACAGTTCAGACCAATTATTGTGGTGATCTGAGACATAGCAATGGAGGAACTGTTCCAGAGCTTGATTAGACCGTTCCGCAGCCCCATTGGATTGAGGGTGATATGCCGAGGAGAAGGAAAGCTGGATCCCCATTTGAGCACAAAAGGAATGCCAACATCTGGAGACAAACTGGCTATCCCAGTCCGACACTATCTCCTTGGATAACCCATGAAAAAATTTAAGCAAGCTCCTGAGTGGTAGGCAGCTTCATCAAGGGAATGCAATGGGACATTTTAGAAAAACGGTCAATCACCATAAGGATAACAGTATTGCCATTGGAAACAGGGAGCTCGACAATGAAGTCCATGGAAAGATGTGTCCAAGGATGCTCACCATTAGCAATAGGTTGAAGAAGACCCACAGGAGGACGTAGAGGAGTCTTATTCTGTGCACAAACTGAGCAGGAGGCAACATATGCAGCAACATCAGAACGAAGACCTGGCCACCAGAATTGTCGAGTAACAGACCAAATTCATTTGGTTCTTGCCTGGGTGACCTGCGGCTTTAGGATAGTGGTAAGTGTGCAAAAGTTTAGTTCGAAGATTCTCAGGAACAAAACACTTACCACTAGGTTTCTCAAGAGGTGCATTGGTTTGTGCAGTCAGGATCTCCTCCCCAAGGGAGAAGTCAAATTAGTACGTATGGTAGCCAAAATATGGTCAGGAGGTATAACAGGAGTTGGTAAAGACTCCTTGGACAGAGGCGAAAATAATCACACCTTTATTAATAGCAAAAAGTCCACAAGTCAAATAACAAGCCAGGAGTCAAAACCAGAGCTGGTAGTCAGACGAGCCGAGTCAGGAGCCAAAGCGAATAATCAGACGAGCCGGAATCAGGAACAAGGAAAACAGCAGAGTCAGAAACAAGCCAGGGATCAGGAACCAGGAAGGACGTCAGGCAGCCAGGTAATACACAGGAACTCTCACAAACAGGTCTGAGACAACGCAAAGGCAAAGCATAATGAACAGAGACCCTTTAAATAATTAGTGATGACATCACAATTCTGAGACTGCATCCTGTCTCACATGGATGATGCACACCAGTCTGGCCATAAAAGGAAGTACAGGAAATGAGCAGCATCCCCCACAATGCACCATAGTCAGGAAGAGAGGTGAGTAAAATGGCTGCCAGCAGCACATGGCAAACACAACAGGGAGAAAACCCTGACAGGATATTATTGTGAATTTCTGTACAAATCCGATACACATTTGTTTTTATTTCTTTTGCATGATGTACCGAGTCCACGGATGCATCCTAACTTGTGGGATATTGTCCTTCCTGACAGGAAGTAGCAAAGAAAGCACCACAGCAGAGCACTCTATATAGCTCCCCCTTTAACTCCACCCCCCAGTCATTCTCCTTTGCTGGCTCTAAGCAGGAAGAGTAAAGAGAAGAGGTGTTAAACTGTTAGTTTTATTTTATCTTCAATCAAGTGTTTGTTATTTTTAAATGGTACCGGTGTTGTACTATTTACTGTCAGGCAGGACATAGATGAAGATTTCTGCCTGGACGATGATGATCTTAGCATTTGTAACTAAGGTCCACTGCTGTTCCCACATGAGCTGAGGAGTACAGGAAAACTTCAGTGTGAGGAACAGTTTCTTGCTATACAGCAATGAGGTATGTTCAGTCATATTTTCTGCAGAGACTGTGTTAACTCAGAAAGGCTGACAGTGTCCCCATTAGGGGAAGGGTAAGCAGTAATCCTAGTGTTATCAGATGTTTTTTACTAGCTTGCATAAAGGGTTAATTTTTTGTGGGCACTCAGTTTGTTATTTGAATTTGGGACAAACGTTTTTGTGTCTGGAAGTAATGTTTTCTGTTTTATGGGACATTTGCTTGAGGGTTCTTTGGGGTTGTTTATAACCCACATGGCTTTCAGGCAGGGTTTGTTAGTTTTGTGTAGGCCCCAGCAACATCGAGTGAGGTGGGCGGGGCCTACATTTACAAGCAGCAAGCAACTTCTCCTGAGGTCCTGAGAGTCTTCTGAGGGACTAATTGAAGCTTTAAACCCCATATTATCGCTTCCTAAGGGCAGGTAGGGCCACAGCAGAGCTGTGGCAAGGTGCTAACAGGGGTTTTAACCGGTTTTAGACATATTTCAATTAACTTGTGGTGCAATCCTTCTAAAGCTTAGTGTGTACACTGTTAAAATTTCAGAAAAATTTAAGCAATTTTAACCTGTTTTGCAGTTTGTGTATGCCTTTTTTTCTCTTAAAGGCACAGTACCGTTTGTGCAAAAAAAATTTCAAAGTTTTTTTCATTAAATAAAGTGTTTTCCAAGCTTGCTTGCTTTTTTACTAGCCTGTTAAACATGTCTGACACTGAGGAAACTCATTGTTCAATTTGTTTAGAAGCCATTGTGGAACCCCCGCTTAGAATGTGTCCCACTTGTACTGATATGTCTATAAATTGCAAACAGCATATTTTGACTTATAAAAGTTTGGCATTAGATGATTCTCAGACAGAATGAAATCAGGTTTTGCCATCTAGTTCTCCACAAGTGTCACAACCAGTAACGCCTGCACAAGCGACGATGAGTACTTCTAGTGCGTCTAATTCTTTCACCTTGCAAGATATGGCTTCAGTTATGAATACTACCCTCACAGAGGTTTTATCTAAGCTGCCTGGGTTGCAAGGGAAGCGCAGTAGCTCTGGGTTAAGAACAAATGCTGAGCCTTCTGGCACTTTAGTTGCCGTATCCGATAATCCCTCACAATGTTCTGAGGTAGGGATGAGGGATTTGCTGTCTGAGGGAGAGATTTCTGATTCAGGAAAGATGTTCTCTCAGACAGATTCAGATATGATGGCATTTAAATTTAAGCTAGAGCACCTCCGCTTATTTAGCTACTCTGGATGATTGTGACCCTATTGTAGTTCCAGAGAAATTGTGTAAAATGGACAAATATTTAGAGGTTCCTGTTTACACTGATGTGTTTCCGGTCCCTAAGAGGATTTCGGACATTGTTACTAAGGAGTGGGATAAACCAGGTATTCCGTTCCCTCCCCCTCCTGTTTTTAAGAAAATGTCTCCCATTGACACCATAAAGGACTCATGGCAGACGATCCATAAGGTGGAGGGAGCTATTTCTACCCTGGCTAAGTGTACAACTATACCTATTGAAGACAGTTGTGCTTTCATTGATCCTATGGATAAAAAATTAGAGGGTCGCCTAAAGAAAATCAAGGTTTTCTTCTTCAACCTATAGCGTGCATTGTTCCTGTAACCACTTCAGCTGCCTTTTGGTTTGAGACTCTAGAAGAGGCTCTTCAGATGGAGACCCCACTAGATAATATTTTGGACAGAATTAAGGCTGTTAAGTTGGCTAATTCTTATATTACAGACGCCGCTTTTCATCTTGCTAAATTAGCGGCTAAGAATTCAGGTTTAGCCATTTTAGCGCATAGAGCGTTATGGCTTAAGTCCTGGTTAGCTGATGTGTCATCTAAATCTAAGCTTTTGTCCATCCCTTTCAAAGGTAAGACCCTATTCGGGCCTGCATTGAAAGAGATCATTTCAGACATTACTGGAGGGAAGGGTCATACCCTCCCTCAGGATAAGTCAAATAAGACAAGGACCAAACAAAATAATTTTCGTTCCTTTCGAAACTTCAAGAGTGGTCCCTCTACCTCTTCCCCTGCTGCAAAGCAAGAGGGGAACTTTGCTCAATCCAAGTCAACCTGGAGACCTAATCAGGCTTGGAACAAGGGTAAACAGGCCAAAAAGCCTGCTGCTGCAACTAAGTCAGCATGAAGGGGTAGCCCCCGATCCGGGACCGGATCTAGTAGGGGGCAGACTCTCTCTCTTTGCTCAGGCCTGGGCAAGAGACGTTCAGGATTCCTGGGCAGTAGAAATTGTAACCCAGGGATACCTTCTAGATTTCAAGGATTCCCCTCCAAGGGGGAGGTTCCATCTTTCTCAATTGTCTGTAAACCCGACAAAAAGAGGCGTTCTTACGCTGTGTAGAAGATCTTTTTACCATGGAAGTGATCTGCCCAGTTCCAAAAGCAGAACAGGGGCAGGGGTTCTACTCCAATCTGTTTATAGTTCCCAAAAAGGAGGGAACCTTCAGACCAATTCTGGATCTCAAGATCCTAAACCAATTCCTAAGAGTTCCATCTTTACAAGATGGAGACCATTCGGACTATCTTACCATTGATCCAGGAGGGTCAATATATGACCACTGTGGACTTAAATTATGCATATCTGCACATTCCTATCCACAAAGATCATCACCAGTTCCTCAGGTTCGCCTTTCTGGACAAGCATTATCAGTTTGTGGCTCTTCCTTTCGGGTTGGCCACGGTGCCGCAAATCTTCATGAAGGTGCTAGGGTCCCTTCCGGCGGTTCTAAGGCCACGGGGCATAGCAGTGGCGCCTTATCTAGACGACATTCTTATTCAAGCGTCGTCCTTCCAACTAGCCAAGTCTCACACGGACTTAGTGTTGGCCTTTCTAAGGTCTCACGGGTGGAAAGTGAATGTAAAAAAGAGTTCTCTTTCCCCCCTCACAAGAGTTTCATTTCTAGGGACTCTGATAGACTCGGTGGACATGAAAATATTTCTGACGGAGGTCAGGAAATCAAAGATTTTGTCCACCTGCCGAGCTCTTCATTCCATTCCTCGGCCGTCAGTGGCTCAGTGTATGGAGGTAATCTGACTAATGGTAGCGGCAATGGACATAGTTCCGTTTGCTCACTTGCATCTCAGACCACTGCAACTATGCATGCTCAATTAGTGGAATGGGGATTATGTGGATTTATCTCCTCAGATAAATCTGGATCAAGAGACCAGAGACTCTCTTCTTTGGTGGTTGTCACAGGATCATCTGTCCCAGGGAATGTGTTTCCGCAGGCCAGAATGGGTTATAGTGACGACAGACGCCAGTCTTCTGGGCTGGGGTGCAGTCTGGAATTCCCTGAAAGCTCAGGGTTTGTGGACTCGGGAGGAGGCTCTCCTACCGATAAATATTCTGGAATTAAGAGCGATATTCAATGCTCTCCAGGCATGCCCTCAACTGGCTTCAGCCAGATTCATCAGGTTTAAGTCGGACAACATCACGACTGTGGCTTATATCAATCATCAGGGCGGAACAAAGAGTTCCTTAGCGATGATAGAGGTCTCAAGGATAATCCAATGGGCAGAGGCTCACTCTTGCCATCTGTCAGTGATCTATATCCCAGGTGTAGAGAACTGGGAGGCAGATTTTCTAAGTCGTCAGACTTTTCATCCGGGGGAGTGGGAACTCCATCCGGAGGTGTTTGCTCAGCTGGTTCGGCTATGGGGCACACCACAGTTGGATCTGATGGTGTCTCACCAGAATGCCAAACTTCCTCGTTATGGCTCCAGGTCAAGGGATCCTCAGGCTGTACCCTGTTCATTCAACCTGGCTTATGTGTTTCCACCTTTCCCTCTCCTTCCACGTCTGACTGCCAAAATCAAACAGGAGAGAGCATCAGTGATTTTGATAGAGCCTGCGTGGCCACGCAGGACTTGGTATGCAGACCTGGTGGACATGTCATCCCTTCCACCATGGTCTCTGCCATTGAGACAGGACCTTCTGATTCGAGGTTCATTCAAGCATCCAAATCTAATTTCTCTGCAACTGACTGCTTGGAGATTGAACGCTTGATTCTATCAAAGCGGGGTTTCTCTGAGTCAGTCATAAATACCTTGATTCAGGCTTGAAAGCCTGTTACCAGGAAAATTTATCGTAAGATATGGTGTAAATATCTTTTTTGGTGCGAATCCAAAGGCTTCTCCTGGAGTAAAATCAGGATTCCTAGGATTTTGTCTTTTCTCCAAGAGGGATTGGAGAAAGGATTATCAGCTAGTTCCCTAAAGGGACAGATATCTGCTATGTCTATTTTGTTGCACAAGCGTCTGGCAGATGTTCCAGACGTTCTGGCTTTTTGTCAGGCTTTAGTTAGAATTAAGCCTGTGTTTAAACCTATTGCTCCGCCATGGAGTCTAAATTTAGTTCTTAGATTGAGTTGAGTTCTTAGAAGAGTTTCTGAACTATCTGCATTACAATGTGACTCTCCTTATCTTGTGTTCCATGCTGATAAGGTGGTCTTGCGTACCAAGCCTGGGTTCCTACCTAAGGTTGTTACTAACAGGAATATCAATCAAGAAATTGTTGTTCCTTCTCTGTGTCCTAATCCTTCTTGTAAGAAGGAACGTCTGTTGCACAACTTGGACGTGGTTCGTGCTTTGAAATTTTATTTGCAGGCAACCAAAGATTTTCGTCAAACATCTTCTTTGTTTGTTGTCTATTCTGGAAAGCGTAGGGGTCAAAAGGCTACGTCGACTTCTCTTTCCTTTTGGCTGAAAAGCATCATCCGTTTGTCTTATGAGACTACTGCACAGCAGCCTCCTGAAAGGATTACAGCTCATTCTACTAGAGCGGTAGCTTCCACATGGGCTTTTAAAAATGATGCTTCTGTTGAACAGATTTGTAAGGCTGCGACTTGGTCGTCGCTTCATGCCTTTTCAAAATTTTATAAATTTGATACTTTTGCTTCTTCGGAGGCTATTTTTGGGAGAAAGGTTTTGCATGCAGTGGTGCCTTCCGTTTAGGTTCCTGTCTTGTCCCTCCCTTCATCCGTGTCCTAAAGCTTTGGTATTGGTATCCCACAAGTTAGGATGAATCCGTGGACTCGGTACATCATGCAAAAGAAAACAAAATTTATGCTTACCTGATAAATTTCTTTCTTTTGCGATGTACCGAGTCCACGGCCCGCCCTGTCTATTCAAGACAGATAGTATTTTTTTATGTAAACTTCAGTCACCTCTGCACCTTATAGTTTCTCATTTTCTTCCTTGGCCTTCGGTCGAATGACTGGGGGGTGGAGTTAAGGGGGGAGCTATATAGAGAGCTCTGCTGTGGTGCTCTCTTTGCTACTTCCTGTCAGGAAGGACAATATCCCACAAGTTAGGATGAATCCGTGGACTCGGTACATCGCAAAAGAAAGAAATTTATTAGGTAAGCATAAATTTTGTTTTTAACAACCTTATACAGGATTCTTAGTGATATTGAAGGGAGACGTCCCTATTTTACATTTAATTTTTATTTTATGTGAATTGTTTTAATAAATATGTTATTTATATCTTTAGCTATTGTAGCACTCTCACTTATTCTCTACTGTAATTTTATCATCTTTCCTACCAGTGTTAAGTCTTTATATTGTTAATAAGCTGAGGTTTTATCCCTGGCTAACTTATACAATAAATGTATTAATCTTCTAATGCATTCTTACCTATCTTATGCTGCTCTTGCATCTAATTGTGTCATTGCTCCTTCTGTTTGTTTCTTACAGGATAATCCTGTAAAGTATTTATACAGTCTACTGTGTCTGAAATGTAGACTGGCGTTAAAGGTCAGGTAAGAATTTGCCTTATAGTAGCTCTAAGCCTGCTAAGGTTAATGTTTCTAGTCATGAAACTGCTATATCCTCATATGGAGAGGTTTTGTTCTGATGATCAGGGGTCTACCTCTCATCATGAATTTGAAATATATTCTTATTTGTTTGAATTAAGCATATTTGTTATGTTTTTAAAGAAACTTTGTTTACTTTAGAGGTCAAGGTCCTAAAGTAGATGGGGACTATGGTTAAATCCCCTGATGTATTTCCTATAGCTGATGCGGTCTCTGAGATTATTTCCTGACATTGAGCTAAACCAGGTATTCCTTCTAATCCTTCTGCAAGGAAATATATCTCTTTGCAGTCTCCAAGGTTACATTTTGGGAAATTATTTCCAAAGTGGATGGGGCTATTTCTACTCTGGCTATACATACTACTAGCCCTTTGGAAGTTAGAATCTTTCCATTGGAGGTTTTTTTAAGCAGGTTATCTTTTTAGATCAGCAGTTTATATTACTGATGTGACTACTGCTTCTTTCTTTTGTTTAAATAATCTTTTTGGGCAATTTTCTGATGATTCTGCTAGTGAAGATTTTTTAAAACTTTTTTCAGTTGCTCAAATTATGCTATTTTTGTCGTCATTAAGTTTTATTCTAAAATATGTCTTTGCCAGTACTTTCTAAAAGGGCTTTATAGTTAAGTCTTGGTCTGCTTATATGGTTTCTAAATCCAGGCTTTTATCTCTTTCTGTTCAGGGAAATATCTTATTTGGCTCTGGTTTTGAATACTATTATCTCTACTGTGATGGAAACTAAAGGAGCTCAGGACTTCAAGGATACATTTTAAACTCCTGGTCGTTTTTGTCCCTTTTGTCAAAACAGGGCACAGAAATCAAATTCCTCCGCTCAGAAGCAGGTTCCTCTGATTCTGTCTGGAAGCCAAGTTCTACCTGGAACAAGTCTGAGCAGTCCAATTATTATACTCCCTTATCTCAATCTGCATGAAGGTGTGGCCACCAATTCAGAGGCTCTGGTAGGAGGCAGGCTAATCTTTTTTTCAGAAAGTTTGGTTTCAGTCTGTTCAGGATCCCTGAATTCTAAATATAGTCTCCTAGGGTTAGTTATCGAATAGGTTTCAGAATATGGCCTTCCATGGAAAGGTTTTTTTCTGTCCAGTTTTCTGAGAAATCCTGTGAAGGCTCAGGCCTTTTTTAGTCAGTTTTAGATCCAGAATCTATGGGATTGATTGTTCCTGTTCCTTTGTTGGTACAGGGAATGCGGTTTTATTCTAACCTCTTCTTTATTCCTTTAAAGGAGTGAACTTTCAAACCAGTTATGGATCTAAAGGCTCTGAACTAATTTCTAAATAGAGACTATTCTGCCTTTTGTTTTGCAATGTCAGTTTATGTCCACAATAGATTCATGGGATGCTTATCTTCATGTTCCTATTTTCAAGGAACATCATCAGTTTCTTGGGTTTGCCTTTCGGGGACTAGAATTTTCAGTTTGTTGCTCTACCCTTTGGCTATCTTTATTTGAAAGAGCAGAAATGTAAGATTAGGAGCTGGCCCATTTTTCGTTCAGCACCTGGGTAGCGCTTGCTGATTGGTGGCACAGAGGCTTCATATTTTGCTAGTTTAAAGCAAAACTAATGAAAGAAATTAAATGAAACGTGTTTAATTGGGTTTAAAATAAACCTGTTTAAAAATTTAATCTGAGGACCAATCTGCAGCAATTTTTGTAAATATGCTGATTTCAAAAAAGCTTTGGAAGCTGCAGAGCCTCTAATGGAATGAGCTGTGTGTGAAAGAGAGATCTATTCCAGCTTCTTTCATAACCCATTTAACTCACCTCGCAATAGTAGTGGAGGTGACAGCATTGTGAGGAATGAATGAAATTAAAAGTTGAGAAGGAGTTCTGAAAGATAAAGTTCTAGATTCATACTCTTTAAGACAGTTGACAACACATAGAAGAGGTTCTAAAGGTAAATATAGGTAAAATATAGAAGAAGAAAAAGTTTTGGTTCTGCGAGAAATAAGAAAAATTACACCTGGACTATAAGGTTTAGAGTTGAAATCTAAAGTTCTAATATCTGAAACTCTGCGAAAATAAATGAGACACAAAAGAGTAGAAATCTTAGCAGAAATTTGTTTTAAAGATAAGAAAGGGTTCGCTGGCAAATTTTGAAAAAGTGAAAATATTAAATCCACATCCCAAAAGAAATTGTATTTGGGGATAGGAGTTCGATTTAATCTGATTGCCTTCAAAAGTTTGCAAATCAAAGGATGTTGACCGACAGGTAAAATATTAACTAAAGAATGAAAAGCTGAAATAGCTGAACGAGAAACATTAATAATCTATAAGCTAGGCCAGAATCAAAAAGATGGGTAAGAAAATTGATGATATGATTTATATCTGCTTAAAAGGGATCCAAACACCTTGATAAACACCAGCTAGACCATTGAGATCATGCAGTATGATAACATTTGAGGGTACAAGGGGCGACTGAATTTTGGATGAGGAGTTTAGCTCTTTCAGAAAGGCCATCAAGAGAATTGATCCTAGAGATTGAGCAAGGGACCAGATGAAGAATTTGAGAAGTTATGAAATTGTGAGGGTTCCTGTTGGGATCTGATAGAAGATCTGGAATACAGGGGAGAAGGATCTGATACAGACATTTCCAGGAGAGAAGGGTACCAAGGTTGAGTTGGTCAAATTGGAGTTATCATGGTCAATTTCAAATAATCCCTCCAAACAATGGATACTGTCCTCACAATCATTAAAAATGGCGGAAACACATATGCTCCCTGAATGGGCTATCATTGAAGAAATGCATCTATTGCTTCAGCCTCTGGGTCTGGGCGCCAACTGAAATATGGACACAATTGGAAGTTCCAACTGGACGCAAATAAAGCTTTTTATCGCTCACATCTTTCTGATAACGAGAGCCCCAGTCTGCCAAAGTATTGGATAGACATGGAATATATTCTGCTGTGATAGAAATATTCCTTTCAAGACAAAAGTGGATAAAATCTTTGGTTATATTTGGAAGATATCTGGATTTCGTACGTCCAAGACAATTTAGATAAAGAACGGCAGGGATATTGTCTATCCACAGAAGAATGGACACAGGAGAAGGAAATTGAGTAAAACTCTTGATTGCGAAAGAACCTTGCAAAAGTTAAAAAAAAATTAAATGAAATTGTTTCTCCTGAAATGTCCATTTCCCCCAGGTTATGGAGGGGCCACAATGAGCTCCCCATCTGGATCCGCTCGCATCCGATTCGATTATCAAGTCTGGAGAACTGCCGAAAATGGCTCTCCCATTCCAGGCTTCCATATTGGAAAGCCACCAAACGAGTTCCTGCCTCGATTCCAATGATAAAGAAATTAGGTGATTGTAAGATAAACCTTTTTGTAAATGGGAAATTTGTCATCTCTGGAGTTTGCAATAGTGTAAGGGGGCAGGAAAAATAGCCTGGATAGAGGATGAGTGTAACGCTACTATCCTGGAAATTGTTCTGATAGGGATGAATTGTTTAATTTCCTTCTTTATGTTTTTTATCTTTTAAGAGGCAATACTGAGAGTAGATTTTAAAATGTTTATTTGGAAACCTAGAAAAATTAGAGATTTTGAAGGGATGAGAACAGAAATTTCTTTGTTTATGATAAAGCCAAGGTTTTCTAACAGAGAAATTGTTTTTTTAAATGAGATTGAGGGGAAAGGAAATTCTGGTTCATAATTAAAATATCATCTAGATAAATAATTAGACGTATTCCTCTGAGTCTCAACCAAGGCACCACAGGTTTTGGAAGTTTTGTGAAAATCCAAGGTTCTGAGGAGAGACCGAAAGGAAGACAAGTAAATCTCCAATATGCTTTGGAAATAGGGACAGAGAGATAAGCATCTGAGAGATCTAGACGTACTAACCCGTCGTCTATTAGACATTCCCTGAGAAGGTGAATTCATTCCATTTTGAAGTGATGATAAACAATGAAAGAATTGAATGATTTTAGGTTGATAACAGGATGAAATTGGCCATGTTTCTTTTTCACCAAAAATAAATTGCTTATGAAAAGATCTGGGGAAAAAGAAATGGGAGAAATAGCTTGTTTTTGGAAAAGATTTGAAAAAAAACAAAATTTCTTCTGATTTTGAAAAATGAATTGGATTTGGATGACAAATTTGAATGGGAAGAGAAATTAATTCTATTTGAACACCGGAAACAGTTTGGATAATCCAAGGTCTTGTGTTACATATAGCCAATTGTGAGAAAATAATTTGGAGTAACCTCCCACCAATCATATGAAGGGAAAAAGGAGGAGGAGGAGAAAAGGAATTAGTTACCTGGTGGAATTCTGGATCTCCCTCTGGAGCGTAAATTTCTGTTGTTCTATGGACGAGCTCATTGAAAATCTTTTTAAAAGATGTTTTTACTTTGTTAAAGGTAGTGACTGTGTTGACATACTTGTTCAAGTCTTTTAAAATGGATCTCCAAATAAGAGTCTTTCCTCATCATATTGCAGTTCATTAAGAGCTGAATCTACAATTTTAGGATCAATTTGTCTTAAGATATTTACTATCATTGCAACATTAGTGTTGCCTACAAAACATAATATTCTCTGGATCCACCCCCTGACTGTAGAGGGATCCATCAGTTTATTTTTTAATAAATCAAAGAGCTTAGAAATTGGATCAATAGAGTCCAACAGTTTGTCCTGACACAGTTTCCAGGACTTATCAATGCCTCTCTTATTCCTGTATCCAGGGAGCCCAATAAACTTTAAAATGTTGGGGTCAGTTTCTGGGGTAATTGAACTGTTCATAGGGATGTTTCTAAACTTAGGTTTTAAAGGTTTTCTGAACTGGAAATCAATAAATTGTGTAACATCAACAGATGGGCCCCACTCAGCAGACCCTGGGTGAATATCAGGGTTAATATGTTTTGTCTTTTTTAGACATTTTTTAATTTTTGGGGGTTTAGGGGAATCATCTGAGGAATTCTGGGAAATAAAATCCTCATTATCGGAAATGTTTTCTGAATTATCGTCTGAGAGATCAGAATATAATGAGGAAATATCCTAAAAAAATGGGTTTGGATACATTTTTCTTTTTAATTTGTAATCTCTAATACAAGTCCCTTTTTGAGATATAGATTTTTAGGCAGATATTTTGCTTCCCCGGCCCGTGGGAAGGTTGGAATCCCCTAAAATGTTACTTGATTTAATTCATTACTTTGAGACAAAATGTCAATAAATGAGGATAAAAACGGAATAAAAATAAATAATAATGAATTTGAAAAAATAAATTAATAAAATATAATAAATATATGTGAATTTAAAATATATTCTGACAGAAAAAATGAGCAAAAATGATATGAGGTGTTATAATGAAATTAAAACACTAGAGTCAGTGTTAAAAATTAATATATAGCTTTTTGTTGGAGCGGCAAGTCACGTGACATTGTGAGACCACCCACAAAATGGCAGACGGCATTAGAACAAGAAGGAGGAAGAAAGTGCAAAATGATATGCTATAGGAGAATATAAACAAAGAAATAAGCAAGTGGTTCAGCAAGGCAAGTCATAAGGAAGAAAAAAAACACTATTGAAAATATGTATGAAAGTAGAAACGAAAGTAAGTAAACTGCAAAGTGCATAAAACAAATAAAAAAAAGGAAATCAGAAACTAGGTAAAAACAAATAAGACTTTACTGAAGAAATCTTTTTAGCAATAAAAGGAAAAAACGAAAATAACTATCAGAACAAAATATCACAAAATATACATGAATGTTTAAATAGTACTTATCTGGTTGAGTGCAGCAAAAGAAAGAGGACGTTATTTACAGTGTTGGAAAGTTTATAATCACTACCTGTGTCCTGATTGGTCAGTCCCTGCTACATACTGCTGGACATGCTGGCTATAATTTGAATTTAACTGTCTCTCTATTCCATTTTAATTCATGTAATATCCTTTTATCTTGATTTCTATGTTATCTTTGAAAAAGCTGCAAAAGAAAAAAAGGAAAAGAAAGAGATAGCAAAATATAAAGTATCTGTGCTTGTAATAAAATTGATAAAAGGAGTAAATTAGAAGGTTGCTTAAAATATGCTCTATCTGAATCATTAAAGAAAAAATTTGGGTTTAGTATCCCTTTAATGGATTACTGCTCATTCTACTAGATCAGTCGCCATTTCTTGGCCTTTTAAGAATGAGGCTTCAGTTGACCAACTTTGCAAGGCAGCTACTTAGTCTTCTTTGTATACTTTTACTAAATTCTACCATTTTGATAGTTTTTTTTTCTTCTGAGGCGGCCTTTGGTAGGAAATTCCTTCAGGCAGTTGTCTCAGGGTGATTGATTCTTTGCCTGTTGGTTATTTTTTAATATCATTGTTTTTCCCTTTTTTGTGTTCTTTTAAGTTTGTGGATTTAGTTTTTCAGTGAAAAAAAGATGTTTCTTAAATCCCACCTTTTATGTTTCATTACTTGTGGACTCCACAGCTTTAGTATTATATCCCAGGAGTAATGGATTGTGGACTCTCACCACCTGTATGAAAGAAAACATAATTTATGCTTACCTGATAAATTAATTTCTTTCATAGTGGTGAGAGTCCACAAGACTTTTTTTAAAACAAACACTGTAGTGTCAACTATTATAATCAGTGATTTCCACCAGTTAAATTGAAAGCTACTCATAAGGCTCAATTTATCAATCAAGGGCGGACAGAGGTGGAAATATTTGCCCCTGTCCACCAGAGCTCTCCTCTGGCGGGCAGATCCACTGCCCGAATTTAACATTGAAAACCAGTGCTATTTTGCACTTGCGTGCTACCCTGCCCACGCTCAGCTAATCACGTGCGGGCAGGAGCTGTCAATCTCCCCGATTGGACGAGACCGGAAAGATTTAAATTCTCGACTTAAGAGGTGGAGAAGAGGGTAGGGAAGCAGCGGTCTGATGACCACTGCTTGATAAATACTGACTTCAGGTTATCTTGCAGTCAATCGGTAGAGAAGGGCTTGATCAATTGAGCCCATTGTGTAGACCGGTGTTTCTTAACTCCAGTCCTCAAGTGTCCGTAACAGGCCATATTTTCATGCTATCTGAACTAGAGCACAGGTGAAATACTCAGCTTATCAGTAACCATGGTTACTAACCTGCTCTCACAGATCAGCTGATTATTGCACCTGTGCTCTAGTTCAGATATCATTAAAATATGAACAGGCAAAGAAAGAGGTACGCTTGCTCACTGTGGAAATGCTGGAAATCATAAATTTATTAGAAGACCAAACAGGTACAGGTATGCAGGGTCACAGTTAGGAACGCCTGACGCGTTTCGCGCATGCGTGGATGCACTTCTTCGCCTGGCCTGTTAGGGGTACTTGAGGACTGGAGTTGAGAATCACTGGTGTAGAGTTTAAACAGCTCTAGGTAAAAGTGCATTAGTAGTGAAGTAATCAGGTTAAACAGGAACTCTTTCTTTTATTTTGGATTATTTCATAATCAATAAATAACATTAAAATAACATTAAAAACATTTACAAGCATATGCTCATAAATGGTTTTAACGTTATTTTACGGATTGTGAAATATTGATTTTGAGCACGTAATGAGAATTAGAAAGAAAAATGTTTGACGATTTGCTGAAGGAGGAGCTAGACGGAACACGCAAAAGTAGCGTGTTACCTGAAGGAGCTCGATAAAGATCTAACTCCCGTCATGGTCCATTGTTGGAGTATACCAAACACTCCCTAGGACATTACCCTATTCTTGCAAGGGTAAGAATTGGAAGTCTGTCAGAAGCCGATCCAGGCTCACTCGCCAGAACCGGGGGGAACCGAGTGTTCTTTTTTGACTCACCTGGCTGAGGACTAGATTGAACTGGAGGTTGGACATCGCTAAACGGCCTGGTCTTCCCGTAGAGGACATTGGCATCTGTGAGGGTTGGAGTGGCCCTTCTACTTCCCCTGGTTTAAGATTGGAGGTTCCCTTTTGCGAAGAGTGAGGCGGGAGCAGAATTGACAGAGAGGAGAGGATCTCAGGTCCGTATAATTGCTGCCCCTGTGGGAACAGAAAACACCTGGTGCAATGGAGTCCACCTGAATCTGAAGAGGTATTCGGCTCCAGGATATAGCAGTGCAGGGTGTTAGAGGTATTTCCTCTGAGCGAAGAGCTGTGATACAGGGTTGTTCCCCTGATACAGAGAGCTGATCTTTGTGGAGGGCACTGCATAATTGAAACAAGCAGATGTAGCTGGACACGGCATTGGAGGTCAGGCACGATACCACCATGTTAAAGAAGCTATACTGAGCCTTCATAAAAGCTTCAAAAGTGCAAGTACTTTTATATTTAATTAAGGCTTACGGCTATATTGTTACATACACTGCTGCCCTGATCTTGTTGACTCCTCTATACTTATATATACATACCTGTATTGACTCATAGCTGGCGGTGATACATAAAGGGCATATACGGATATACTGAGATTGTAATAACGAGTATCTTTCTTTTGTAATTGCTGCTGCCGGAACGTATAACAACTGGATGTGTAATAATTTGGTTTATATAAATTGTAGCGATTTAAAGCCAAGGATTTCTTAAATAGCGGTTGGGCTCCTTGTTACTTTATTTTGCAACTGTATATACATTTCTTTCATGTAATTAGTAAGAGTCCATGAGCTAGTGACGTATGGGATATACATTCCTACCAGGTGGGGCAAAGTTTCCCAAACCTCAAAATGCCTATAAATACACCCCTCACCACACCCACAAATCAGTTTTACAAACTTTGCCTCCTATGGAGGTGGTGAAGTAAGTTTGTGCTAGATTCTACGTTGATATGCGCTCCGCAGCAGGTTGGAGCCCGGTTTTCCTCTCAGCGTGCAGTGAATGTCATAGGGATGTGAGGAGAGTATTGCCTATTTGAATGCAGTGATCTCCTTCTACGGGGTCTATTTCATAGGTTCTCTGTTATCGGTCGTAGAGATTCATCTCTTACCTCCCTTTTCAGATCGACGATATACTCTTATATATACCATTTCCTCTACTGATTCTCGTTTCAGTACTGGTTTGGCTTTCTACTACATGTAGATGAGTGTCCTGGGGTAAGTAAGTCTTATTTTCTGTGACACTCTAAGCTATGGTTGGGCACTTTTTATATAAAGTTCTAAATATATGTATTCAAACATTTATTTGCCTTGACTCAGGATGTTCAACATTTCTTATTTCAGACAGTCAGTTTCATATTTGGGATAATGCATATGAATAATTCATTTTTTTCTTACCTTAAAAATGTGACTTTCCCTGTGGGCTGTTAGGCTCGCGGGGGCTGAAAATGCTTCATTTTATTGCGTCATTCTTGGCGCTGACTTTTTAGGCGCAAAAATTATTTTCTGTTTCCGGCGTCATACGTGTCGCCGGAAGTTGCGTCATTTTTTACGTTCTTTTGCGCCAAAAGTGTCGGCGTTCCGGATGTGGCGTCATTTTTGGCGCCAAAAGCATTTAGGCGCCAAATAATGTGGGCGTCTTTTTTGGCGCGAAAAAATATGGGCGTCACTTTTGTCAAACATACATAAGGAAAAAGAACTCAGTAGTGCTGAGAAACAAATGCGTGAGTAACCACTTTAGGTCAGCTAATATTATGGTAGATTCCAAACGGTGTACCAGCTTTAGGAAATTTTCATAAGTGGCTGCAGAAGCAATTTATCAAAATCAATCCCCCACTGTTGCCCAAGCCTGCTTACTCTACCGGAAACTTTGGGATCTGCGATGCACGGGTACCTTGTACCATCTCCAAGTGCTCGTCTCTCCACCGGCTCAGCTGCTTGGCGTCCTCGTGGGTCTGCAGATGTACGGCGTCTCTCCTTCTCGATGAGCGCTAGATCCTATTTGCTGGTATAAGTGTCAATCAGCAGTAACCAATCCGTAGTAAGAAACAATGCTGAAAGTTCACCAATGTCTATTAGCTGCAAACACACACCTCCCCACAACGGAAGGGGTTACTATCTCCAAAGATGTGGAAGAACTCCCAGAATCCTAGGAACAGATTTGCATACGAGGGGGCAAATTTTGCCCCCATCGCTGTTCCACACCTCTGGAGATAGTATACCCCAGAGGTGTGGAACAGCGATGGGGGCAAAATTTGCCCCCTTGTATGCAAATCTGTTCCTAGGATTCTGGGAGTTCTTCCACATCTTTGGAGATAGTAACCCCTTCCGTGTCTATATATCCACATATAAGAGATATATAGACGATTTGATCTTCATATGGACAGGAACCCAACAGCAAGCTATAGAATTCTGTTCATCCCTCAATTCGAATGACATGAATCTTAAATTTACATTTGAATTTAATGACAAAAGTGCCAATTTCCTAGATCTTACCCTTATAGGGCTCCCAGATGGAAAAGTTAAAACAGTTTCCTATAGGAAACCCATCTCAGGGAATTCAGTCCTGTTTGGCACAAGTTGCCATCCGAAACATGTCCCAGAAGCAATTGCTAAAGGGGAGATGATCAGACTAAAAAGAAACTGCTCAGATGACAGTGACTTTAAGACTTTAGCCAGGGATCTTGAATCCAGGTTACAACAACGCAGATATCCAATAAGAGCCATTCGTAAGGCCAAACACTTGGTGAGCTCCAAAACTAGAGACAGTCTCTTGGTAGACAGACAGAAAACTGATTCTAAGCCCTTTGATGGAGTGACTTTTGTCACCACACACAGTGGACAATATAATGATATTTGTTCTATTATACGCAAGCACTTTAAGATCCTTAAGGCTGATGATAAACTAATTGAAACGGTTAAAATTGGTGTTAGGTGTGCATACAGGAAAGGTCCTACATTGGGCTCTCTGCTGTCTCCCACTATGCTGCCCACTAAGACTAATGATGCCTGTGCTTGGATCAGACATCAGGGCATGCATAAATGCGGCCATAGGAAGTGCAAACCGTGTGATTTTGCACGCACGGGAAACACATTTACCAGTTATGTTACAGGAAAAGCATTTAACATCAAAACACTCTTAAATTGTACATGTACCAATGTGATTTATGTACTTAATTGCTCCTCATGTAAAATTCAATACATAGGTCTCACCTCCAGAGAAGTAAACACTAGAATTAGGGAACACCTTTCCTCTTTCACTACAGTTAAATCGAGTACCCCTGTAGTCCAGCATTTTGGGGTATACCATGGAGGGAATCTTTCTTCCTTTTCCTGGAGTGCTATAGAAAGGGTTCACAGACCCAAAAGGGGTGGCTCCATAGATCGCATACTGGAGTTGAGAGAGGCGCATTGGATTTTTACAATGGGCACTCGTATTCCAAATGGTCTCAACTACAAGTATGATATCATGAATTTGTGGTAATTGTTTAGGGCATTTCTTTATACCGGCTCTCTTGGAGCCACTATCATGCATGTCACACATACCATTTTAAGAACTTGTGTAATGATTTGTGCTATTTAGGTAGTCTTACCTTACAAATATACCTTATCCTTCAATATTTAGGACAATCATGCATTATTGTATTAGAAATTTCACCCCCCGTTACTCCATATCATTATTTTACTTATAATCATGCTATAGGGTCAGGGTCCATTTTAAATATATCTTTCAATGTGCAATACATGTTTATGTTTGCCCTCTGACCCCTTATACTATGTGATGTATTGATCACTTGTACATTTAACTGTGGTACACTTTTTTGATCTTTTGGTTTTTGCATTATTTGGTCTTTCTGATTGTATATCGCATTACCATTATTTTGTCTTCATTTGTTAATCATTACTCAGTATTGTTCTATTGAGTTTATTGTGTGTATTTTTCTCATTTCACTATGTCTATTTCCTTGTCATATAGAATCGTGTAACTGGCACTTTTGTTAGTGCTTAATTGCTTTGGAGGTTTTGTATAAATTAGTTTCACTATGTATAGAGTAGGTAATTAACAGGTGTGTTTTATTTTTTAACCAATGGGATTTTAGGTATGGGTATTTAGAAAGGTGTGTCACATAGCACTATAGGCTATGACTACGGCTCCTAGCCGAAACGCGTAAGCCAGACAGTGCCACACCTGTTATGTTTTTACTTGTGTTTGCCATTCGCTTTTAATCTGAGTTTAAAATAAGACGTTTTAATTATACTCTCCAGGACTACCGCTTTTCTATACGTCACTTTTGTCTCCACATTATTTAAGTCTCATTGATTTTTTGCTTCTGGTTGCTAGAAGCTTATTCTCTGGCATTTTTTTCTTATTCCTGAAACTGTCATTTAAGGAATTTGATCAATTTTGCTTTATATGTTGTTTTTTCTATTACATATTGCAAGATGTCCCACGTTGAAGCTGAGTCAGAAGATACTTCTGGAATATCCCTGCCTGGGGCTGGAGCTACCAAAGCTAAGTGTATCTACTGTAAACTTATGGTATCTGTTCCTCCAGCTGTTGTTTGTACTATTTTGTCATGACAAACTGTTTATGCAGATAATATTTCCTTTAGTACTGTTACATTACCTGTTGCTGTTCTGTCAACATCTAATACTCAGAGTGTTCCTGATAACATAAGAGATTTTGTTTTTAAATCCATTAAGAAGGCTATGTCTGTTATTCCTCCTTCTAGTAAATGTAAAAAGTCTTAAAACTTCTCATTTTTCAGATGAATTTTTAAATGAACATCATCATTCTGATTCTGATAATGGTTCTTCTGGTTCAGAGGATTCTGTCTCAGAGGTTGATGCTGATAAATCTTCATATTTATTTAAAATGAAATTTATTCGTTCTTTACTTAAAGAAGTCCTAATTGCATTAGAAATTGAGGATTCTGGTCCTCTTGATACTAAATCTAAACGTTTAGATAAGGTTTTTAAATCTCCTGTAGTTATTCCAGAAGTTTTTTCCTGTCCCTAGTGCTATTTCTGAAGTAATTTCCAGGGAATGGAATAATTTGGGTAATTCATTTACTCCTTCTAAACGTTTTAAGCAATTATATCCTGTGCCATCTGACAGATTAGAGTTTTGGGACAAAATCCCTAAAGTTGATGGGGCTGTCTCTACTCTTGTTAAGCGTACTATTCCTACGGCAGATGGTACTTCGTTAAGGATCCTTTAGATAGGAAAATTGAATCCTTTCTAAGAAAAGCTTACTTGTGTTCAGGTAATCTTCTTAGACCTGCTATATCTTTAGCGGATGTTGCTGCAGCTTCATCTTTTGGTTAGAAGCTTTAGCGCAACAAGTAACAGATCATAATTCTCATAGCATTTTTATTCTTCAACATGCTAATAATTTTATTTGTAATGCCATCTTTGATATCATTAGAGTTGATGTCAGGTATATGTCTCTAGCTATTTTAGCTAGAAGAGCTTTATGGCTTAAGACTTGGAATACTGTTATGTCTTCTAAGTCTACTCTGCTTTCCCTTTCTTTCCAGGGTAATGATCGTTTTCATTCCTTTTGTCACAACAAGGAACAAAAACCTGATCCTTCATCCTCAGGAGCGGTATCAGTTTGGAAACCATCTCCAGTCTGGAATAAATCCAAGCCTTTTAGAAAATCAAAGCCAGCTCCTAAGTCCACATGAAGGTGCGGCCCTCATTCCAGCTCAGCTGGTAGGGGGCAGATTACGTTTTTTCTAAGAAATTTGGATCAATTCCGTTCACAATCTTTGGATTCAGAACATTGTTTCAGAAGGGTACAGAATTGGCTTCAAGATAAGGCCTCCTGCAAAGAGATTTTTTTCTTTCCCGTGTCCCAGTAAACCCAGCGAAGGCTCAAGCATTTCTGAAATGTGTTTCAGATCTAGAGTTGACTGGAGTAATTTTGCCAGTTCCAGTTCTGGAACAGGGACTGGGGTTTTTATTCAAATCTCTTCATTGTACCAAAGAAGGAAAATTCCTTCAGACCAGTTCTGGATCTAAAAATATTGAATCGTTATGTAAGGATACCAACATTCAAAATGGTAACTGTAAGGACTATCATTATATGTCTACTATAGTTTTACAGGATGCATATCTGCATATTCCGATTCATCCAGATCACTATCAGTTTCTGAGATTCTCTTTCCTAGATAAGCATTACCAGTTTGTGGCTCTGCCGTTTGGCCTAGCTACAGCTCCAAGAATTTTTTAAGAAGGTTCTCGGTGCCCTTCTGTCTGTAATCAGAGAACAGGGTATTGTGGTATTCCTTATTTGGACGATATCTTGGTACTTGCTCAGTCTTCATATTTAGCAGAATCTCATTCGAATCGACTTGTGTTGTTTCTTCAACATCATGGATGGAGGATCAATTTACCAAAAAGTTCATTGATTCCTCAGACTTAGGTAACCTTTTTAGGTTTTCAGATAGATTCAGTATCCATGACTCTATCTTTGATAGACATGAGACATCTAAAGTTGATATCAGCTTGTCGAAACCTTGAGTCACAATCTTTCCCTTCGGTAACCTTATGCATGGAAATTCTAGGTCTTATGACTGCGGCATCGGACGCGATCCCCTTTGCTCGTTTTCACATGCGGCCTCTTCAGCTCTGTATGCTGAACCAGTGGTGCAGGGATTACACAAAGATATCTCAATTAATATCTTTAAAACCGATTGTACGACACTCTCTGACGTGGTGGACAGATCACCATCGTTTAGTTCAGGGGGCTTCTTTTGTTCTTCCGACCTGGACTGTAATTTCAACAGATGCAAGTCCTACAGGTTGGGGAGCTGTGTGGGGGTCTCTGACAGCACAAGGGGTTTGGGAATCTCAGGAGGTGAGATTACCGATCAATATTTTGGAACTCCGTGCAATTTTCAGAGCTCTTCAGTCTGGGCCTCTTCTGAAGAGAGAATCGTTCATTTGTTTTCAGACAGACAATGTCACAACTGTGGCATACATCAATCATCAAGGAGGGACTCGCAGTCCTCTGGCTATGAAAGAAGTATCTCGAATTCTGGTTTGGGCGGAATCCAGCTCCTGTCTAATCTCTGCGGTTCATATTCCAGGAATAGACAATTGGGAAGCGGATTATCTCAGTCGCCAAACGTTGCATCCGGGCGATAGGTCTCTTCACCCAGAGGTATTTCTTCAGATTGTTCAAATGTGGGAACTTCCAGAAATAGATCTGATGGCTTCTCATCTAAACAAGAAACTTCCCAGGTATCTGTCCAGATCCCGGGATCCTCAGGCGAAGGCAGTGGATGCATTATCACTTCCTTGGAAGTATCATCCTGCCTATATCTTTCCGCCTCTAGTTCTTCTTCCAAGAGTAATCTCCAAGATTCTGAAGGAATGCTCGTTTGTTCTGCTGGTAGCTCCAGCATGGCCTCACAGGTTTTGGTATGCGGATCTTGTCCGGATGGCCTCTTGCCAACCGTGGACTCTTCCGTTAAGACCAGACCTTCTGTCGCAAGGTCCTTTTTTCCATCAGGATCTCAAATCCTTAAATTTAAAGGTATGGAGATTGAACGCTTGATTCTTGGTCAAAGAGGTTTCTCTGACTCTGTGATTAATACTATGTTACAGGCTCGTAAATGTGTATCTAGAGAGATATATTATAGAGTCTGGAAGACTTATATTTCTTGGTGTCTTTCTCATCATTTTTCCTGGCATTCTTTTAGAATTCCGAGAATTTTACAGTTTCTTCAGGATGGTTTAGATAAAGGTTTGTCCGCAAGTTCCTTGAAAGGTCAAATCTCTGCTCTTTCTGTTCTTTTTCACAGAAAGATTGCTAATCTTCCTGATATTCATTGTTTTGTACAAGCCTTGGTTCGTATAAAACCTGTCATTAAGTCAATTTCTCCTCCTTGGAGTTTGAATTTGGTTCTGGGGACTCTTCAAGCTCCTCCGTTTGAACCTATGCATTCATTGGACATTAAATTACTTTCTTGGAAAGTTTTGTTCCTTTTGGCCATCTCTTCTGCCAGAAGAGTCTCTGAATTGTCTGCTCTTTCTTGTGAGTCTCCTTTTCTGATTTTTCATCAGGATAAGGCAGTGTTGCGAACTTCTTTTTGATTTTTTACCTAAGGTTGTGAATTCCAACAACATTAGTAGAGAAATTGTAGTTCCTTCATTATGCCCTAATCCTAAGAATTCTAAGGAGAAATCATTGCATTCTTTGGATGTTGTTAGAGCTTTGAAATATTATGTTGAAGCTACTAAGACTTTCCGAAAGACTTCTAGTCTATTTGTCATCTTTTCCGGTTCTAGAAAAGGCCAGAAAGCTTCTGCCATTTCTTTGGCATCTTGGTTGAAATCTTTAATTCATCATGCCTATGTTGAGTCGGGTATAACTCCGCCTCAGAGGATTACAGCTCATTCTACTAGGTCAGTTTCTACTTCCTGGGCGTTTAGGAATGAAGCTTCGGTTGATCAAATTTGCAAAGCAGCAACTTGGTCTTCTTTGCATACTTTTTCTAAATTCTACCATTTTGATGTGTTTTCTTCTTCTGAAGCAGTTTTTGGTAGAAAAGTACATAGCAGCTGTTTCAGTTTGAATCTTCTGCTTATGTTTTCATTTAAACTTTATTTTGGGTGTGGATTATTTTAAGCAGGAATTGGCTGTCTTTATTTTATCCCTCCCTCTCTAGTGACTCTTGCGTGGAAAGATCCACATCTTGGGTAGTCATTATCCCATACGTCACTAGCTCATGGACTCTTGCTAATTACATGAAAGAAAACATAATTTATGTAAGAACTTACCTGATAAATTCATTTCTTTCATATTAGCAAGAGTCCATGAGGCCCACCCTTTTTTGTGGTGGTTATGATTTTTTTGTATAAAGCACAATTATTCCAATTCCTTATTTTTTATGCTTTCGCACTTTTTTCTTATCACCCCACTTCTTGGCTATTCGTTAAACTGATTTGTGGGTGTGGTGAGGGGTGTATTTATAGGCATTTTGAGGTTTGGGAAACTTTGCCCCTCCTGGTAGGAATGTATATCCCATACGTCACTAGCTCATGGACTCTTGCTAATATGAAAGAAATGAATTTATCAGGTAAGTTCTTACATAAATTATGTTTTTTTCTTTTACTGATTCATAGTTTGCTGCATGATTCAAAAGTGTTTTGGTACTGTGATTCTGCGCTTGACACTTATCTTTCCAAACTGCTGTTTCTAGGTACCGTAACAGGCCGAGCACATTTACTGAAATACTAGATTATAGTTGCAGCATACAAAAATATAAAGCAGAAGTCTCTGTAGGTTTAACTTAAGGAATCAGGTCCAAGTTAATACTGTACAGGTCTTATGCAGAACAGAGGTTAGGGGTTTTGTATACATCTAGAGGCCATAAAACATTTTTTGTAATCAAAAATAGTTATTCCCTCCTCCTCTCTATCTAGTATAAGTAGTGAAAGAGGAAACTCCTTCTATCAAAGTTGTCAAATAGAGAGTTACTTTGTAAAAAAAAAATATATTTTCTATATAGGATGTACTCTTATGACGTTAATGGCATGATCATTTAAACACACTTAGATTGCTTCGCACCATTTTCACTTTTTTTTTTTTTTCCTCACGGCAACACTGCATATATTTTCACAAGCCGGGCGTATCCCCTCAAATCACGTCTTTTTTTCCCAAATTTCTTTTTTCTCTCATTTTCCTTCCCTCACAAACACGAGAAATATATGGAAAGATTTCTCCTCCCACATAGCACAAACCCCCAGATCATGCCTCACAAAATCAAAGATAGAAAGCCACGTACATCTGATGTTACAACTGAAAATATGAATGAGGGAATAAATTTGAAAACAGACTTGCAACCGCTAATTACCCAACTCAGTGATATTTTTCTACCCCAATTTGAATGTCTTAAAAACCAAATATCTAGCTTATCATCAGAGCTAAAACAATTCGCTAATAGACTCACAGAAGCAGAAGATAGAATATCAGCTATTGAAGATACATCTAATAATCAGTCACAAAGAATTCTAGATCAAGAAAAGAAACATATGATTCTGACCGCCAGGATAGATGATCTTGAAGACCGCTCAAGGCGGAATAACTTAAAAATAATAGGTCTTCCCGAGATAGAGGAATATAAAGATTTACTACGATTTGCAACAATAACACTCCCTCAAGCTTTAGGTACAGAACATCTGCAGTTGCCACTAGCGGTAGAAAGAGCACACTGGTTGGGACCCCCTAGAAGCAGAGCCACTGGAAAAAATATTCACAGACCAATCTTGGTAAACATTTTAAATTTTCAAGATAAAGTAAATATTCTCTGATCATATAGAAAAGCTGATAATTTTCATATAGGAGGAAATAAAATCTTACTGTTTCAAGACTATTCCAGCGACACTGCTTTCAGGAGGAAAGAGATGGCGCCTTTTTGCACCAAGTTGATTCAAGAGGGCTATCTAGCAAAATTATTGTACCCTGCAAAAATTCTTATACAGAGGGCACAGTTAAATTAGACAACACAGAAGATGCTAAAGCCTATTTTAAAAAACAGAAGTTATCACTCACATGAGAATTGAGAAATTTGCATAATGAAACCAAGATGAGAATGTTATTTCTTGAATCAGTTTATATGCTAGAAATGAGAAATTTGTAAAATGAAACTAAGATGAGAATGTTATTTCTTGAGTCGATTTATATGTTTTAGATAAACACGAAAAACAAACAAAACTGTATCTGACTTTGGCTGAAAATGCTTTGTTGTATATAGGTTTTGTGTGGATGACTGGCCCGATGTGTGTTTTTTCTTTCTCCCTGCCCATACTCTCCCCCTCCCCTAGATGAATATGTTATGTTTTTTTGATGAAGGGAAACATTAGATGTCTTTCTTGGAACGTGGGTGGCATCACCTCCCCAATCAAAAGAAAAGTAATAATTAGACAGTTAGGCAAACACAATCCCAATATAGTCCTAATACAAGAAACACATTTAAAAGCGGAGGAAGCCGTTAAACTTAAAAGTAAATGGGTTGGTGAGGTGATAGCCACTCCCTGTTCTAGAAGGAAAAAAGGAGTAGCCTTTTTGATAAATAAAAAACTATCATATAATATTATAAATACAATTCTAGACCCCCATGAGAGATGGGTAGTTTTGGAAATACAGGTTTCAAATTGGTGATCTGTAACGTGTATGGCCCAAATAAAACAGATTCTAATTTTTGGAACAGTTTAGTTTATATGCTGTCTAAATTTTTTGGCCAAAATATAATCTTAGCGGGTGACTTTAATCTAACACCGACAGAAACATTAGACAAATTTAGCACCAAAAATTCAGCCTTTTCTAAACAGAAGGCAAAAATATTTAAACAAGTATGTAAAAATTTTAAACTTCATGACATCTGACGCCTACAATACCCAGATCTGAAATCCTTTACCTGTGACTCTAAAGCCCATGGTTCTTTATCTAGGATAGACATTTTTTCATTATCAAGATCATTAATTAAATTAGAAGTCAAGACAAAGATATATGACATTATAATCTCGGATCATGCAATTATTTCATTAGATACGTATTTACAACCAATTCAGAGAAATGAAAGGAATAACTTTTTTTCCCCAAAATTTTTAGTAAATCTAGAATTTGGTAACTGGTTAAAACATAAATGGAGAGAATTTGAGTATTTAAATAGAATGTACAGAGAAAAAATAGATTTTTTTTGGGAAGCCACCAAGGCCTGTTTAAGAGGAGACATTAAAGCTTATATGATTTCTAAAAAAAGGAAGTTACAGGAGAGGGGAATTCAGTTATCTAAGCAAATCCAGAATGCATGTCGTAAATATATTAATAACCCTTCCAAGTTGTTAGGGTATAAATATAAAATGGACAAAACAGAAAGGGATATTTTTATTAAACACAAGGTCTCTTGGGAAGAATTAAAGATAAGTGCTAAATATAAAGGCCAATATGGGAAGTCGGCTAAATTTTTATCTAGATTTGGTAAAGCCAGGAAAAAGACTAACGTAATAGAAGCAATCAATGATGGGATAAATAGAGTCACTGATCAGACTAAAATTAAAAAGTTTTTTTTTAGAATATTCCCAAAAACTATACTCTGCCAAAGAAATTAATATTTATAATAAAAACGACTTCTGGCATAAGGTCACTCCTCCCAAGATATCACGAGAATCGGCTGACGCCTTAAACAGACCAATAACTAGAGAGGAAGTTTTGGAAGCCATAAATAACGCTAAGTCCAAAAAAGCCCCTGGCCCGGATCAGATACCTGTGGAAATGTACAAAATACTTAAAGTAGAGCTAGCAGATGTCTTAGTTCAACTGTTTAATGGTTATTATATTGAAGGTCAAAATATGTCGAAATACTTCTCTGAGTCTATTATATCATTGATTTTGAAAAAAGGAAAAAATCCATTAGATCCTAAGTCCTAAATCCATTAGATCCTAATTTGTAGATTAAAAGCTATTAACTCACATCATTGCTAATCGACTGAAATTATGTCTTGAGCCCATTATACACATAGATCATTCGGGTTTTATGTTACGAAGATCCTCAATTAAAAATATCCGGAAAGTGGCCCTGGTATTAGAATATTTTTGGAATAAATTACGTAATAGAACAACAAGTAATCAGGATTTTGCATTAATTACAATCGACGCCGAAAAGGCGTTCGATTCCGTGGTGGGGGACCATTTATGTAACCAATTCAGTTTCTCAGGGTATTTTGTACAATTTATTAAAATTATATATAATTACCCAAGATCTAACATATTAATAAATGGTAGCTACACCTCCAATTTAATACTACACAGGGGGACGAGACAAGGATGCCCACTCTCCCCGTTATTGTTTAATGTTGCTATAGAGCCTCTTGCTATTCTTCCTACGTCAAGAGCTACAAGGTATCAAATTTGGGGAGCAAAGATTAGTATTATCACTATACGCATATGATCTGTTATTATTCGTTAAAAATACAAAGAGAAATATACCTCAGGCCCTAAACATTATTGATATGTTCAGTTCCTTTTCGTGATACAAAATTAATGTTAATAAGTCTGAAATTTTATGGATATATAAGAATAAAGAAAGCATCCAAGAACATTCCTTCCAGGAGTCTTCTAGCATCAAATACTTAGGAATATATTTCCATGCTGATCCAAATCAATGGTATAGACTAAATTACTCTGCCTTTTTTAATAAAGTATCTGAGAAACTTCAACAATGGAATGCTTTCCCCATTTTTCTCTCTGCTAAAGTGATAATAATTAAAACTATTTTATTCCCCCAATTGATGTATATTATGCAAAATATTCCACTATTCATACTGAGTCAAGATATTAAAAGGTTTAACAGAGAGTGTGCCAATTTTATATGGAATAATAAGAGACATATGCTATCTCTAGCAAAATTAACGCTAGAAGAAGGGGGCCTGTCCCTCCCAGATATTAAAAAATACAATATTGCTACATTAGTGCGCTTTGCATTTGATTGGCTAACGGAAGCTAACCATCTTACACTTTTATTAATGGAAGAGCAATTGATTGCTCCATACTCATTGAAAGCTCTGCTGCATTGTCCGACATCACAATTGCCAAATCATATTAAAAACATGAATATAATATGCAATACTGTGGAAACGTGGCAAAAACTTAACATAATGTTAAAAAAGTAAATTTTGAGATATCTCCATTTCTCCCGATACGAGGTAACCCAAAATTTATTCCCATCCTATCTTATGAGACATACAATATTTGGACGCAAAAAGGCCTGCTCTATGTATATCAATGTCTAAATAATTTGTCCCAAATAAGAACCTTTGAGGATATTGCCAGAGAATTCAGCCTATCAAATAAAAAATTTTTCGCTTATTTGCAGATCAGACACTTTATAACGGGAATTAAAAAATTAAATTCAGAAATGGTTGGATGGGGGGAAATTGAAAAGTATTTAACGAGTTATAAAGCAGGCAAACATAGTATAGCCTTATTATACAAAATTATGTTGGCAAAACAGGGCCAACTAATAACTAACAAACTTCTAGAGAAATGGGATACCCATTATAGTGATATGTCTTTAGAAACATTGAATGCAAGCTTTAAATGGTTTAAAAAGAGCGCTACCATCCCTACAGCTTGGAAAGAATCCCATATAAAACTACTTAATAATGCTTATTTGACACCATGGAAAATGTCCAAATGGAACATTAACTTCACTAATAATTGCCCTAAATGTAATAATCCATGTGCAGATATAATACACTGCTTTTGGAATTGTCCTAAAATAATACAATTTTGGAGCAAAGTGGAATTTTGTCTTAATAAGGTTTCAGATAACAGGGTAAAAATTAAATCTAAACATATTTTTTTTTCTTCTAACCACAGAGGCTAACAGAGCTAATGTTATCCTTATTAATACTGTGATCATGTTGGGTCGTAATCTGATATTAAAAAATTGGAAGAATAAAAAGGCACCCACATTGGTATGTTTTATAAACTCTATATATTCCCAGATAATTTTCGAACAAATGAATATATCACAAGAAAAAGATTAACCCTTTGAGTGCTAAGCACTTTCCCCCCTGGGTGCTAATATTTTCTATGTTTTTTTAAATTTTTGAAAAAAAATGTTTTAACTTTATTTATTTTTTTACAGACCCCCAAGACTTACACGGTTGGAAAGGTTAGGTGATTACCTTTCCAACAGTGGGGGTCTGTAGCTGCTTAGATGCCTGAGATACAAGCTTCTAAGCAGCATGCCCTCTCCTACTATACTTAACATTGTTAAGTATAATTAAAGTTCTGCGGTGACGTCATCATGTTATTGCGCGTGACGTCACCACGCATCACGTGAAGCCCCGGTGATGCCTGTCACTCTATAGGCATGATCGACGGGGTAGGAGCAGTTAGGAGCCCCCAGATCTCCCTCAAGTTGGGAGAGTGCTCATGACGGCTCTGAGCCATCATTAGCACCAAAGTGAGAAACTCTGTGACGGCTCAGAGCCGTCATTAGCACTCAAAGGGTTAAAGAATTTTTCCTGAAGTGGTTAAGAGTTATCCTATCTTACCCACGTGCCATTCAATTTTCCCTCATCTGTAATTTTCGTAGAACAGAATATTTTGAATCTTTGATTCTGTCAAGTGTTTTCCCAACTGAATGGTATTGATTTCTGATGGGGTTATGGGTCGAGAGGCGGGCAGGGAAGCCTTACATCATTCTTCTTCCTTTTTTTTTTTTTCTCGTTAAAGTGGTTGTTTTTACTGTTGTTTGTCCTACTGTTGTCGCTGTTTGGTTGTTGTTATCCTGTTCCGTTATATTTGACCTGTTCTTTTTTTGGTATGTTTGTTGTGTTCCTTTACCCTCATGAAGGAGGGAAAGGGATAGGGAAAAGAAATTGGAAATTACAATAAGGGTACTACAATATTTCTTTCATGTAATTGGTAAGAGTCCATGAGCTAGTGACGTATGGGATATACATTCCTACCAGGAGGGGCAAAGTTTCCCAAACCTCTAAATGGACGGATGTAAGGGTAGAGTTATAGTGGCAGATGGATTTATAAGGACAGGAAAAGGAGGGGATAGAAAAGAGAAGAGGTTCGAGAGTCATTTTTTGGCGCGAGACTTTTTTGGCGTTTGACGTCAATGACGTCATTTCCAGCGTCGTAGTTGACGTCGGAAGTTTTCACGTAGTTGTGTCATTTTGACTCGTGTTGTTGCAGATGTTTTTGGCGCCAAAAAATATGTGGGCGTCATACTTGGCGCCAGTTTTTTCACATTATTTCAGTCTCACTTTTCAGTTGCTTCTGGTTTCTAGAGGCTTGTTCTGTTTGCATTTTTTCCCATTCCTGAAACTGTCATTTAAGGAATTTGATAATTTTGCTTTATATGTTGTTTCTTCTATTACATATTGCAAGATGTCACAACCTGACCCTGGATCAGAATCTACTTCTGGAAAGACGCTGCCTGATGTCGGTTCTACCAAAGCTAAATGCATTTGTTGTAAACTTTTGGTAACTGTTCCTCCGGCTGTAGTTTGTGTTAGTTGTCATGATAAACTATCAAACGTGGATAATATTTCCATTAGTAATAATTCATTACCTGTTGTTGTTCCATCAACATCTAATGTTCAGGATGTTCCTGTTAATGTAAAAGAATTTGTTTCTAATTCTATTCAGAAGGCTTTGTCTGTTATACTTCCTTCTATTAAACGTAAAAGGTCTTTTAAAACTTCTCATAAATCAGATGAATTTTTAAGTGACCGCCTTAATTCTGACTTATCTATTTCTGTTGAGGATCTATCTGTTTCAAGGATTCTGCCTCAGATATTGACACTGATAAAACTTCATATTTGTTTAAAATGGAGTTTTTTCGTTCAAGAAGTGTGGATTGCATTAGATATGGAGGAGTCTAGTCCTCTTGATATTAAAACTAGTAAGCGTTTAAATTCGGTTTTTAAACCTCATGTAGTTATTCCAGAAGTTTTTCCAGTTCCTGATGCTATTTCAGAGGTAATTTCTAGGGAATGGAATAGTCTGGGTACTTCATTTACTCCTTCTCCAAGGTTTAAGAAATTGTACCCTTTGCCATCTGATAGATTAGAGTTTTGGGAGAAAATCCCCAAAGTTGATGGGGCTATCTCTACTCTTGCTAAACGTACTACTATTCCTATGGCAGATAGTACTTCTTTTAAGGATCCTTTAGATAGGAAGCTTGAATCCTTTCTAAGGAAGGCTTATTTATGCTCAGGTAATCTTCTTAGACCTGCTATTTCTTTGGCTGATGTTTCTGCAGCTTCCACTTTCTGATTGGAGGCTTTAGCGCAACAGGTGTCAGATCATAATGTTTATAGCATTGTTAAACTTCTTCAACATACTAATAGCTTTGTTTGTGATGCCATTTTTGATATCATTAGGATTGATGTCAGGTATATGTCTTTAGCTATTTTAGCTAGAAGAGCTTTATGGCTTAAATCTTGGAATGCAGATATGACTTATAAGTCAACGTTGCTTTCTCTATCTTTCCAAGGTAATAAATTATTTGGTTCTCAGTTGGATTCTATAATTTCAACTGTTACTGGGGGGAAGGGAGCTTTTTTGCCTCAGGTTAAAAAATCTAAGGGTAAATATAGGGCTGCTAATCGTTTTCGTTCCTTTCATCAGAATAAGGAACAGAAGCCTGACCCTTCCCCTAAAGGAACAGTTTCCGTTTGGAAACCTTCTCCAGTCTGGAATAAATCCAAGCCTTTTAGGAAATCAAAACCAGCTCCCAAGTCCGCATGAAGGTGCGGCCCTCATTCCAGCACAGCTGGTAGGGGGCAGGTTAAGATTTTTCAAAGATGTTTTGATCAGTTCGATTCAAAATCATTGGATTCAGAACATTGTTTCTCAAGGGTACAGAATAGGTTTCAAGATAAGACCGCCTGTGAGAAGATTCTTTCTCTCACGCATTCTAGTAAACCCAGTAAAAGCTCAGGCTTTTCTGAAATGTGTTTCAGACCTGGAGTCAGCTGGGGTAATTGTGCCAGTTCCAGATCTGGAACGGAGCCTGGGGTTTTATTCAAATCTGTTCATTGTACCGAAGAAAGAGAATTCTTTCCGACCAGTTCTGGATCTAAAAATATTGAATCGTTATGTAAGGATACCAACATTCAAAATGGTGACTATAAGGACTATTCTGCCTTTTGTTCAGCAAGGGCATTACATGTCCACAATAGACTTACAGGATGCATATCTTCATATTCCAATTCATCCGGATCACTATCAGTTCCTGAGATTCTCTTTTCTAGACAAGCATTACCAGTTTGTTGCTCTTCCTTTTGGCCTAGCAACAGCTCCAAGGATCTTTTCAAAGGTTCTCGGTGCTCTTCTCTCTGTAATCAGAGAGCAGGGTATTGCGGTATTTCCTTATTTGGACGATATCTTGATAATTGCTCAGTCTTTACATTCTGCAGAATCTCACACGAATCAACTCGTGTTGTTTCTTCAAAGACATGGTTGGAGGATCAATTTACCAAAGAGTTCCTTGATTCCTCAGACAAGGGTAACCTTTTTGGGTTTCCAAATAGATTCAGTGTTCATGACTTTGTCTCTAACAGACAAGAGACGTCTGAAATTGGTTTCAGCTTGTCGGAACCTTCAGTCTCAATCATTCCCTTCGGTAGCTTTGTGCATGGAAGTTCTAGGTCTCATGACTGCAGCATCGGACGCAATCCCCTTTGCTCGTTTTCACATGAGACCTCTCCAGCTTTGTATGCTGAACCAATGGTGCAGGGATTATACAAAGATATCACAATTAATATCCTTAAATCCCAATGTTTGATCTTCTCTGACGTGGTGGTTGGATCACCATCGTTTAGTTCAAGGGGCCTCCTTTGTTCGTCCTACCTGGACTGTGATCTCAACAGATGCAAGTCTTTCAGGTTGGGGAGCTGTATGGGGATCTCTGACAGTGCAGGGGGTTTGGGAATCTCAGGAGGCGAGATTGCCAATCAACATTTTGGAACTCTGTGCGATTTTCAGAGCTCTTCAGTTCTGGCCTCTTCTGAAGAGAGAATCGTTTATTTGTTTTCAGACAGACAATGTCACAACCCTGGCATATGTCAATCATCAAGGTGGAACTCACAGTCCTCAGGCTATGAAAGAAGTATCTCGGATACTGGTATGGGCGGAATCCAGCTCCTGTCTAATCTCTGCGGTTCACATCCCAGGTATAGACAATTGGGAAGCAGATTATCTCAGTCGCCAGACGTTACATCTGGGTGAATGGTCTCTTCACCCAGAGGTATTTCTTCAGATTGTTCAGATGTGGGGACTTCGAGAAATAGATCTGATGGCTTCTCATCTAAACAGGAAACTTCCAAGGTATCTGTCCAGATCCAGGGATCCTCAGGCGGAAGCGGTGGATGCGTTGTCACTTCCTTGGAATTATCAACTTGCTTATATCTTTCCGCCTCTAGTTCTTCTTCCAAAAGTGATTTCCAAAATCATGATGGAACATTCGTTTGTACTGCTGGTGGCTCCAGCATGGCCACACAGGTTTTGGTATGCGGATCTTGTTCGGATGGCCAGTTGCCAACCTTGGACACTTCCGTTAAGGCCAGACAGGCCCATTTTTCCATCAGGATCTCAAATCATTAAATTTGAAAGTATGGAGATTGAACGCTTAATACTTAGTCATAGAAGTTTCTCTGACTCAGTGATTAATACTATGTTACAGGCTCGTAAATCTGTATCTAGAAAGATTTATTACCGAGTTTGGAAGACTTACATTTCTTTGTGTTCTTCTCATAAATTTCTTCAGGATGGTTTGGATAAGGGTTTGTCTGCAAGTTCCTTGAAAGGACAAATCTCTGCTCTTTCTGTTCTGTTTCACAGAAAAATTGCTAATCTTCCTGATATTCATTGTTTTGTACAGGCTTTGGTTCGTATCAAGCCTGTCATTAAGTCAATATCTCCTCCTTGGAGTCTTAATTTGGTTTTGAGGGCTTTACAGGCTCCTCTGTTTGAACCTATGCATTCTCTGGACATTAAATTACTTTCTTGGAAAGTCTTGTTCCTTTTGGCCATCTCTTCTGCTAGAAGAGTTTCTGAGTTATCTGCTCTTTCTTGTGAATCTCCTTTTCTGATTTTTCATCAGGATAAGGCGGTGTTGCGGACTTCATTTAAATTTTTACCTAAAGTTGTGAATTCTAACAACATTAGTAGAGAAATTGTTGTCCCTTTGTTGTGTCCTAATCCCAAGAATTCTCTGGAGAGATCTTTACATTCTTTGGATGTAGTAAGCGCTTTGAAATATTATGTTGAAGCTACTAAAGATTTCAGAAAGACTTCTAGTCTATTTGTTATCTTTTCTGGTTCTAGGAAAGGTCAGAAGGCTTCTGCCATTTCTTTGGCGTCTTGGTTAAAGTCTTTGATTCATCATGCTTATCTGGAGTCAGGTAAGACCCCACCTCAAAGGATTACGGCTCATTCTACTAGGTCAGTTTCTACTTCCTGGGCTTTTAAGAATGAAGCTTCTGTTGATCAGATTTGCAAAGCAGCAACTTGGTCTTCTTTGCATACTTTTAATAAATTCTACCATTTTGATGTTTTTTCTTCTTCAGAAGCAGTTTTTGGTAGAAAAGTACTTCAGGCAGCTGTTTCAGTTTGATTCTTCTGCTTATAATTTAGTTTTTTCATTATAAAGATTAAAACTTTTTGATTTGGGTTGTGGATTTATTTTTCAGCGGAATTGGCTGTCTTTATTTTTATCCCTCCCTCTCTAGTGACTCTTGCGTGGAAGTTCCACATCTTGGGTATCTGCTATCCCATACGTCACTAGCTCATGGTCTTGCCAATTACATGAAAGAAAACACAATTTATGTAAGAACTTACCTGATAAATTAATTTCTTTCATATTGGCAAGAGTCCATAAGGCCCACCCCTTTTTTGTGGTGGTTATATTTTTTTTTGTATAAAGCACAATTATTCCAATTCCTTGTTTGATGCTTTAGCTCCTTTCTTATCACCCCACTTCTTGGCTATTCATTAAACTGAATTGTGGGTGTGGTGAGGGGTGTATTTATAGGCATTTTGAGGTTTGGGAAACTTTGCCCCTCCTGGTAGGAATGTATATCCAATATGTCACTAGCTCATGGACTCTTACCAATATGAAAGAAATGAATTTATCAGGTAAGTTCTTACATAAATTATGTTTTTACTCTTGATTTTTGCTGATAGGATCTTATTGACTTACTATCACAGTTTTTGTATAAATCTAATTTAATCTTTCTTTTCTGTTTGATTGTACCCGATATTGTTTCAATAAAGAATTTAATTTAAAAAAAAGAAAGAAAAATGTTTGCTCAATAACATTAAATCGGAAAAGGCTAAAAAACTAACTAATTAAATATTAAAGGGACATGAAACCCAAATTTTTTCTTTCATGATTTAGAAAGAGCATACAATTATAAACAACTTTTTAATTTACTTATATTATCTATTTTGCTTCATTCTCTTGATATTCTTTGCTGAAAAGCATATCTAGATATGCTTAGTATCTGCTGATTGGTAGCTGCACATAGATGCCTCCTGTGATTGGTTCACAAGGTGCATTGCTATTTCTTCATTAAAGTATATCTAAAGAATAAAGCAAATTAGGTAATAGAAGTAAATTGGAATGTTGTTTAAAATTATATTCTCTACCTTAATCATGAAAGAAAATGTTTGGGTATAGTGTCCCTTTAAATAAAATCAAAATATAGAATAAAGCAAGTTCAAGTGTTGAAGTAATTAAATCCCTAGAGGATGTATGTGATCATAATACCAACTACTAGATGTAGCATATAATCGATCCTTGATAACAGAAGTAAAGTAAAAAGTTTTTTTTTTTTTTTAATTGTCATGTCCCTTTAAGGGGCAAGCACAAAAGCAATGCATATTGTAGAATTTCCAAAAATTACAACCTGTTTCCTAATGTTGGTTTGAAGGGATATGAGACTTATTTTTTTTTCATGATTCAGACAGAGCATGCAATTTTAAACAGCTTTCTAATTTACTGATATTACGAAATGTTTTTTCTTTCTCCTGGTATCTTTTGTTAAAAAACAGGGATGTAAGCTCAGGAGCGTGCACGTGTCTGAAGCACTATATGGCAACAGTTTTTCAATAATGTTATCCATTGCAAGAGTATTAGATGGCTGCACTATTTTCTGCCATGTTGTGCACCAGACACCTACACAGGTATCTCATCAACAAGGAATATAATGGGGACATTTAATAATTGAAGTAAATTGGAATTTTTTGGGGTTTCATATCCCATTTAACCTTAAATCATTGATATGTTTATATTGTATGTTTATTTTATATTAAACTCTTAGAGACCAATGTACCCTGTCTAGCTTTAACTACATCACATGACTTGTTTGCACATGTGCAGAAACTCTCCTTCACATACCTGCAGTCTAAATTAGGTTCCAAAATGGCGTCACCCATGATTAGAAAAAGGTGCATGAAATATATTTAGTGTTTAGTGTTCCTTTAATAATTGCTTCTGTGTATATTACCATTCTAAATCTGTTATCACCTTCTTCTTTATGTCATAAGTGGGAAATCTGTATCCTGATACTTATCAATGACATCTATAAAATGCACTATTCAGTAACTTGTGCAGTGGAAGCCTTGGCGTACAAGTTTAAATTACAAGTGACTTTTGCTGAGTAGGAAAAAGATTAATGGAAGCATTTAGCAGTAAGATTAGAAGTGAGGCTATAGCAGGATTACTGTCATTTTATTCTGCTAGACATGGAGAATAACCAGTACATTTAGTAGCAACCACTGTGTTTGGTGTCAATAATTGCCCACAGATATCTGTGAAGCAGAGCAATGACTCTCAGTGGCATTTATAAACCTGACTCATAGACAAATGGGATATAGGTTCAAACTGGTATTAAATGAATAAGTGCATAGCAATCTTTTCTATGTTTTACATTTCATTTGTGGTTGTTTTGGCAAAAAGAGGGATATAGGACGACATGACCTGATTTAGAGTTAGAGGGTAGAAACATGTAGAGGTATTTTTAAAGAGAAATACTTTACACAAATGGTATTCAGATGAATGTATTGCGGAATAGTAATACAATCTAAGTATTCAGAAATGCCTGTGATATACATAAAGTTAGATAATTGGTAAATAGACATTATTACTAGGAATAATAATAAGAATATTTCAAACTGAATATTTTAACTAGTGTGCTCTTGGTGGAACTGACAGATAAACATACAGATCAGTGATTAAATCCTATGTGATTGCATAGCAATGATTTTGCCCCTTTGCTGCCAGTAGCTATCAAGACAACAATGACTTACTTAAGAGTAGGGACTTCACTGTTTGACAGTAACACACATAAACCAGTGATTTATCCGCTTTATGGGCCCTTAATATAAAGATCAAAACTCCCCCCATAGCACTCTACTTTCATCATTTCACCATTTAAATAACTGTGTCACTGAAGCTTCAATTCATTACAAAGAAAGAAACAACACTGTGCGTGAACAGAAATAGAGCTTGGAAACAGTGCTGCTTCTTTCCGGTGCTGTATGTGTAAAGGATTGAGATATAGGCAGCCTTTAAAAAATTAGCTTATGCAGATATGGAACACTGAAATAAATGCAGATTTAAATGTTTGCTTTTTTGTTCACATTTTGGACTGAATTGTTCAATATTGGACATATGGGAACCCTATGTATTACTATAACAAAATGAACTACACAAGACCCGGACAATACAGAAAACAAAAAGATATAATTGCACACATTATATAAGATGAAATGAAAATAGTTGAAAATAAAATACAACATAAATAGGGGGATGGACATGATTCCCAGTCATGGAGCCTGTCTGACGTGTTGAGAGCGAGCAAGAAGTATTTTACTACCCGCAGTCATCATTGCATAAGAATGTTTTTGTGCAGTCCAGAAGGACTTTATCAATTATCCTGGACAGATGAGTATGTGATATTTTAAGTACCCCCACTACTCAAGTGGCAAAGAAGTTAGGAAGCAGTGCGCTTTCTGACTCACGGTTGCAGGACTCAGATGTTGTGTCCGCAGCTTGAATAACGTAGCCCATCATTTCTTCAGAGATGTCACTGCTGACAAAACGCGTGTATGAATCTCAATCACCAAAACAAATGTGATTGTACTATTTATAGGGACAGTAAAATCAAAATGAAACTTTTATGATTCAACTAGTGCATGCAATTATAAACAACTTCCCAATTTACTTCTTTCTTCAAATTTGCTATTTGTCGAAGGATCAGCAATGCAATACTGAGAGCTAGCTGCTAATTGGTGGCTGCACATATATGCCTCTTGTCATTTGAGCACATGATGTATTCAGCTAGCTCTCAGTATTGTATTGATGCTCCTTGAACAAAGAGCAAATTTCAAAACAGAAGTAAAAAATAAAGTTGTTTATAGTTGTAGACTTAATCATGAAATACAAATGTTAGGGTTTTATGTCCTTTTAAGACTAATTCTGCCACTAGAAAGAACCTTTACTAACATTAGTGAGGAAATGCAATTAGCAAATTACAGGGAAGTTAACTTTTTTAACATTATTATGCAGTATATGTATTATTAAGGATAATTAATGACTCACCTTTTATAAAGAATCTTCAATGCATTTTGCTTAATCTAGCATGGGAGTGCACTATATGAAACTATAACGGTGATGTTGATCAAGTTGTGGTTTGTCAACAACCCTGTGGCATGGTTTAAACAAAAAATGCAGTGGCTTAAAGGTGGGTTATGAAGAGGGAACAGATTTACTTTCTAAAAGGTGAGTTGTTAATTGTGCACCTACAGTATACAACACAAGTTTACTATCCCTTTATGTTGAAATGTTTTTATTGGACAATATTTTCAGTACATTAACAATTGTACATTGGAATAATGAACGTCAAACTTAGAGGAAAAAGGAGAGAAAAAAAAGAAAAAGAAAAAACGTGACCAAAAACCACTGAGAGAAGAAAAAAAAAAAATACAAAGGTACAATATGTATGAATCAGTAGGTATTACGTTCTTTATAACATGTCAGTTAAGAGTATATACAGTATCTTTCCATAGGTGCTACGGGTTTAGAACATTAACAGTAGGATTGAAATCAGTTCCTTATGTGGAGTTGTAAGTGATATTGGACCCCCCCTTTAGTATCCAGTAAAAACAAATTTTGTCCACTACCTCCTTGTTATCTAGAATCCAGGATGCTGAGTCACACATAGAGTATGTCGCTTTAATTTTATTCAATACTTCCTGCCATGTAAGGGATCCCGTTTTCCAGTAATACTATCCCTTTAAAGGGACATAACACCAAACATTTTTCTTTCAGATAGAATATACAATTTCTTTCATACAGGTGGTGAGAGCTCACAATCCATTATTTCTGGGAATTACTCTTCCCTACCACTAAGTGGAGGAAAAGATTTCCAAACTCCAAGAGCTCTATAAAACCCCTCCCACCTCACTGGAAACTCAGTCTTGTCTTGCCTCCGCTGAAGGAAGGGGAAGAATGAAAATGTGCAGTTTGATTCTTCAGTGAGAGGGGTTATCAGACTGAGTTGAGGCCCATTTCTTTTCAGAGAACAGTGATTGTTGGAGGGATGTATATGGCGTATAGGTAGTGGCGTATTTTTTACCTATTCGGATTTAGTCACAAGCCTTTCCACAGGTGTTTGTGGGACTTGTCCTTTGCCTCTTCCTCAATATAATCATATTCCAGATCTTCTGCTGTAATGTTTCAGCACTGGTTTTGGCTTCCTATGGGTTTCCTCCAGTAGTAGAGTGACTAATGGTAAGTACTATATATTTTTTATTATTTGGCACTCTATAAGCCTTTTAGGTTATTGTTATATATTTATATGACTTTGGGACTGTCACAAATATCTCAGGATTCAGCTGCTAAGGAGTTAACTTTGTGTAGCTTGCACTCAAAACAGTTATTTGTTTTCAAGAAGAATTGTGTTTGTATTTTCTTTGAAGTGCCAGAACCCCCTAAATAGCCACCAAATGTTAGTGTGTATGCATTGGGTCATAAAGTCACTGAAACTCTTAGTCACAGAGATACACAGGATAAAGTTTATGGCTTAAGTTGTCAATAGAATGCCTGATGCAAAACAGGCTCTTCATTACAAAAACTGACCAGGTCACTGACAGGACATTGGTATATTATGTACATATGTGGGTTAAAGCTGTTATAACCTAAAGGCAGGTAAATATGACAACCTATGGCATATTTGATATCAAACCGGTTCTCCCAATAAAACTAAGAGGTTCTAAATATGTAAATATAGAAATTTCTTACCTAGCAGGAATGATAATGGGTTGTATAAACTCAGGCAAGAAATTAGTCTATTGAAGGTTGTAAAGACAGGGGGGTTTCTTAGCCCGCCCAGGAGGGTGTGGTTAAGCAACCTAATCTCTGAAAAGTAGGGTTTAAGAATCTTATTTTTTAACAATAAGATTGTCATTCTTACAAGGGGAGCTGCTGTACAGAAGTAAGGAGCCATCATTTTCATGCCAGCCCCTGGCGCATATCTTGAAGACTAGGAAAGTATTCAATTCTGTTTTTCTCCTTTTTATTTTAAAATACTGTTTGCGTGTGTAATTTTATTTGTAACAACTTTTTATTAATAATGCATTGTGCATAATATTTTTGGCATAATAAATAATTCCTTTATTAAGTTTGGCCTTTGTCTAATAATTGAACCACGTTACTGAAAGAGACTGGAATATTAGAACTGTATAATTTTAGGTTATTTTCTGCTAAATTGTATTTCTAGAGTTAATGTGTAAAGTTTGGGGTTTTCCTTAAGATTTTCCCTTTAATAAATTTTAAGTGGTGGCAGCATTTGAGCTATAGGATTTATAGTTTATTGTGGGTGACATTGGAAAGGGAGTGTTGGGCATTTCTCTTACGTCTAGTACAGATTAAGGGAGTGCGAATTAACTCTTGCACCCACTAAACTGAATCACAAGCTTGCCTGGTGTGGCTAGATTGTGACCTATAGGTGACAGAAAAGGGGGCTGAAAACCCTTTCTGTGCCAAATAAGTGACTGGCGCAGGGTTGGATAACCTTGGTTCGTCACAAATTGGTGGGCAGCGGTGTAGATCATTTTTTTTATTATTAGATTTTAGTGCTTGTGGATTTGCTAGTGTGAAAATCCCGGTACTAAAAGAAATTGTTTCTTACAATTTCCAAAGGCTAAAACGCAGTGCATTATATAGTCACACATTGCAAACAGTCCCCTTCCCTATTCTCTGTTTTTCTTTTCTATTTTATTTTTGCTATGGAGGCATACGAGCAGCGCTCTAGAGAGGCACTTATACTCCTATGCCAGGAGCGGGATATTCCAATACGTTCAAAGAACAAAGATTCACTAATACAAGCTCTTGTTGAATATGATAACAGCCAAATCACACCAGTTGAAGTCTCAGGAGAGATGTCTGCAGCTGTGGGCGGTGATTCATCAGGATCTGGGGATCCATTGGACTGTTATTTGCAAACTGTTCTTAAACATATGGGCTCAGTGGATGCAAGTTTGCGCATGGAACTGATTACAAAGTTTTATGAAAGACAGGCTGCTGAACGACAGGCTGCCGTGGCTGAGAGGCAGGCGTCTCTGGCAGCTGAGAGACAGGTTGCTGAAAGACAGGCGGCTGAACGACAGGCGGAGAGAGAGTATCAGCTACAGCTTGCACGGTTGGAGAGAGGGATGGTCTCACCTGTTGTTAGTGAACCTAGAGATCCCCCTGCTCCCAGAGTGCGTGCAGAGAATTTTTCCACCCTGGAGAAAGATGGAGATGTGGATGTATTCCTGCGTAGCTTTGAGAAAGTTTGCAGACAGTTCCAGTTGCCAAGGGAGCAATGGGCCAAGTACCTTACCCCTGGCCTGAAAGGTCCTGCACTGGAGGCTTTTGCTGAACTACCCCCAGAGTTTGATCAGGACTATGATTCCATTAAAGCTGCACTACAGAGGAGATACAATCTTACTCCTGAGGTGTACAGGAAAAAATTCCGTTCTCTGCAGAAAGGTTTGTCAGAGAGCTATATTACAGTTGTTGGGAACTTGAGGACAGCCTTTAAACAGTGGGTCAGAGGATTAAAAGTTGCCACTATGGAGGAGCTGGAAGATTTGATTGTGAAGGAACAGTTTATGCAGCTGTGCCCAGCCGGAGTTCAAGAATGGGTTTTAGATCGGAAGCCCATAACAGCATTGGAAGCTGGCGAGCTGGCTGATTTTTACACAGCTAACAGGTCTCCAGAGAATGGGAGGAAATCCTTTTCTAAGGGGGGATCCACCTGTAAAGGAGCTGCTGCACGACCCCCCTTCACAAAACCTGCTGTGCCTTTATCCAGTGTGTCTGCTCTCTCTGGGAAAGGAGGGGCGAGTGCTGCATCTGGGCAGGGGGATACCCGCAGATGTTTTGTTTGCAACAAAGTGGGCCACATCAGCTCCACTTGCCCAGAGAGGATTAACTTGGGGCAATCAGCTGGAGGAAGTAATCCCTCAGAAGTACCAGCATCTATTTTGTTTGTTACCTGTCCAGAGGAAAACAACCATGAGAACTTGCAACCTGTGACTGTTGGAGATAAGGTAACCCTAGGGCTAAGGGACACAGGTGCAGAAGTGACTATGGTGCATCCAAAGCTAGTGAACTCTGAGAACATTATCCCTGGAAAGACTCTAGCAGTTAAAGGGATTGGGGGAATGAAACTTGCAGTGCCTATGGCACGTGTATATCTTGAGTGGGGAGAGGTTTAAGAAATGTGGGGGTATCTAAAAATATTCCTAATGATGTTTTACTGGGTACTGATTTGGGTAGATTGTTATCTCTTTATGTGCCTGACAATGCTACATGTGACCTAGTGACATTAGTTGCAGACCCTTATGTGGAAAGGGCTGTGTGTAAAAATGCTCAGAGACATTATGACCAGGAGGGAGGACAGCGTGCATGTGTGCGAAGGGCTGTGCCTGAACTGGGGGTGTCTGTGCTGAGAGGTGACCCTGTAAGAGGAGAAACTGATGGTGGAGAAAGGCAGATAGACTGTGTGGGTCTGTCTGTGCCTGAACTGAGTTTACCTGTACAGGGAGAAGCTGTTTGTGAGAGAAGGCAGATGAGGGGTGCGTGTCTGCCTTTGATTGAATCAGTGGATTCTATAGAAGGAGGTGAGATTGACGGGGGAGAGAATGACTGGGTGACTGGGCCGCTGGATGATGTGTGCCAGTCTCTGCCAGGGACAATTCCGTACCCTGTGAAAAGACACAATAGTTGGGATAAATGGCAGAAGGAAGATGTGTGCTTGTCTGCACCAGTGTCAAAAGGACCCCAGGTTCTGTGTGATTATGCAAAGTGGCAGACTGACTGTGAGAGAGAGCAGGGGGGGCAAACTAGCCCACTCTATGACAGAAGCAGCAAAGCAACAGATTTCAGACTGTGTGGGGGAGGAGGGTACAGGATACTCTTTGAGGGACCCCCAGAGTGAGTGTGAAAGATTGTGGGTGACAGAGACCCCAGTAACCTCAGCTGTGACCTATAAACAGACTGCACAGGCTAGGGGACAGAGACTGACACAGACTGCAGGCACAGGGGGGAGGAGTACAGAGAAGTGTATTTACACACCCCCACAGTACCATTCAGCAAAGACACTGATAGATGTGCAGCATCAGTGTCCCCAGCAGTTAGAACCCACAGTCAGGAGGAGGGGGGCAGTTAGTCAACCCCCTACCAACCATAACAGAGTGCAGGAGTACAGGAATTCTATTCCAGTGGGAGGGCAAGAGCCTATGGTAGTTAAGCAGCAACTAACAGCACACAATATGTTTAGAGAGCACACCATAGGTAGCCAGACACTAGGTTTCACAGGCACCTCTGTAACAGGGGATGATGTGTTATTCATGGATAAGATGCAAACCTTATTGGGGGAGGTACCTGCAAAACCCAGAGATGCCATATTCACACAAAAACAGTTGCAGGAGTTTACTGCCAGAGAGGGAGTGTGTGAGATGGTCCATAATGTTCTTGTACTCACGCCCATGAGACAGAACAAACTAGAGGCTGCATGGGAGGGGCCCTGCAATATATTCAATCAGTTGGGTAGAGCAACTAGTGTGTTACTTTTAAAAGTAGGGCATCCTGCTGCCAAAACTGCTAGGTGCAATCTGTCTGGCAATGGTGTTCTCACCGCAAGGGGAAGCTCCTTTTGATACACATCGGGAGTGGCTCGTAGCCACCCCCTTTTGCGTCTCTTATTGGGGGAGGTGTCACAAATATCTCAGGATTCAGCTGCTAAGGAGTTAACTTTGTGTAGCTTGCACTCAAAACAGTTATTTGTTTTCAAGAAGAATTGTGTTTGTATTTTCTTTGAAGTGCCAGAACCCCCTAAATAGCCACCAAATGTTAGTGTGTATGCATTGGGTCATAAAGTCACTGAAACTCTTAGTCACAGAGATACACAGGATAAAGTTTATGGCTTAAGCTGTCAATAGAATGCCTGATGCAAAACAGGCTCTTCATTACAAAAACTGACCAGGTCACTGACAGGACATTGGTATATTATGTACATATGTGGGTTAAAGCTGTTATAACCTAAAGGCAGGTAAATATGACAACCTATGGCATATTTGATATCAAACCGGTTCTCCCAATAAAACTAAGAGGTTCTAAATATGTAAATATAGAAATTTCTTACCTAGCAGGAATGATAATGGGTTGTATAAACTCAGGCAAGAAATTAGTCTATTGAAGGTTGTAAAGACAGGGGGGTTTCTTAGCCCGCCCAGGAGGGTGTGGTTAAGCAACCTAATCTCTGAAAAGTAGGGTTTAAGAATCTTATTTTTTAACAATAAGATTGTCATTCTTACAAGGGGAGCTGCTGTACAGAAGTAAGGAGCCATCATTTTCATGCCAGCCCCTGGCGCATATCTTGAAGACTAGGAAAGTATTCAATTCTGTTTTTCTCCTTTTTATTTTAAAATACTGTTTGCGTGTGTAATTTTATTTGTAACAACTTTTTATTAATAATGCATTGTGCATAATATTTTTGGCATAATAAATAATTCCTTTATTAAGTTTGGCCTTTGTCTAATAATTGAACCACGTTACTGAAAGAGACTGGAATATTAGAACTGTATAATTTTAGGTTATTTTCTGCTAAATTGTATTTCTAGAGTTAATGTGTAAAGTTTGGGGTTTTCCTTAAGATTTTCCCTTTAATAAATTTTAAGTGGTGGCAGCATTTGAGCTATAGGATTTATAGTTTATTGTGGGTGACATTGGAAAGGGAGTGTTGGGCATTTCTCTTACGTCTAGTACAGATTAAGGGAGTCACACCCACTAAACTGAATCACAAGCTTGCCTGGTGTGGCTAGATTGTGACCTATAGGTGACAGAAAAGGGGGCTGAAAACCCTTTCTGTGCCAAATAAGTGACTGGCGCAGGGTTGGATAACCTTGGTTCGTCACAGGGACCGTATATATTTTTTAGGTAATTCCCCCTTTAAAAACTTTTAATGTATATGTAATTATGCTTTATGTTTTCATCCACGTAATTTTTTTAATGCTTACTGGCGTTTTGCGCGCATATATTTGTTTGACACACCAGCTTTCAGGCCTACATGCGTTGGCGTAATAGCGTACTTTTTGGCACACTTTTTTCTTTATGTGACGTCAGATTGATGCCCACTTCCTCTCATAAGTACGCTATCTAGATTCCTGGCTTGGTGTTACCGCATTTTTGCTTTAATGATTTTTGAATTTGTAACTTTTTAAAAGTTTCTTTCCGAGGCGGTGTTTCCCTTTCTTCAAGAGCTTTTTTTAATGGGGATATTACCATTTAGTTATATGCTTGCTTTTTTCTGCACTTAAATTTTGTATTAGTTTCCTGCAGTTATGGAGCTTATTGTAAAGAAGCTGAGGTTTTACCACTGGCATACTTATGCAATAAATATATTATTATTTAAATGCATTCTGACCAAACTAATACTGCTCTTGCTTTATAATATATTGTTTCTACATTATTTACACCAGAGGCACCCAAAGTTTTTGTAAGGAGGGCTGGTCTTTTGTGGTGAGAATGGCCAGGGGTCATATTATCTTATACTTACAGTTGTTTTAACACCAACTAGATTATAATCCTAATCAGTGTCAGATCTCAAATGTGTTCTGCCCTTATGGTGATCCAAGACCCTGTAAGGAAAGGGGCTCTTTAATCAGTTGACAGGTGGGTGACTCTTATTTTCAATAATATATATACAGTTACACAGAACATTAAGATAAGAAGTTCAAAAACAATATGTCCTAAATAGACTGTACATGATACATATATGTATTATTTCAGAAATAATGCAATTATTATGCTTTAAAATGTGCCTTGCCTCTGGTCCCCTGACACATGTATGGCCTCATATTCAATATGAGCATAAGCTTTAAACACTTTGAGATGGTAGTATAAATTGTATGTGTGTGTGTATATATATATTTATGGTTTGCTGTCATAATCCTGTTTAAAAGGATCGCTGTGTCAAAACAGTATTTTTGAAGCAAAAAAACTGAGAATTTGCATATCTAATTTGCATATCTAATTTGCATATCTTACCCACAATTCTCTTGTGCATTGGAAACATTGTATATTAAGAATTTCTGGGGAAAAGCAAGCGGGGATACTTGCCTAGATGTACTAATTTCCTATGCAAATATTTACATTGATTTAATTTTGAGACATGGAGGATTTTAATTTCAGTTTTTTATCTCCCCCCATAATTTTAATGAATTTTGGTTTATATATATATATATATATATATATATATATATATATATATATATATATATATATATATATATATATATATATATATATATATATATATACACACATATACAGTGTATATATACTTTGCAATATACTTTCATTATTTATTTTGTCCACTTTTCCTATAATTCCATGCTGAAATCAAGTTTTTTAGTTCCTGTTAGAAATGGAAGTGCACAACACTTATTCCACAAAGCCATTGGCTGCACACTCTATTTGTAACTGTCCCTAATTGGCCTTAGCAAAGGTGGTGCCTATTGTTTTATAGAAACTAAAACTTTACCCTTATTTTGTCAATATTTAAACAACTAATGAAACGTTAAAAAATACATCTACATGTTATTCTCAGACTTATCTTTTGCACGAATGCATCATTCTATCTAGTATTTATTTAGGGGCATATTTATCAAACTCCGTATGGAGCTTGATGCCCCTTGTTTCCGGCGAGCCTGAAGGTCTAAATACTGCTGCTCCATAACTTGTCCACCTTCTCTGAGACTGCAGACATAAATCAATCTGATTGAATACGATCGGGTTTATTGACACCCCCTGCTAGCGGCCGCAAATCTGCAGGGGGCGCATTGCACCAGCAGGTCACAAGAACTGCTGGTGCAATGATAAATGCCGATACCATATGCTGTCGGCATTTATCGATGTGCGGCGGACATGATACGCTACTTCGTATCATGTCCGCTCACACATTTATAAATATGCCCCTATGTGTTTAATGTCCCTTTAAACCCTATATTTACGGTATACCTTTAGAGCACCAGGAACATCACAGAGCATGTGCAGAGCGCAAAAGCACGTACAACACTTGCAAACATTTTACCTATTTTGAATGGCAGGGCATTCTCAGCAGGAGCATGGAATTGATGCAAGATAGTTGCCCTGCTACTGTCCTATTAAAAGAAAAAAGAAAAGGGGCTCTTTTGAGTTTATTCCTCAATAAACATTTCTTGAATTGAAGACATAAGTCTTGAATTGAAGACACTGACAGTTCATTCCATTTTTGAATAAAATAATTTTTGCAATATACATGTATTAACAAAACTGCTTGTAATAAAAGTTATATGCTCAGTGCACCATCATTTTAAATAAAGCACTTGCTCAGACAGCCTAAAGTGCTTTTATCCAGTGGCGTAGCATGGGGGGGCCACAGGGGCGGTTGCCCAGGGCGCATAATTCTTAGGGGCGCAAAATTAAAGAGCCATCTCCTTATGATGAGGTACGCTCTCCAGTCTCCACCACCACTCTCATTGAGTGGCTCACATGCAGCGCCGGGAGGAAGTGATCATCCAGGAGATTTGTGTCTGCACATTTATTTCTACATCTAGGTGTCACTGTTCCATTATAGCTCAATGTAAATAGTTACTGGGTTCCTCTCTAGACTTTTATCCCTCTTCCTGAGCTCTAGTGCAGTGTGAGACATAGCAGCAGACTTGATATAGGTGAGTTGTGCAGACTCCAATAGTCTATATTGTACAGACTCCCAAACTCTATATTGTGCAGACTCGCAAACTCTATATTGTACTGACTCCCAAACTCTATATTGTACTGACTCCCAAACTCCATATTGTGCAGACTCCTAAACTCTATATTGTACTGACTCCCAAACTCTATATTGTGCAGACTCCCAAACTCTATATTGTGCAGACTACCAAACAGACTCCCAAACTTTATATTGTGCAGACTCCCAAACTCTATATTGTAAAGAGTCAGACCCCTAAACTCTATATTGTGCAGACTCCTAAAATCTATATTGTGCAGACTCCTAAAATCTATATTGTACAGACTCCTAAAATCTATATTGTGCAGACTTCCAAACATTATATTGTGCAGACTCCCATACTCTATATTGTGCAGACCCCTAAACTCTATATTGTACAGACTCCCAAACTCTATATTGTACAGACTTCTAAAATCTATATTGTGCAAACTTCCAAACGTTATATTGTGCAGACTTTTAAACTCTATATTGTGCAAACTTCCAAACATTACATTGTGTACACTCCTAAACTCTATTTTGTGCAGACTCCCAAACTCTATATTGTGCAGACTCCCAAACTCTATATTGTGCAGACTCCTATACTCTATATTGTTCAGACTCCTATACTTTATATTGTGCAGACTCCCATAATTTATATTGTGCAGACTCCCATACTCTATATTGTGCAGACTCCCAAACTTTATATTGTGCAGACTCCCATAACTCTATATTGTGCAGACTCCAAAACTTCATATTGTACAGACTCCTAAAATCTATATTGTGCAGACTTCTAAACTTTATATTGTGCAGACTCCCAAACTCTATATTGTGCAGACTCCCAAACTCTATATTGTGCAGATTTCCAAACTCTATATTGTGCAGACTCCTATACTCTATATTTTGCAGACTCCTATACTTTATATTGTGCAGACTCCCATACTTTATATTATACAGACTCCCATACTCTATATTGTGCAGACTCCAAAACTCTATATTGTACAGACTCCTAAAATCTATATTGTGCAGACTTCCAAACATTATATTGTGCAGACTCCCAAACTCTATATTGTGCAGATTTCCAAACTCTATATTGTGCAGACTCCTATACTCTATATTTTGCAGACTCCTATACTTTATATTGTGCAGACTCCCATACTTTATATTATACAGACTCCCATACTCTATATTGTGCAGACTCCAAAACTCTATATTGTACAGACTCCTAAAATCTATATTGTGCAGACTTCCAAACATTATATTGTGCAGACTCCCATACTCTATATTGTGCAGACCCCTAAACTCTATATTGTACAGACTCCCAAACTCTATATTGTACAGACTTCTAAAATCTATATTGTGCAAACTTCCAAACGTTATATTGTGCAGACTTTTAAACTCTATATTGTGCAAACTTCCAAACATTACATTGTGTACACTCCTAAACTCTATTTTGTGCAGACTCCCAAACTCTATATTGTGCAGACTCCCAAACTCTATATTGTGCAGACTCCTATACTCTATATTGTTCAGACTCCTATACTTTATATTGTGCAGACTCCCATAATTTATATTGTGCAGACTCCCATACTCTATATTGTGCAGACTCCCAAACTTTATATTGTGCAGACTCCCATAACTCTATATTGTGCAGACTCCAAAACTTCATATTGTACAGACTCCTAAAATCTATATTGTGCAGACTTCTAAACTTTATATTGTGCAGACTCCCAAACTCTATATTGTGCAGACTCCCAAACTCTATATTGTGCAGATTTCCAAACTCTATATTGTGCAGACTCCTATACTCTATATTTTGCAGACTCCTATACTTTATATTGTGCAGACTCCCATACTTTATATTATACAGACTCCCATACTCTATATTGTGCAGACTCCAAAACTCTATATTGTACAGACTCCTAAAATCTATATTGTGCAGACTTCCAAACTTTATATTGTGCAGACTCCCAAACTCTATATGGTGCAGACTCCCAAACTCTATATTGTGCAGATTTCCAAACTCTATATTGTGCGGACTCCTATACTCTATATTTTGTAGACTCCTATACTTTATATTGTGCAGACTTCCCAAACTCTATATTGTACAGACTCCCATACTCTATATTGTACAGACTCCCATACTCTATATTGTACAGATTCCCATACTCTATATTGTACAGACTCCCAAACTCTATATTGTACACACTCCTAAACTCTATATTGTACTGACTCCCAAACTCTATATTGTGCAGACTCCCAAACTCTATATTGTGCAGACTACCAAACAGACTCCCAAACTTTATATTGTGCAGACTCCCAAACTCTATATTGTAAAGAGTCAGACCCCTAAACTCTATATTGTGCAGACTCCTAAAATCTATATTGTGCAGACTCCTAAAATCTATATTGTACAGACTCCTAAAATCTATATTGTGCAGACTTCCAAACATTATATTGTGCAGACTCCCATACTCTATATTGTGCAGACCCCTAAACTCTATATTGTACAGACTCCCAAACTCTATATAAACTCTATAAGTGTATTTTTTTCTTCACATACTTTGTGATAACATTTTCAACCATTTCATAATGAGAGCACAGAGGATAACTTTTACTAGAACCATTTTTGCTAATATATGTATATTCTAATTATGTTTCTGTCCAAAGATTTAGTTCATCTATGTGCAATTCAGTTTCAACTGTAATGTCCCTTTAAAGGAAATATATTATCTTTAAAATAAGATAAAGTGCCAAGTTGGATAAGAAATTGTCAAATTTATATCAGACGCGTAATACATAAAGGGATCGTAAAATCAAAATGAAACATTTTATGATTCAGACAGCCCGCAATGTTATACAAATTCCCGATTTACTTCTAATATTACATTTTGCTTTTCCCCATTGATATCTAAAATCATACCTAGGTAGGCTCAGGAGCATCAATACGCTACTGAGAGCTAGCTGACGCCTCTTGTCATTGGCTCACCCAATATGTTCAGAGTATATTTTTGGGATTTGATCCCATAATTTGTTTGTCACATATTTCCAAACCTTGGATTACTGCCTCATATATTTTGAATTTCTGTTTATAATAAATATCATTATTCTTATTAATATCATAATTTATGAAATAATTATATGTTGTATATAATTCAGGTACTGTGTGATACCTTTATTAAAACGTTATGTGAAATTATGTGTATCAGAAAATTGGGACCAGAGTGTCCTGTGTTGAGTGCATCATACTAATAATAAAAACAGGGAGGAAGTATAGACAGCTAGTCGCTTAAGGGTGAATAAAAATAATTGTGATATGTGAATATAAACAATAATAATAAAATTGACAGCTCATGAGTTGAGTAAAGAAAATGTTCTTTGGAGGGATTATTGGCCATGTGGGTGTATATTGAGGTGTGTGTTCTACTTAACCTAGTATTTAAAATAAAAGATAATTTTAAAGTGAAAGTGAGTCTGAACAGTGATTGTTGGAGAGATGTATTTGGAGTATAGGTAGTAGCATATTTTTCCCCTTTTTACAAAAAAATAATGATTTTTTTTTATCCAAAATAAAAAATAGTTATACCTAACGATAAACTGAAAAAAACCTCTAAAATAAATTACAATAGCCATTAAAAGAGCCTTTTTTTTGTAGGGCATTGCCCTAAACTGATCAAAGCTCTCTTGCATAAAAAATTAAAAAAAAAACATCTACATTAAAGTAACCCCCACCTTCCAAAATAACAAAATCTAACTTTAAAAACCTAGCCTAAGAAATAAAATTAAAAATAACAAAGCCTATTCTTAAAAATAAAAACCCATGCCCCAAAAAATCCTAACTAACCCCAAAAGTGTTACAGTTTATGGGGACTCCGGCTCCTCTTGACCTGATGTTGGGCCCATCTTCATCCAGGCGCTGGGGGCCCATCATCGCAGCGGTGGAGGCGAACTTCTGTGGCCTCTTCCGCCGTCTCCGCTTTGCAGCTTCTTCAACTGCGGGGCCCATCTTCATCCAGGCGCCAGGGGCCCATCTTCGCAGCGGTGGAGCTGGACTTCTGCGGCCGCTTCCGTAGCTTCTTTTCTTTGTCTCTCTTTGGAAAGCCCTCCTCTTTCTGCCACACACTGAAAAACCGGGACGTGTGGAACCCCAATACATAGGGGTACCACTTAATGCCGATTGACTGATTTCAAATCAGTCAATTCCTATTGGCAGAATTTAATTAGCCAATAGCAAGACATTTTTTTTATTTAAATTCTAATCATCCAATAGAAAAAGATAATTTGAATTTAAAGTTAAAAAAGATCTTGCTATTGGCTGATTCAAATTCAAATAGGGATTGTTTGATTTGAAATGTGGACTCTCGCCACCATGAAAGAAATTAATTTATCAGGCAAGCATGAATTATGTTTTAAAGAACTTTCCAATTTACTTATTATCAAATTTTCTTAGGCCTAGATTTGGAGTTTGGCGGTAGCCGTGAAAACCAGCGTTAGAGGCTCCTAACGCTGGTTTTAGGCTACCGCCGGTATTTGGAGTCACTCAAAATAGGGTCTAACGCTCACTTTCCAGCTGCGACTTTTCCATACCGCAGATCCCCTTACATAAATTGCGTATCCTATCTTTTCAATGGGATTTTTATAACTCCGGTATTTAGAGTCGTTTCTGAAGTGAGCGTTAGACATCTAACGACAAAACTCCAGCCGCAGGAAAAAAGTCAGTAGTTAAGAGCTTTCTGGGCTAACGCCGGTTTATAAAGCTCTTAACTACTGTACTCTAAAGTACACTAACACCCATAAACTACCTATGTACCCCTAAACCGAGGTCCCCCCACATCGCCGACACTCTGAAATTTTTTTTAACCCCTAATCTGCCGACCGCCACCTACGTTATCCTTATGTACCCCTAATCTGCTGCCCCTAACACCGCCGACCCCTATATTATATTTATTAACCCCTAATCTGCCCCCCTCAACGTCGCCTCCACCTGCCTACACTTATTAACCCCTAATCTGCCGACCGGACCTGAGCGCTACTATAATAAAGTTATTAACCCCTAATCCGCCTCACTAACCCTATAATAAATAGTATTAACCCCTAATCTGCCCTCCCTAACATCGCCGACACCTAACTTCAATTATTAACCCCTAATCTGCCGACCGAATCTCGCCGCTATTCTAATAAATGGATTAACCCCTAAAGCTAAGTCTAACCCTAATACTAACACCCCCCTAAATTAAATATAATTTAAATCTAACGAAATTAATTAACTCTTATTAAATAAATTATTCCTATTTAAAGCTAAATACTTACCTGTAAAATAAATCCTAATATAGCTACAATATAAATTATAATTATATTATAGCTATTTTAGGATTAATATTTATTTTACAGGTAACTTTGTATTTATTTTAACCATGTACAATAGCTATTAAATAGTTAAGAACTATTTAATAGCTAAAATAGTTAAAATAATTACAAATTTACCTGTAAAAGAAATCCTAACCTAAGTTACAAATAAACCTAACACTAGACTATCAATAAATTAATTAAATAAACTACCTACAATTATCTACAATTAACCTAACACTACACTATCAATAAATTAATTAAATACAATTGCTACAAATAAATACAATTAAATAAACTATCTAAAGTACAAAAAATAAAAAAGAACTAAGTTACAAAAAATAAAAAAATATTTACAAACATAAGAAAAATATTACAACAATTTTAAACTAATTACACCTACTCTAAGCCCCCTAATAAAATAACAAAGCCCCCCAAAATAACAAAATGCCCTACCCTATTCTAAATTACTAAAGTTCAAAGCTCTTTTACCTTACCAGCCCTGAACAGGGCCCTTTGCGGGGCATGCCCCAAGAAATACAGCTCTTTTGCCTGTAAAAAAAAACATACAATACCCAAGCCCCCCAACATTACAACCCACCACCCACATACCCCTAATCTAACCCAAACCCCCCTTAAATAAACCTAACACTAAGCCCCTGAAGATCATCCTACCTTGTCTTCACCTCACCGGGTATCACATCGATCCGTCCAGAAGAGCTCCTCCGATGTCCTGATCCATGCCCAAGCGGGGGGCTGAAGAGGTCCATGATCCGGCTGAAGTCTTCATCCAAGCGGGGCAGAAGAGGTCTTCCATCCGATTGAAGTCTTCATCCAAGCGGCATCCATCCGGAGCGAAGCGGCAGCATCCTGAAGACCTCCACCGCGGAACATCCATCCTGGCCGACGACTGAACGACGAATGACGGTTCCTTTAAATGACGTCATCCAAGATGGCGTACCTCGAATTCCGATTGGCTGATAGGATTCTATCAGCCAATCGGAATTAAGGTAGGAATATTCTGATTGGCTGATGGAATCAGCCAATCAGAATCAAGTTCAATCCGATTGGCTGATCCAATCAGCCAATCAGATTGAGCTTGCATTATATTGGCTGATCGGAACAGCCAATAGAATGCGAGCTCAATCTGATTGGCTGATCGGATCAGCCAATCGGATTGAACTTGATTCTGATTGGCTGATTCCATCAGCCAATCAGAATATTCCTACCTTAATTCCGATTGGCTGATAGAATCCTATCAGCCAATCGGAATTCGAGGGACGCCATCTTGGATGACGTCATTTAAAGGAACCGTCATTCGTCGTTCAGTCGTCGGCCAGGATGGATGTTCCGCGGTGGAGGTCTTCAGGATGCTGCCGCTTCGCTCCGGATGGATGCCGCTTGGATGAAGACTTCAATCGGATGGAAGACCTCTTCTGCCCCGCTTGGATGAAGACTTCAGCCGGATCATGGACCTCTTCAGCCCCCCGCTTGGGCTTGGATCAGGACATTGGAGGAGCTCTTCTGGACGGATCGGTGTGATACCCGGTGAGGTGAAGACAAGGTAGGATGATCTTCAGGGGCTTAGTGTTAGGTTTATTTAAGGGGGGTTTGGGTTAGATTAGGGGTATGTGGGTGGTGGGTTGTAATGTTGGGGGGCTTGGGTATTGTATGTTTTTTTTTACAGGCAAAAGAGCTGTATTTCTTGGGGCATGCCCCGCAAAGGGCCCTGTTCAGGGCTGGTAAGGTAAAAGAGCTTTGAACTTTAGTAATTTAGAATAGGGTAGGGCATTTTGTTATTTTGGGGGGCTTTGTTATTTTATTAGGGGGCTTAGAGTAGGTGTAATTAGTTTAAAATTGTTGTAATATTTTTCTTATGTTTATAAATATTTTTTTATTTTTTGTACTTTAGATAGTTTATTTCATTGTATTTATTTGTAGCAATTGTATTTAATTAATTTATTGATAGTGTAGTGTTAGGTTAATTGTAGATAATTGTAGGTAGTTTATTTAATTAATTTATTGATAGTCTAGTGTTAGGTTTATTTGTAACTTAGGTTAGGATTTCTTTTACAGGTAAATTTGTAATTATTTTAACTATTTTAGCTATTAAATAGTTCTTAACTATTTAATAGCTATTGTACATGGTTAAAATAAATACAAAGTTACCTGTAAAATAAATATTAATCCTAAAATAGCTATAATATAATTATAATTTATATTGTAGCTATATTAGGATTTATTTTACAGGTAAGTATTTAGCTTTAAATAGGAATAATTTATTTAATAAGAGTTAATTAATTTCGTTAGATTTAAATTATATTTAACTTCGGGGGGTGTTAGTGTTAGGGTTAGACTTAGCTTTAGGGGTTAATACATTTATTAGAATAGCGGTGAGCTCCAGTCGGCAGATTAGGGGTTAATGTTTGAAGTTAGGTGTCGGCGATGTTAGGGAGGGCAGATTAGGGGTTAATACTATTTATGATAGGGTTAGTGAGGCTGATTAGGGGTTAATAACTTTATTATAGTAGCGCTCAGGTCCAGTCGGCAGATTAGGGGTTAACAAGTGTAGGCAGGTGGAGGCGACGTTGTGGGGGGCAGATTAGGGGTTAATAAATATAATATAGGGGTCGGCGATGTTAGGGCAGCAGATTAGGGGTACATAGGGATAATGTAAGTAGCGGCGGTTTACGGAGCGGCAGATTAGGGGTTAATAATAATATGCAGGGGTCAGCGATAGCGGGGGCGGCAGATTAGGGGTTAATAAGTGTAAGGTTAGGGGTGTTTAGACTCGGGGTACATGTTAGAGTGTTAAGTGCAGACGTAGGAAGGGTTACCACATAGCAAACAATGGGGCTGCGTTAGGAGCTGAACGCGGCTTTTTTGCAGGTGTTTGGTTTTTTTTCAGCTCAAACAGCCCCATTGTTTCCTATGGGGGAATCGTGCACGAGCACGTTTTTGAGGCTGGCCGCGTCCGTAAGCAACTCTGGTATCGAGAGTTAAAGCTGCGTTAAAAATGCTCTACGCTCCTTTTTTGGAGCCTAACACAGCCTTTATGTGGACTCTCAATACCAGAGTTATTTTTATGGTGCAGCCAGAAAAAAGCCGGCGTTAGTTTTTCGGGTCGTTACCGACAAAACTCCAAATCTAGGCCTTAGTTTTCTTGTTATCCTTTGTTGAAAATTAGGAAGGTAAGTTCAGGAGTGTGTACGTGTCTGCAGCACTATATGGCAGCAGTTTTTCAACAATGTTATAAATTAGCAAGAGCACTAGGTATTAGCACTATTTCCTGTAACGTAGTGCCCCAGACATGTGCACGCTATCTATCTAGATACCTCATCAACAAAAAATAACACGAGAACAAAGCTAACAGAAGTAAATTGGAAACTGTTTTGAAATGTTTTTCTCTATCTGAATCATGAAAGAAAAATGTTGTGTTTCATGTCCATTTATGTTATATTATTATTATGCATAGCTATAAATACAAAGGCGACAAGTTTTCAAAAATAATTCCAAAAAGAACTTAGAGAGAAAAAAATAATTAAGCAGGTTAATGATATAGGCTCTGTACCTGTGATCGTGTTTATAACAGACTTATAATAATTCCATTGGCAACTAATGGCACTAGCTTTTGTGGCCTTGGGGAAAATTGAGTACTAATAATGTGTGTTTGGTGGAGTTCTGGTGAGCAGGTGGGCAAAAATGGGTGGCATCACTTTACAAGAGTCCTCTGGGGTAGTGAAAAAGATTGTGGAACTGACGACAGAGCATAACTAGGGTTAACAAGAGTCCAATATTTACCGGTACAGTCCAATATTTTAGCAGACTGTCTAGTAAAATCTTCTAAAAAATACTGGACAATTAAATGTTTAAAGTTCTGAGTGTTAAATGTAAAAGACCTCCTATGGCCCCATGCATCACAAATATAGAGCAGAAAGATGTGTAGGACAGTCAAGGGGGTCAAATCTTGACTGTTTACATGTGTTACTGACAACCAAATAAGTACAATTATTGATGTTACATGTCAGCCAAAGGATAAAATGACTGCTTAGCTGTGAAAGCTATACAATGGTGGGGTCTAAGGTAGAATTTTGGTTGGAGGGTCATCAGGTTAACTTAAAGGCCATCATACCTAGTCACCTACAGATTGTCCAGTATTTTTTATGGAGAACAGCTGGCATGCTTAAGCATATCCTGCAGCCATACCTAAATACAGCTGAACAGTTTTAGGAAATATATTATTATTTGTGTGTTTAATAGCTATAGATTTGCACTGGCATAAAGCATTAACTAAATAACCATATTCTATGTAATATTTACCTGTAAGATATAAATTATAAAACAAACACATTGTCATGAGGCCTCATAATTTTACACAAGGGGTTAACTTTTTTTAAAAAAAGGATGTGCGTCCCTGTGTGGTTTTTTCCCTTAGAAAACCAGAACTCATAGCTTTAAGCTTTACTCGAGAAAACTTCTTATTGCCTAAGGTCAGTTTAACAGCCCCAACAAAACACAGAGAGTTATTTTAATCATGCAGAGATGTCTGATAAAAACAAGTGCCCTCTACCCAGAGAGAGCTGAGGTCTATCAGAGGTGACACCCTGGAATATCTTATGAAATATTTTTATCACACTAATGTGATTGGGTGACCAAATATTATAGATATATGTGGTATCAAAATAATCTTCATGACATCACAGGTGGATTGCCTATATGTGTATATGAACTAGTGTAGAAAGTGTTTTGTTAACCCTTTCATCCCCGCATCTCATTCACAGCCTTGCCTGCACAGTCTGATCAGTAGAGGTGTACGTCACACACATTAATACACCCCTTTGTTTTTTACAGGTGTTTGCTTCAGAATGGTAAGCCTTTTATTTTAGATGTTACATGATAATATGATATGGTGTGCATAATCACAACTCTCAACCATAGAATTATTAAAGGACCACTAAACACAGTAGGATGGTATAATCAATAAATGTATAACAAATTGACAATGCAGAAGCACTTAGTTTAAATTTCACATGATTAGTAGATTTTCTCTGACAATTTTCAGTTAGTTTTAGTTTCCGTCCAACTGCATCATGTGACAGCCATCAGCCAAGCACAAAAAGCATATACGTATACTGTGAATCTTCCATGTGCTCAGTAGGAGATGGGGCTTTACAAAATGTGCAAAAAGATTTTGCATATTAGATAATGAATGTGAATTGGAAAGCCAAAGGATAAAATGACTGCTTGTGTGCTCTACCTGATTCATGTAAGTTTAATTTTGTCTTTAGTGGTCCTTTAATATCTTTTCTTTTTTTTAAATGATGTGTAATATTAGTACGGTTTCCTAACATCTAACCACAACTTATACATCGCTTTGGGAGTTATAAAGAAAAGTAGCTAATGACAATTTTGCTGATAACAAGATTTAATTTCATACTTTATGTTTTACAATTTACTCCAACTAGATCAGAGATACTCATACTTTAGTGAGATGGGGGTCCACTTTATTGTGAAGTTTGTCACTGCTGTGATGTACTATACAGAAGAACATTTTAACTTGCACGCAAAACTGGTCTTGCATTAACATACAATATTCTTGTGCTGAATCACTGTTTTAGATGAGACTTCTGGTGCAGAACATACTTGTGTGAAACTTTTATTTTATTTGTTTAATCTGAGCCAATACTATCACTACTGACTCCCACAGCAGTCTAGTAATCATCTACTGGTGCATCCTTACCTGTCTCTTGAGCAACCTGTACTAGAATATGTGAATGTTCCATTATGGAAACCAAAAAGGAAAATCGTTTAACCTTTAAATTTGGCTTGTTATAGTACAAACAGGACACAGCACCAATAGACAATATATTTGATATTTTGTGTTGCTTGAGAAAATGTAGTGAGTTTTTTTTAGAGAGTTGACTGTACAAGTATATTTCCATACCTACAGATACATAGATATAGACACACATAGCTGAAGACACAGTTTTACATTTCAAACACACAAACCCAGCTACACATATGTATACACATATTTATATCTGTTATTGGGGAATTACTGCAAGTGAAGTTATAGGGCAGGAGAGAGGCCCTGCAGACATGGACTGTGGAAAAATTGTAGACTTGGCAGAAGGGTTATGAGGGAAAGAGACATTACCTGAGTCGGAAGCAGCAGAATAGTTGTAGAGCTAACCCAATACCTTGGGTCATATGTACTTTCCATGGGGAATACAAAAAAAATCTTAATTCTAGGATAAGACACAGATTCCAAACAGCCCTCTGTTTTTTACTTCCACTAATATACAAAAGAAAAGGTAACAGAGACATGAATCAGGGACAGGAGAACTCAAAATGCCTGTCAGTTTAATCAGGCCTACAAAAAGATGCATCTGAACCTACCTATAATGATGTTGTTACATAAGCACAGTTCACAGGTTGTGATATAAAACATAAATGAATGTACTTTTTAAATCAATATTTCCCCACACATTTCTGTGTATATTCATTATTGGATTGGAAGTAAACTTGTTTCTACATTTAAACCATTACATGCAGCGTAAATAAATCTCCTGTATGTCTATCTATCTATCTATCTATCTATCTATCTATCATCTATCTATCTATCTATCTATCTATCTATCTATCGCTTTGCCTAAAATAAGATATTCGGTTGTACAGATCTGGAATATTTTCAAATGGTACAAGTCACAGTACCATTGTTGCACTTTACACAGTGCCCATATACATTATCTGCCAAAGAAACGTCAAGTGGACATCAAGTTCTACCTATATATTGGGCCCTCCATTCACATTTCTATGAATATATTACATAGGTTGAATCACAAGAAAGATGTGACTCATTCTTACATTTTTATTTAATTGTAAATAAACAAAATCAATGCCTTATCGTGTGGCATATATTTTTATTACACTTATATATATACCTCCTCTTTATTGTAGCATTGCAATTGTCCTTCTACCATCAAATCCCTTTTTAGCCTGGTGTTTTTTTAACTAGAATTTTAATAGGTGCCAGCTTATTCTTGAAAAAGGGGAGGGGGATTGGGTTCATTTTTAATTAAGTGGTTTCTGTTTTGATAGATAATAATGTTTGCTCAATATATAATTACTGCTGTTCTTTCTTATACTTTTTAATAGAACAATTTTTAAAGATCTAAATTCTTTGCTTTTTAAAACTCTCCTTTATAGAAAAACAAAGACTAGACCTTATTTTTAAAACTATATTTTTTTAATTGTCAGTTTTTACTCCAATTCCTGCATAGTGTTCTAAATTGATTACAAAGAATCGTGTCTTTTATGGTAGCTTTTATAATCTAATAAACTGTTGGTATCAACACATTTAAAGTAAGTTTTTTGATATTATCTCAATATCTGGACTATCATATAGATTCAGGTCCAGAAAATCAATAGTTTCCTTCTGGATTACTGCTATAAATGTTAAGCTTGTATTATTAGTATTTAAAGGGCCAGTAAACCTAGAAAATAATGTTACGTAATTCTGCACTCTATAACATTATATTAGTGCTAGCTTTATGTAACATAATATTGCCGGTGACATTTTTAGTTTTTTTTTATGTGACTAGACAGCTGCCCAGATGCGCTCAGAGGGAAAACCAGACCCGTTCAGTAGAGCACAGAGGGCGGGTCTGAAAAACCCTCTTTTTTTAATAAAAAGTTCACCGGCAATATTATGTTACATAAAGCTAGCACTAATATAATGTTATATAATTCTGCACTATGTGCAGAATTATATAACATTATTTTCTAGGTTTACTGGCCCTTTAAAAGCCAATGAAATTGTGAAGGTTCCCTTCTAGCTAAATAACATCAGCTAGGAACCTGCCTTAGTATACAGGCTTGAAAATGAGTTGCAAGATGTGCAACAAGAAAAGAGTGCTAACCCCTCTGTGAATATGTTTGGTTAAAGCATATTATATTACATTCAATAGGGAAATAGATACAAAATAGCATTTTATTCCTTATATTGTATTAATAGAATCACAACACATTCATACGTTAAAAACACTTGAACTCCACAGAGTTAAAATTAAAAACAGAAAACGTGTGATTATTATCCTATGATGGGATCTGAATGGTGATAATTCAGTGTGACTGAGAATGTGCTGTGCGCACTAGTTTGGAAGGCAAAGCTCAATAGCGTGATGAGATGGTAAGAATCTCGCTTTGAGCTCCAGTTGGGAGACAGTTAGAATAGAGAACTTAGTGTAGCAATGGTATCATCAAGCATACTTAACGGGATGTTATAATCAACTATATAGTAGAGGAGCAACAAGCCAACAATCTATGATTCCTTCTATAGCGGGAGCTGTATTAAAGATTATCTTTCCCTGTGGCTATAACACAGTCACATACATGGTATAAGATAAACTGGAGGACCACTTGTGCCCGGCTGGGTGAAGACAGCTCAAGGTAGGGTGATCTTCAAGGGGGTAGTGTTAGGTTTTATTAAGGGGGGATTGGGTGGGTTTTAGAGTAGGGTTGGGTTTGTGGGTGGTGGGTTTTAATGTGGGGGTATTGTATTTTTTTTTTTTACAGGTAAAAGAGCTGATTACTTTGGGGCAATGCCCCGCAAAAAGCCCTTTTAAGGGCTATTTGTAATTTAGTATAGGGTAGGGAATTTTATTATTTTGGGGGGCTTTTTTATTTTATTAGGGGGATTAGAGTAGGTGTAATTAGTTAAAAAAAATGTAATTATTTTATTATTTTCTGTAATTTAGTGTTTGTTTTTTTGTACTTTAGTTTATTTTATTTTATTGTATTTAATTGTAGTTAGTTTAGGTATTGACTATTTTGTAAAAATGCACAATATCTTAATATCCCTTTTTGCCACCTTTTGTCTGTTTAACAAACTACTTTATTTAATTACTCCTTACCCCTCAACACCTGCACTGCTCATTAGCCCATCTCTCTTAAAGGGACACTGTACCCAATGTTTTTCTTTTGTGATTCAGATTGAGCATTAAATTTTAAGCAACTTTCTAATTTACTCCTATTATCAAATTTTCTTCATTCTCTTGGTATCTTTATTTGAAATGCAAGAAATGTAAGTTTAGATGTCGGCCCATTTTTTGTGAACAACCTGGGTTGTACTTGCTGATTGGTGGATAAATTCATCCACCAATAAAAAAGTGCTGTCCAGAGTACTGAAACCAAAAAAGCTTAGATGCCTTCTTTTTCAAATAAAGATAGCAAGAGAACGAAGAAAAATTGATAATAGGAGTAAAGTAGAAAGTTGCTTAAAATTGCATGCTCTTTCTGAATTACAAAAGAAAAATTTTGGGTTCAGTGTCCCTTTACCCTCACCTTACTTTTGTATTCATGAACTCCACACATTCCTAAAGACTATCTCTCCACCTTGCAACTCATCACAAAAACAGTCTCACTACTGCAAATCCGCATCTCATCTCATGTCACTCTCCCTCTTGCTCATACTAGCTGCTGGCAACATCTCCCCTAATCATGGTCCCCCACAATTTCCTTGCCCTGCACTCCCATGTGAACCCTTCAATAGACTTCAAAAACAAAACTCTGGTAACCTTAATCTCATTCCTCATGCATCTAAAGCCACCACCCCCTTCACTTGCGCACTTTGGAACTCTCGCTCTGTTTGCAACAAGCTCACTATCTATCCCACTCTCTCAATCTTCTGGCTCTCACAGAAACCTGGCTCTCGCCTTCAGACACTGCTTCCTCTGCTGCACTGTCACATGGGGGTCTCCACTTCAGCCACACTCCTAGCTCTGACAATAGACAAGAAGGTGGTGTTGGTATTTGACTTTCCTCTCGTTGCACCTTTCAACAAATACAGCCCTTCTCTTCCCTCACATTTTCTTCATTCGAAACACACATGATTTGCTTATTCTCTCCCCTTTCTTTACGTGTTGCAGTCATATACCGCCACCTGGCTCCGTAACTCTATTTCTAGATCACTTTGCCGCCTGGCTACCTTACTTCCTTTCCTCAGATACCCCTGCCCTCATTCTCGGTGACTTCAACCTCCTTGTTGATAATCCAACTGCCTCCTCTGCAAAACTTCTTCTGCAACTCACTTCCTCTTTCAGCCTGTCACAATAGACTGACTCTCCCACTCACAAAGATGGTCACTCCCTTGATCTGATTTTCAGCTATTGATGCACTATCTCAAACTTCACAAACTCACCTTTCTCTTGTAAGGTGTATCCAGTCCACGGATTCATCCATTACTTGTGGGATATTCTCCTTCCCAACAGGAAGCTGCAAGAGAATCACCCACAGCAGAGCTGTCTATATAGCTCCTCCCCTAACTGCCACCCCCAGTCATTCTCTTGCATCTCTCGACAAGGGAAGTATCAAGAGAGATGTGGTGAATTAGTGTAGTTTATTTTCAATCAAAAGTTTGTTATTTTTAAACGGTACCTGCGTTGTACTGTTTTTTACCTCAGGCAGAAATTAGAAGAAGAGTTTTGCCTGAGGTTTTTGATGATCTTAGCAGGTTGTAACTAAGGTCCACTGCTGTTCTCACACATAACTGAAGAGTATGGGGAAACTTCAGCTGGGGGAACGGCCTGCAGAATTAACTGCCCTGAGGTATGTTCAGTATATTTTTTTCTAGAGGATGATAAAAACTAGAAAATGCTGACAGTGCCTGATATATTTAAGGTAAGCCTGATTGCAGTGATTTAATAAACGACTGGCATCATGCTTACAGTAAAGGGTAATATTCATATTACTTTCTATTATGGCTTAGTATGTAAAACGTTTGCATATATATTAAGAACGTTTTTTTTACTGAGGGTGATAAATCTTTATTTGGGGCCTAGTTTTCCACATGGCTGACTAGATTTCTCCTAGGAGTAGTTATTTATGGCCCTTTCACTTTGAGTGCATGGTGGGAGGAGCCTATTTTCACGCTCTAATTGCGCAGTTGTTTTTACATTCTGAGACATCCAGCTTCCCTGAAGGAGTCCCCTGACATATTGGACCTCTGTAAGGGGTTTTTGTGCCTACAAAAGTCGTTTTATGGGAAGGTAGGAGCCACAGTAGAGCTGTGGCAGTTTGCTTGTGACTGTTATAACGGTTTTACTGTTTTTTTGCTTTGTTTTTGAGCTTGAGGGGTTAATCATCCATTTGCAAGTGGGTGCAATGCTATTTAAGTCTGTTATACACACTGTAAAAATTTCATAAAGTTAACTGCTTTTTTCACTGTTTTGCAGTTTTTGTGTTTGTTTTTTTCCCTTAAAGGCACAGTACCGTTTTTTATATTCTGCTTTTTCACATTAATTAAAGTGTTTTCCAAGCTTGCTGGTCTCATTACTAGTCTGTTAAACATGTCTGACATAGAGGAAACTCCTTGTTCATTATGTTTAGAAGCCATTGTGGAACCCCCTCTTAGAATGTGTACCAAATGTACTGATCTTACTATAAGTTATAAAGACCATATTCTGGCTTTAAAAGATTTATCACCAGAGGAAATTGACAAGGGGGAAGTTATGCCGACTAACTCTCCCCACGTGTCAGAGCCTATAACTCCCGCTCAAGGGACGCCAAGTACATCTAGCGCGCCCATTGCGTATACTTTACAAGACATGGCGGCAGTTATGAATCATACTCTTACAGAAGTATTGTCCAAACTGCCAGGGTTACAAGGAAAGCAAGACAGCTCTGGGGCTAGAACAAATACAGAGCTCTCTGACACTTTAGTAGCTATGTCTGATATACCCTCACAATGGGCAGAAGCCGAAGCAGGAGAGCTTCTATCTGTGGGTGATTTTTCTGACTCAGGGAAGACACTTCAACCTGATTCTGATATGTCTACATTTAAATTTAAGATTGAACACCTCTGCGTGTTGCTCAGGGAGGTTTTAGCAACTCTGGATGACAGTGACGCCATTGTAGTCCCAGAGAAATTGTGTAAATTGGATAAATACTATGCAGTGCCTGTTTACACTGATGTTTTTCCAATGTTTTTCAGAAATTATTACTAAGGAATGGGATAGACCAGGTGTACCGTTCTCTCCCCCTCCTGTTTTTAAAAAGATGTTTCCTATAGATGCCGCTACACGGGACTTGTGGCAAACGGTCCCTAAGGTGGAGGGAGCAGTCTCTACCCTAGCGAAGCGAACAACTATCCCTGTCGAGGACAGTTGTGCTTTTCTAGATCCAATGGACAAAAAAATTAGAGGTTTACCTTAAGAAAATTTTTATTCAACAAGGTTTTATTCTCCAGCCCCTTGCATGCATTGCCCCTGTCACTGCTGCTGCGGCCTTCTGGTTTGAGTCTCTAGAAGAGGCTCTACAGGTAGAAACCCCATTGGATGATATCCTTGACAAGCTTAAAGCTCTTAAGCTAGCCAATTCATTTGTTTCTGACGCCAATGTTCATTTAACCAAGCTAACGGCTAAAAACTCAGGTTTTGATATTCAGGCGCGTAGGGCGCTATGGCTCAAATCCTGGTCAGCTGACGTTACTTCAAAGTCTAAGCTTCTCAACATTCCCTTCAAGGGGCAGACCCTATTCGGGCCTGGACTGAAGGAGATAATTTCTGATATTACTGGAGGAAAAGGTCACGCCCTTCCTCAGGATAGGTCCAACAAATTAAGGACCAAACAGACTAATTTCCGTGCCTTTCAAAACTTCAAGAGTGGCGCAGCTTCAACTTCCTCTAATACAAAACAAGAGGGAAATTTTGCCCAGTCCAAGCCGATCTGGAGACCTAACCAGGCTTGGAACAAAGGAAAGCAGGCCAAAAAACCTGGTGCTGCATCTAAAACAGCAGGAAGGGTCAGCCCCCGATCCGGAAATGGATCTAGTAGGGGGCAGACTTTCTCTCTTCGCCCAGGCTTGGGCAAGAGATGTCCAGGATCCCTGGGCGTTGGAAATTGTGTCCCAGGGATATCTTCTGGAGTTCAAAGCTTCTTCCCCAAAATGGAGATTTCATCTCTCACAATTATCTGCAAACCAGATAAAGAGAGAGGCATTCTTACATTGTGTTCAAGACCTCCTAGTTATGGGAGTGATCCACCCAGTTCCAATCTTAGATCTCAAGATCCTAAACAAATTTCTCAGGGTCCCATCCTTCAAATTGGAGACTATTCGAACCATCCTACCTATGATCCAGGAGGGTCAATATATGACTACCGTGGACTTAAAGGATGCTTATCTTCACATTCCGATACACAGAGCTCATCATCGGTTTCTCAGGTTCGCCTTTCTAGACAGGCATTACCAGTTTGTGGCTCTTCCCTTTGGGTTAGCTACGGCACCAAGAATCTTTACGAAGGTTCTAGGGTCACTCCTAGCGGTCCTAAGGCCACGGGGTATAGCAGTAGCCCCTTACCTAGACGACATTCTGATACAGGCGTCGAATTTTCAAATCGCCAGGTACCATACGGACATTGTTCTGGCATTCCTGAGGTCTCATGGGTGGAAAGTGAACGAAGAAAAGAGTTCTCTATCCCCTCTCACAAGAGTTTCCTTCCTAGGAACTCTGATAGATTCTGTAGAAATGAAGATTTACCTGACAGAGGCCAGGTTGTCAAAACTTCTAAATTCCTGCCGTGTTCTTTATTCTACTTCTCCCCCTTCAGTGGCTCAGTGTATGGAAGTAATCGGCTTAATGGTAGCAGCAATGGACATAGTGCCGTTTGCCCGCCTACATCTCAGACCGCTGCAACTCTGCATGCTCAGTCAGTGAAATGGGGATTACATAGATTTGTCCCCTCTACTAAATCTGGATCAAGAGACCAGGGATTCTCTTCTCTGGTGGCTATCTTGGGTCCATCTGTCCAAGGGTATGACCTTCCGCAGGCCAGATTGGACAATAGTAATGACAGATGCCAGCCTTCTGGGCTGGGGTGCAGTCTGGAACTCCCTGAAGGCTCAGGGCTCGTGGACTCAGGAGGAGGCACTCATCTGATAAACATTCTGGAACTAAGAGCGATATTCAATGCTCTTCAGGCTTGGCCACAGCTTGCTGCGGTCAGGTTCATCAGATTCACGACAATATCACGACTGTAGCCTTCATCAACCATCAAGGGGGAACAAGGAGTTCCCTAGCAATGTTGGAGGTTTCAAAAATAATTCTATGGGCAGACGTTCACTCTTGCCATCTATCAGCTATCCATATCCCAGGAGTAGAGAACTGGGAGGCGGATTTTCTAAGTCTGCAGACTTTTCATCCGGGGGAGTGGGAACTCCATCCGGAGGTGTTTGCACAGTTGATTCAACTTTGGGGCAAACCAGAACAGGATCTCATGACGTCTCGACAGAACGCCAAGCTTCCTTGTTACAGATCCAGGTCCAGGGATCCCAAGGCAGCACTGATAGATGCTCTAGCAGCGCCTTGGTCCTTCAACCTGGCTTATGTGTTTCCACCGTTTCCTCTGCTCCCTCGTCTGATTGCCAAGATCAAGCAGGAGAGAGCTTCAGTGATTTTGATAGCACCTGCGTGGCCACGCAGGACTTGGTATGCAGATCTGGTGGACATGTCATCCCTTCCACCATGGACTCTGCTGCTGAGGCAGGACCTTCTACTTCAGGGTCCTTTCAACCATCCAAATCTAATTTCTCTGCGTCTGACTACTTGGAGATTGAACGCTTGAATTTATCAAAACGTGGTTTTTCCGAGTCGGTCATTGATACCTTAATTCAGGCTCGAAAGCCTGTCACCAGGAAAATCTATCATAAGATATGGTGTAAATATCTTGATTGGTGTGAATCCAAGGTTGCTGATGGAGTAAAGTCAGGATTCCTAGGATATTATCCTTTCTCCAAGAAGGATTGGAGAAGGGATTGTCAGCTAGTTCCTTAAAGGGACAGATTTCTGCTCTGTCTATTCTTTTGCACAAGCATCTGGCGGATGTTCCAGACGTTCAGGCGTTTTGTCAGGCTTTAGTTAGAATCAAGCCTGTGTTTAAACCTGTTGCTCCACCATGGAGTTTAAATTTAGTTGTTAAAGTTCTTCAAGGGGTTCCGTTTGAACCTCTGCATTCCATAGATATCAAGATTTTATCTTGGAAAGTTCTGTTTTTGGTAGCTATCTCTTCGGCTCGAAGAGTTTCAGAGTTATCTGCCTTACAGTGTGATTCCCCTTATCTGATCTTCCATGCAGATAAGGTAGTTTTGCGTACCAAACCTGGGTTTCTTCCTAAGGTGGTATCTAATAAGAATATCAATCAAGAGATTGTTGTTCCGTCACTGTGTCCTAATCCATCTTCAAAGAAGGAACGTCTATTACACAATCTTGACGTGGTTCGTGCTTTAAAGTTTTATTTACAAGCTACTAAGGATTTTCGTCAAACATCTGCATTGTTTGTTGTCTACTCTGGACAGAGGAGAGGCCAAAAGGCTTCAGCAACTTCTCTTTCTTTTTGGTTAAGAAGTATAATCCGCTTAGCTAATGAGACTGCTGGCCAGCAGCCTCCTGAAAGAATTACAGCTCATTCAACTAGAGCGGTGGCTTCCACATGGGCCTTTAAAAATGAGGCTTCTGTCGAACAGATTTTTAAGGCGACGACTTGGTCTTCGCTTCATACTTTTTCTAAATTCTACAAATTTGATACTTTTGCTTCTTCGGAGGCTATTTTTGGGAGAAAGGTCTTACAGGCAGTGGTGCCTTCCGTTTAAGCGCCTGCCTTGTCCCTCCCTTCATCCGTGTCCTATAGCTTTGTTATTGGTATCCCACAAGTAATGGATGAATCCGTGGACTGGATACACCTTACAAGAGAAAACAAAATTTATGCTTACCTGATAAATTTATTTCTCTTGTGGTGTATCCAGTCCATGGCCCGCCCTGTCATTTTAAGGCAGGTGTTTTTTATTTTTAAACTGCAGTCACCACTGCACCCTATAGTTTCTCCTTTCTCTTGCTTGTCTTCGGTCGAATGACTGGGAGTGGCAGTTAGGGGAGGAGCTATATAGACAGCTCTGCTGTGGGTGATCCTCTTGCAGCTTCCTGTTGGGAAGGAGAATATCCCACAAGTAATGGATGAATCCGTGGACTGGATACACCACAAGAGAAATAAATTTATCAGGTAAGCATAAATTTTGTTTTCTGTAACATTCAGTTATATCTCAGCTTCCCCTTACTTGTCAAGACCACTGCCCTTGTGTACATTTACTACTAGTTAACCACTCCATGCAAGTACTTAACTCACAGTACCAAGAGATGGCAGGCACCAGGAGAAGGGGGAGGGGAAGGGGTCTTTAGATCACTGAATTCCTTAACAAACACAGATCTTACAAAAAGGAAGGACAGTTCAGAATAATCCTGGCAATGCTGAGATACCCTACCATCTCTGCTGGGTAGCTATTCCAGGTATTAACTACTCTTCATGAGTGTATCATGACAATATTTCCATTTACAGACTCCCTGTGGGTTCATATAACCCCTTTGTTGTTTTCTAAACTGTGCTCTCATATTTGATGATAATAGAGATTTTTTACCCTATTTAAACTTTTTTAATATAATCGCAATGTTTACCTTTTTTTCCAGGAGTTTATGCAAATAATCTTTAACTTCTTTTTATTTATTCTTTTCTCCTTCTATTGGGACAACAATTGGAAAGTATGTGTTATTGAGTAATTACCTTTTGATATGCAAGAATTTTTTTTAAAAATATTGTTTTAACTATTCAATTGCATATATTTCTAGTTGTAAATATGTAAATGAATGATCATTGACAATATCATATATTTTTAAAATCTTGCATCAGCCAATAGGATTTTTTCACCTTTAATTCCGATTGGCTGATAGAATTCTATCAGCCAATCGGAATTCAAGGGACACCATCTTGGATGACATCATTTAAAGGAACCTTCAGTGTATGGCTGGGACCGTATGAAGAGGATGCTCTGTGCCGGATGTCTTGAAGATGGAGCTGCTCTGCGTCGGAAGGATGAAGATAGAAGATGCCGTCTGGATGAAGACTTCTGCCCGCCTGGAGGACAACTTCTTGCCGCTTGGATGAAGACTTCTCCCGGCTTCGTTAAGGACTTCTGCCCGCTTGGATGAAGACTTCTCCCGGCTTGATGAAGATGGATGTCCGGTCTTCAAAAACTGTAAGTGGATCTTCGGGGGTTAGTGTTAGTTTTTTTTTTAAGGGTTATTGAGTGGGTTTTATTTTTAGATTAAGGGTTTGGGCAAAGAAAAAGAGCTAAATGCCCTTTTCAGGGCAATAGGGAGCTTAGGTTTTTTAGATAGGATTTTATTTGGGGGGTTTGGTTGTGTGGGTGGTGGGTTTTACTGTTGGGGGTTGTTTGTATTATTTTTTTTTACAGGTAAAAGAGCTGATTTCTTTGGGGGAATGCCTGGCAAAAGGCACTTTTAAGGGCTATTGGCAGTTTAGTTTAGGCTAGGTTTTTTTTTATTATTATTATTTTGATAGGGCTATTAGATTAGTTGTACCTAGTTTAAATATTTGATAATTTCTTTTTTATTTTGTGTAATTTAGTGTTTTGTTTTTTTGTAATTTAGTTAATTAAGTTTTATTTAGATTTATTTTAATTATATTAAAGTTAGGGTTAGACTTAGGGTTAGGTTTAGGGGTTAATATATTTATTTAGTGTTAGTGATGTGGAAGGCCAGAGGTTTAGGGGTTAATAACTTTAGTATAGTGGCAGTGGCAACGTTGGGGGCGGCAGATTAGGGGTTAATAAGTGTAATGTAGGTAGCAACGACATTGGGGCAGCAGATTAGGGGTTAATAAATTTATGTAGGTGGCAGTGACATTGGGGGCGACAGATTAGGGGTTAATAAGTGTAGGTAGGTGGCGGTGACATTGGGGGTGGCAGATTAGGGGTTAATAAGTGTAATGTAGGTAGCAACAACATTGGGGCAGCAGATTAGGGGTTAATAAATTTATGTAGGTGGCAGTGACATTGCGGGCGACAGGTTAGGGGTCAATAAGTGTAGGTAGGTGGCGGCGACATTGGGGGCAGTAGATTAGGGGTTAATAAGTGTAATGTAGGGGTTGGTGATATCGGGGTGGCAGATTAGGGGTTAATAAGTGTAATGTAGGTGGCAGCGATGCCAGGGGCAGCAGATTAGGGGTGTTTAGACTCGGGGTTTATGGTGTTAGGTGTAAACATAACTTTTTTTTCCCCATAGGAATCAATGGGGCTGCATTACGGAGCTTTACACTCCTTTATTGCAGGTGTTAGGCTTTTTTTAGCCGGTTCTCCCCATTGATGTCTATGGGGAAATCGTGCACAAGCACGTAAAACCATCTCAAAGCAGCGCTGTTATTTGTGTGCGGTATGGAGCTCAACGCTGCCATATTGCCTGCTAACGCAGGTTTTTTCAAACCTGTAATAGCAGCGCTATTAAAGGTGAGCGGTGGAAATAACTTGCAAGTTATTACCGAGCCGCTCATAACGCAAAAGTCGTAATCTGTCTGTGAGTTATCCCAGTTAAAGACAGTGGGAGTTTAGTCCCTTTAAATAAATCCTGCTAGATTTTATCAAAAATATTATCTAAATTGAATTTGTACCATTCATTTGGATTTTATTCTCGATAATTCAATATATTTTTAGCTTGCACAAAAGGATACATTGCCCTATTGCGCACAGTAACCAAGATTACAAATTGTGCACTAAACCCGGTGCGTAAATAACGCTAAAAAGCTAGCACTAACGTACTTTCCATAGCGTTGCCATTACAAGTTACAGATAAACCTTCTTTTGTTGTGCGGTATGGTGCGTTAAAGGGACACTGAACCCAATTTTTTTCTTTTGTAATTCAGAAAGAGCATGCAATTTTTTTATTTTTTATTATTCAACATAATATCTTCCAACATTTTGTTTACGCCATGCAAGACGCGATTTAAACATTTAACAAAAAATAATCTACAATCAATCTTGACTGTCTTAATGATATAAATTAGATTCAATGTCTTAAAAAAAAGAAATAATATTAGCTTAGATTAAGCCCTAGTTCTTCTAGTTAATTTCTTTCAAGTTCTTTAGTTGATTTTTAATTCTAACTATGAACCCCACCCAACCCCCACAAAACAACCCGACAAGGAAAAAAAAAAGAGAAGAGAAAAAAAATAAAATAAAAAAAAACCCCACAAGAGAAAGAAATTCCCCTTCTCACCCGATTCACTCCCCTCGTCCACCCAGGGGACTATATTTAACAAGGCCTCGTGGAGTGTACGCCTGCGCAGCCTAATGGGTCAGTGCTCTCTACTAAAGTTATTACCAGGCTCCTAGAAGTATCACTTCAGAATTTCTAAACGGGAAAATTAGATCATTTATCTCCATATCCGGCAGAGATTTGATAAATACTGACCATTTATTAAAAAATTGTCTGATATCCTCTTCGTTGTCTAAATTAGTGTCTCTTTGTTCTAACAAACATTGTTTCTTTAAACAGTTTTTAATCTCTGGGATAGATGGTGGTGTCATTAGCTTCCAGTTTTTAAAAATAAGGTATCTTGATGCCAGTATGGACAGAAGAATTAACTTGTCATTTATTTGATGTGAATTATGATTCGGTAGCCCAAATATAATTTGTGACTGTGTTATAGGTGGTGAAGAGATTTAGTGAGCCAGAACTCTAGCTTTCGCCAGAAATATCTTATTTTATGGCATTCCCAGACCATGTGCATTAAATCTGCTGCCGGCAATGAACATTTTGGGCAGTGATTGAAGCCATGATTGCGGATTTTACTGCCTTTTTTGGGGGTAAAATAAGAGTTGTGTATTAGTCTGATATGTGACCTTCGCCAGGTAGCTGACAAGGTGGCCTGAGCCACTTTCTGGATTGATAATTGGACAGATTCAGTGTCAATATTAGAGTGAGGGATCATCTGGTTCCATAGTAGAGTAATCTTCTCTAGCTCCGAGTTCCCTTTACTGGAATTAATTAGTTGATAGCATAGTGAGATCGACCTCTGACCATTTTCAAAGAGTTTTAACCAACTTTCCAGTTTGTCCAAGGACCAAGTCCAGCCTGTTTCTTTCATGAGCCCTGTGACGAAATGTCTGCTTTGTACATATGCAAAAAAATCCTTGTTATTGATTTTAAATTCTTTTTTTAATTCTTCAAAAGATTTAACACATTTTCTCTCTTTATCAATCAGGTGTATGACCCTGTCCAGCCCCTGATTATGCCAGATCTTAAAAAGTGGCGAGCTTACCCCTGCCGGTTACCCAGGAGTGGTAAAAATTGTGAGACTTTTGCAGTTTAAAGATAAGAGTTCCCCCACTTTCCACCAGGCCTTCAGTGGACTCATAAAAGTTTTAAACAATTTAATTTCTCTTGGTAATTCTTTAGGTTGACAGTGAATTAATGCTGAAGGAATGTATGGATAAGATATAGTTTCCTCTAGTAGACTATTTGTTACATAGTTACTACGAAAAATCCAATCAGCGACTATTCGGACAAGGAAGGCATAATTATAAAAGCGAATATTGGGCAAGGCAAGGCCTCCGTACTCTTTCGAGAGAGATAGTTTCTTTAAAGAAATCCTTGGTCTCTTCTCTTGCCAGATAAATTTGCTGAGTGCACTGTTGAGTAAGCGAATATCCCTTTCCAGTATAATTAATGGGGTGTTCTGAAGTACATAGAGAAGTTTGGTAATAATACCATTTTAAATAGAGCTATCCGACCAGAGATGGATATTGGAAGGCCCTGCCAATTTTTCAGTTTCTCCCTTATGCTTTTTAAGATTGGAGTGATATTGAGATCATACAACTCTGCAGGGTTAGAAGAGATAAAAATTCCTAAATATTTAAAAGAGTTTGTTGCCAAGCTAAAGGGAATATTAGCGGGAGAATTATTATTTTTTCTGAGCCATAGTAATTCTGATTTTGCTTGATTAATCTTGTAGCCTGAAAAGGATCCAAACCTAGCAGCGATGTCCAAGAATTTTGGTATACTGGTTTGAGTGTCGGATAGATATAATAAAACATCGTCCGCATAGAGGGCTATTTTTATAATCTGATTACCTATTTTGATTCCTGGGAGATGATGTCTGACCATGATCACCAGGGGCTCTATTGAGATGTCGAAGAGCAGGGGGGAGAGAGGGCAACCCTGTCGAGTCCCTCTTCCAAGAGTTATCTGTGGGGAGATGATGTTATTCACAATCAGTCTTGTATATGGTTCTTTATATAAATTGGTAATAAATCTCGGGAACTCTCCCTTAAACCCAAACTTATTTAATGAAGTGAGAAGATGATCAAAGTGGATTGAGTCGAAAGCTTTTTCTGCATCTATTGAAACAATGGCTAGGTCAGGTGAGCCCTCCTCCCCCCGGCTCCCCGACATCACCTTAAAATATTCAGTTCTGACCAGGGCCTCCCTGATTTTTGCAGAGGAATTTCTTTTAAATAAAAATCCAGCCTGATCTGGATGGATAATATTGGCCAATGATAGCTGTAAGCGCCTGGCGAGAATGGAGCAGAGAATTTTGTAGTCCACATTTAAGAGGGCTATCGGTCTATAAGATTCCTTTAGTGAGGGATCCTTCCCGCCTTTCAATATTAAAATCGTATTAGAGGCAGAGAAGGAAGTAGCAACTGGCTCTCCCTTAGAATACATGCTATTGTATAAATTGTTGAGGTAGGGCGTTATCTCAGTGTTCAGAATTTTAAAGAACTCGTTCGGCATGCAATCTGGGCCTGGTGATTTGTTGGAAGGGAGATCTGAAATGACCTTTGTAATCTCAGTCTCTAGTATTGGGGCATTAAGTGTTTCAAGCAGGTCAGCTGAGATTTTAGGATGGGAAATTTCATTCCAAAATTGCCTTTCCTGTAGAAGATCCGAGCTTCTATAGGAATAAAGATCCTGATAATAGCTGAGGAATGCTTGAGCAATCTCTTCAGGTTTTTCTAAAGATACGCCATCCTGTTGTACAAACTCAATAAAAGATTATTTTTTCTCTTTTTTAACCAGATTGGCGAGAAGTTTACCAGATTTGTTCCCAAATCTGTATAGTCTAGCTTGAAGTTTTAAGTCTCTCTATGTTTCCTGGAAGACCGCAAAGGTGTCCCCGGCATTCTTAGCTCTGATGTATTTTGCCCAGTTTCTTGGAGAATTTTCCAAAAGGTAGGAGTTATAAGAGTTGATTATTGCATTAGTGATTTCCTTTTCTCTTAATCTTATTTTCCTCAGTCTCATAGCACTGTAGGCTATTATTTCCCCCCTAAGAACAGCCTTCGCGGCCTCCCAGAAAACCAGAGGTGAGTCTATATGATATTGATGAGCATATTCAGCAAACTTGATTTTAAGCCAGTTCTTGAATTTCAAGTCTGATGTGAGAAATGAGGGAAAGATAAAGCGTATTGCTCTATTTTTGAGCTGGTTCAGTTGGAACTCTACAAAGATTGGACCATGGTCTGAGAGAAAGATGGGAAGGGGATACCTGTTTTCACCTCTGACCTAGACACATTATCATTAATGAGGAGTAGATCGATCCTGGACAGTGTCTTGTGGGCCCTAGATAAGCAGGTGAAGTCCCTAGCATCGGGATTCTGAAGTCTCCATATATCCTTAATTGCCAGATTTTGCATAATTGATTTCAGTAGTTTGGCTTCTAAGTTATCTCTTTTTTGCTTAGTTGATTTTGTCATAAGTCTAAATCTGTCCAATGGACAGTTAGGAGCCATATTAAAGTCTCCACCAAGAACCAGATGACCCTCTTGAACAGAAAGAATTTTAGCCTGTATTTTGGACCAGAAAGCTGGATCAAGCTTATTGGGGGTGTAAACATTACATAAAGTATAAATCTCTTTGCCAATTTTTATCTTTATCAGCACAAATCTGCAGTGCGTATATGCTTCACTGTAAATAGCCTCTGAATTTATTTTTTTCCCTATCAAAATGGCCACCCCTCTTTTTCTTCCCACACCTGGGGAGAAAAAAATTTCTTTCACCCATGTAGGCTTAAGTTTTAGAGACTCTTCTGGGGTCAGGTGAGTCTCTTGTATGAATGCTATGTTAGTACTTAATTTTCTTAAGTGTGTGAGAATGGATTTTCTTTTGATGGGGTGGAGATTCCACCCACATTCCACAACTCTACTTTAAGGTTTGCCATCCAAACAAGCAAGAGTGGTGTCCCACAGGGTGGAAGAGGGGAGGAAGAGGGGGAAGGGAGAAGGAAGAAAAAAAAAAAAAAGGGACAAGGTAGAAGAAGAGGAATGTTCCAAGATCCCCCAAACACAGCATCCTGACTAACATATTGCATAAAAAAAAGAAAAAGAGAATTTGCAGAAATTAAACATAAAGAGATACTACTGTCCTATTTTTGACCTGGCGATTGTCTGTCTAACAGATTGGATTCTTTTAAGTAATGTTCAACCTCTAAGACAGAATTAAAAACACGGGTGTTTGCACCATCTATAATTTTCAATTTTGCTGGGTAGATAATGGTGGCTTGGTGGCCTTGTTGAATTAATTTGGAGCAGATTGGGGCTAGTACTCTTCTCTTGGAGGTTGTCTCGAATGAGAAATCCTGGAAGAGGAGGATTTTAAGGTCCCCTATCAGTATGGGTTGATTCTTACGGAAGAATTGTAACAGTGTGACTTTATCTTGGAAATTCAAGAGCTTTGCAATCACATGTCTAGGCCTGTGGTTCCCTTTGTTATCTGTCCAGGGTTTGCCTAACCTGTGCGCTCTTTCAACTATGATTTTAGGATAGTTAGGTGGCATTTTAAGAAGTTGCGGAAGTGTTTCTGAGACAAAGACAATTAAGTTCTCGTAGGTCCCATCCTCAGGAATTCCAATTATCTGTATATTGTTCCTACGGGCACGATTCTCTAGATCTTCTAATTTGGCCTGCATTGTAGTGATAGATAAGTTGACTGTTTCAAGATTGGCGCTATGAAGTGTGGTCAGATCTTCCAGATCTGAAACCCTTTGTTCAACTTCGCTGATTCTATTAGCAAATTGCCTAATTTCTTATGACAGTAATGTGAGATCTTGCTTGATCTCAATCTTAAGTGTGTCACAATTAGGTGTCAAGGCCTCTGAAATTTTAGTGACCAAAATTTGCATGTTGAAAGTGTCAGATGGTGGAGGTAGTATAACCGGGATTTGAGGCTCAGGCAGGGCGTCTGTGGTGTTTTTAGCTCTTCTATCTCTTTGCCTTGCCGCCATCGTTGGTGAGGGAGTGTAGGGAATGTAGGTGGCAACGATGCCAGGGGCAGCAGATTAGGGGTGTTTAGACTCAGGGTTTATGGTGTTAGGTGTAAACATAACTTTTTTTTCCCCATAGGAATCAATGGGGCTGCAATCAGCCAATCGGATTGAACTTGATTCTGATTGGCTGATTCCATCAGCCAATCAGAATATTCCTACCTTAATTCCGATTGGCTGATAGAATCCTATCAGCCAATCGGAATTCGAGGGACGCCATCTTGGATGACGTCATTTAAAGGAACCGTCATTCGTCGTTCAGTTGTCGGCCAGGATGGATGTTCCGCGTCGGAGGTCTTCAGGATCCTGCCGCTCCGCTCCGGATGGATGACGATAGAAGATCCCGCTTGGATGAAGACTTCAATCGGATGGAAGACCTCTTCTGCCCCGCTTGGATGAAGACTTCTACCGGATGGAGGACCTCTTCTTGCTCCGCTTGGATCAAGACTTCGGACCCTCTTCTGGACCGATCGCTGAACCCGGTGAGGTGAAGACAAGGTAGGGAGATCTTCAGGGGCTTAGTGTTAGGTTTATTTAAGGAGGGTTTGGGTTAGATTAGGGGTATGTGGGTGGTGGGTTGTAATGTTGGGGGGGGGGGGTATTGTATGTTTATTTTTACAGGCAAAAGAGCTGAACTTCTTGGGGCATGCCCCGCAAAGGGCCCTGTTCAGGGCTGGTAAGGTAAAAAAGCTTTGAACTTTAGTAATCTAGAATAGGGTAGGGCATTTTTTTATTTTGGGGGGCTTTGTTATTTTATTAGGGGGCTTAGAGTAGGTGTAATTAGTTTAAAATTGTTGTAATATTTTTCTTATGTTTGTAAATATTTTTTTATTTTTTGTAACTTAGTTCTTTTTTATTTTTTGTACTTTAGTTAGTTTATTTCATTGTAGTTATGTGTAGGTATTGTATTTAATTAATTTATTGATAGTGTAGTGATAGGTTTAATTGTAGGTAATTGTAGGTATTTTATTTAATTAATTTATTGATAGTGTAGTGTTAGGTTTAATTGTAACTTAGGTTAGGATTTATTTTACAGGTAAATTTGTAATTATTTTAACTATTTTAGCTATTAAATAGTTCTTAACTATTTAATAGCTATTGTACCTGGTTAAAATAAATACAAAGTTACCTGTAAAATAAATATTAATCCTAAAATAGCTATAATATAATTATAATTTATATTGTAGCTATATTAGGATTTATTTTACAGGTAAGTATTTAGCTTTAAATAGGAATAATTTATTTAATAAGAGTTAATTAATTTCGTTAGATTAAAATTATATTTAACTTAGGGGGTGTTAGTGTTAGGGTTAGATTTAGCTTTAGGGGTTAATACATTTATTAGAATAGCGGTGAGCTCAAGTCGGCAGATTAGGGGTTAATAATTGAAGTTAGGTGTCGGCGATGTTAGGGAGGGCAGATTAGGGGTTAATACTATTTATTATAGGGTTAGTGAGGCGGATTAGGGGTTAATAACTTTATAATAATAGCGGTGTGGTCCGCTCGGCAGATTAGGGGTTAATAAGTGTAGGCAGGTGGAGGCGACGTTGTGGGGGGCAGATTAGGGGTTAATAAATATAATATAGGGGTCGGCGATGTTAGGGCAGCAGATTAGGGGTACATAGGGATAATGTAAGTAGCGGCGGTTTACGAAGCGGAAGATTAGGGGTTAATATTAATATGCAGGGGTCAGCGATAGCGGGGGCGGCAGATTAGGGGTTAATAAGTGTAAGGTTAGGGGTGTTTAGACTCGGGGTACATGTTAGAGTGTTAGGTGCAGACGTAGGAAGTGTTTCCCCATAACAAACAATGGTGCTGCGTTAGGAGCTGAACGCGGCTTTTTTGCAGGTGTTAGGTTTTTTTTCAGCTCAAACAGCCCCATTGTTTCCTATGGGGGAATCGTGCACGAGCACGTTTTTGAGGCTGGCCGCTTGCGTAAGCAACTCTGGTATCGAGAGTTGAAGCTGCGTTAAATATGCTCTACGCTCCTTTTTTGGAGCCTAACACAGCCTTTATGTGGACTCTCAATACCAGAGTTATTTTTATGGTGCGGCCAGAAAAAAGCCAGCGTTAGCTTTTCGGGTCGTTACCGACAAAACTCCAAATCTAGCCGTAATTTACTCCTATTATCAATTTTTCTTCGTTCTCTTGCTATCATTATTTGAAAAAGAAGGCATCTAAGCTTTTTTTTGGTTTCAGTACTCTGGACAGCACTTTTTTATTGGTGGATGAATTTATCCACCAATCAACAAGGACAACCCAGGTTGTTCACCAAAAATGGTCTGGCATCTAAACTTACATTCTTGCATTTCAAACAAAGATACCAAGAGAATGAAGAAAATTTGATAATAGGAGTAAATTAGAAAGTTGCTTAAAATTTCATGCTCAATCTGAATCACAAAAGAAAAATGTTGGGTACAGTGTCCCTTTAAACTCCATACCGCACAAAAGCCAAGGCCTGACTTGTGCACGTTTTCCCCTATAGACATCAATGGAGAGAAAGTGTTAGGAAAAAACTAACACCTGCGATTGCGGAATGGCAATCGCTGTAACACAATCTCCAATGATGTTTATGGGGACAAGAAGGTTATATTAAAACCTAACACCCTATCGTAAACCCCTAATCTAAATACCCCTAATCCACCGCCACCGATATCGCCGACACTAAATAAAGTGATAAACCCCTAAATCGCCGCCCCCACATCACTAACACCTAAATAAACCTACTAACCCCTAAACCACCGGCACCCCACATTGCAACTACTATAATAAAGCTATTAACCCCTAAACCGCCCCCCACATCGCAACTGCTAAACTAAACCTATTAACCCCTAAACCGCCGGCCCCCATATCACAACTACTATAATAAAGCTATGAACACCTAAACCGCCGGCCCCCCACATCGCAACTACTATAATAAAGCTATTAACCCCTAAACGGTAGGCCCCCCATTATCACAACTACTAAACCTATTAACCCCTTACCCGCGGGCCCCCCACATCGCAACTACTAAACTAAACCTATTAACCCCTAAACAGCTGGCCCCCATATTGCAACTACTAAACTAAACCTATTAACCCCTAAACCGTCGCCCCCCCACATCACGACATACTAAATTAATCTATTAACCCCTAAACCCCTAACACCCCTTTAACTTTAAATTAAAGTTACAATATAACTATCTTAAAATAAAAAACTTACCTGTGAAATAAAAAACTAAGCTTAATCAATAAATAAACCTGACAAACCTATTTAAAAAAATAAAATAAACGAAGAATAAAAAACTAAGTTACAAAATTTAAAAATCCTAGCACTATGAAAAAATAAAAAAAAAATAACATTACAAAAAAAAACACAAATTACAAAAAATAAAAAAAATCTAAGATTACAAAAAATAGTAAATGAAATTATCCAAAATAATAAACATTAAACCTAATCTAATACCCCTATAAAAACATAAAAGCCACCCCAAAATAAAAACACCCCCTAATAGCCCTTAAAAGAGCTTTTTGTAGGGCATTGCCCAGAAGCAATCAGCTATTTTACCTAAACAAATTACTTTCCAGAAAATTTGATTATATTATATAAATTATATATTATAAATTATAAATTATATATTAGATTACAAATTAAGCGCATATTTGCACTTATGCGAGCGCAATATTTGCACTTAACTTGGCAATACCAGAGCACATAAATGTGCGCTGGTATAACAAGTAAGGCGCAATGTGAATGCAAGCTACCAGTTTGCATTGCTCGAAGCCAAGCGCTCACGGGAGCTTGCTTCCATAGGCTCCCCAGGAGCCTCGTTTTCATGCCGGCAGCCCCACACAAACACCTCGCGCAGTGCAGGAGGCAACTTGTGCAGTGTTGGGCAGCAATAAATAAATATATATGTATATGCTTATATGTTTAGATGTGTATATACATATGTATTTATGGAGATGACAGTCCCCCATTGACTCCTATGTAAAGGCACCTTACCCTCAGTGTAACCCCTTATAACTGCTTTGTGCAGTTATTATATTAAAAAGTCTAAATGCTCATATATTTAGATTATGTTACTGTACTGTCCTCTTTATTTTGGGGGCCATTGGGGCAATTTTTTTATTTTTAACCAGAGGTCTGCTTCGTGCAAAGTGAAAACGAAAGCTCACTGTCGCATTAAACAGTGAAAATATGAGAGCTGCTTAAATCCTATTGGCTGATTTAAACAGCCAATAGGATTTTAGCAGCCCTAATTCCTATTTGCTGATTCAAATTTTTCAGAGTATAGGAATGCAAGGGACGCCATCTTGAATCGCGTCCCTTGCATTAAAGATTCAGTGTATGGCGGCGACCGTATGAAAAGGATGCTCTGCGCCGGATGTCTTCAGGATGGACCCGCTCAGCGCCTCCGGGATCAAGATAGATGATGCCGCCTGGATGAAGACCTCTCACCGCTTGGATCAGGACGTCGCCGCCGGGATGAAGATTGAAGAGGCCATCTGGATGAAGACTTCGCCGGGATGAAGATTGTTCAAGCGGGACTGTAAGTGGATCATCAGGGGGTTAGTGTTAGGCTTTTTTAAGGGTTTATTGGGTGGGTTTTATTTTTTTAGTTTAGGGTCTGTGCAGTAAAAGAGCTAAATGCCCTTTTAAGGGCAATGCCATACAAATGTCCTTTTCAGGGCAATGGGTAGCTTAGGTTTTTTTAGTTTTTTTTCTTTTATTTTGTGGGTTTGGGGGGTGGGGGTTTGTAATTTTTTTTAAATAAAAGAGCTGATATCTTTTGGGCAATGCCCTACAAAAGGCCCTTTTAAGGGCCATTGGTATTTTATTCTAGATTAGGTTTTTTATTTTGAGGTGTTTTTTTTATGGGTATTAGAATAGGAATATTTTTTTATTTTTGATCATTTGTTATTTTGTGTAATGTATATTTAATTTTTTAGTAAAAGAGCTGTTTATCTCAAGGCAATGCCCTACAAAAGGCCCTTTTAAGGGCCCCTGGTAGTTGGGGGGGGGGGGGGGGTTGTATAGTGTTAAAGGGTGTTTGTATTATTTTTGGAGCAAAAGAGCTGTTTATCTCAGGGCAATGCCCTACAAAAGGCCCTTGTAAGGGCCCCCAAAAAGGCCCTTTTAAGGGCCCCTGGTAGTTTGGGGGGGTGGTTTGTATAGTGTTAGAGGGTGTTTCTATTGTTTTTGGAGCAAAAGAGCTGTTTATCTCAGGGCAATGCCCTACAAAAGGCCCTTTTAAGGGTCCCTGGTAGTTGGGGAGGGGGTTGTATAGTGTTAGAGGGTGTTTGTATTCTTTTTGGAGCAAAAGAGCTGTTTATCTCACGGCAATGCCCTACAAAAGGCCCTTTTAAGGGCCCCCGAAAAGGCCCTTTTAAGGGCCCCTGGTAGTTTGGGGGGGTGGTTTGTATAGTGTTAGAGGGTGTTTCTATTGTTTTTGGAGCAAAAGAGCTGTTTATCTCAGGGCAATGCCCTACAAAAGGCCCTTTTAAGGTCCCCTCAAAAGGCTCTTTTAAGGGCCCTTGGTAGTTTATTCTAGAGTAGGGTTTTTTATTTTGGGGTGTTTTTTTTAAGGGTATTAGAATAGGATTAATCTTTATTTTTTTGGATAATTTTTTTTTGTAATGATAGTTTTTTTTGATTTTTTGTAATGTTAGGTTTTAGTGTAAGGCAGGTTAGGTTTTATTTCACAGGTAAGTTTGTATTTATTTTATCTATGTAGTTACTAAATAGTTTATAACTATTTACTAACTAGTCTACCTAGTTAAAATAAATACAAACAAACCAAGAAATGATAATGATAATGTTACTAATGAATTGAGCATGAACAAAAATGTAATCTGTTTTTTTTCAAGTGAACATTAGAGCAAACAAAAAATATCTATTGGAAAGGGGCAATATAGGTTTCTGAGAGGTTGAGGATGTCAAAATACAAAAATCCAACAGTCCTGTTAAAATTTGCTCTAATACAGGTAGTTTACGAGTTATGCGCGGTATAGGGTTTTTTAACAAACGCAACAAAAGCTTTATTTCACCCTCCATAGCGCAGCCATTACAAGTTTTGAAACAGCCGGCTTGTGTGTGCGATATGGTTGCGTTGAGCTCCATACCGCAAAAAATACAAGGGCTGTTTTGACGTGCTTGTGCACGCTTTCCCCATAGACATCAATGGGGAGAGCGGGTTAGATAAAAACCTAACACCTGAAGCGTGGAATGAAAAGCTCCGTAACACAGCCCCATTGATTTCTATGGGGGAAAAAGTAACGTTTAAACCTAACATAAACCCTAAGTCTAAACACCCCTAATATACTGCCCCCGAAATCGCCAACACCTACATAATGTTATTAACCCCTAATCTGCCGCTCCCAATATCGCTGCCACCTAAATAAATCTATTAACCCTTAATAGGGTTAATAATATACTAAAGTTATTAACCCCTATTCCTTCGCACTCCAACATCGCCCACACGATAATACATCTATTAACCCTTATTCCGCCTCTCCCTGACATCACCCCACTAAATAAAGCTATTAACCCTTAAATCTCTGGTCTCCCACATCACTACCACTAAATAAACGTATTAACCCCTAAACCGCAAGCCCCCCACATCGCAACAACCTAGGGCCCCATTACATATGTGGCGGCGCCCGCAAAAGCTTTTTACGCGATTTTGGTATTACATATACGGCGTATCATGCAAGTTACGAGCGTATATTTCACTCGTCACCCGCAATTCTGGTGTAGACTGTCCCTTTAAGCTATAATTACAGAAAATAAAAAACTAAATTACCAAATTTTAAAAAATTATACCTAATCTCTATGAAAATAAAAAAGCCCCCCAAAATAAACTACCAGTAGCTATTAAAAGGGCTTTTTGCTGGGCATTGCCCCAAGATAATCAGCTCTTCTACAGCAAAATACACAGTCCCCCCTAACAGTAAAACCCCCCACCCACCAAACCCCCCAAAATAAAAGAACCTAAAACTAAAAAACCTAAACTACCCATTGCCCTGAAAAGGGCATTTGTTAGGCATTGCCCTTTAAAGGGTATTTAGCTCTTTTACTGCCCACCCTAATCTAAATAAAACAAACCCCCCAAAAAACCCTTAAAAAAGTCTAACCCTCAAGTTGGTACTCACCGTTCCTGAAGTCCGGCAGAGAAGGTCCTGTTCCAGGCGGTGAAGTCTTCTTCCAAGCGGCGACCTCTTCTTTCTTCTTCCAGGAACATCCAGCATGGAGTGGAGCTGAAGACCGGCGACCCTGAAACTGAAGACAGGCGAACCTGGAACTGAAGACCGGCGACCGCGGAGCCATGGAGCATGGATGATCCTCTTTGTACGATCTCCGCTGTACACTGGATAGAGAATTCAAGGTGCGTGATTAAAAATGGCATCCCTTGAATTCCTATTGGCTGATTTGATTCTTCAAATTCAAATCAGCCAATAGGATGAAAGCTACTCTAATCTTATTGGCTGATTTGAACAAAGCTGCTAAAATTCTATTGGCTATTCAAATCAGCCAATAGAATTTCACAAAATAACAAATTATCCAAAATAATAAAAATTATTCCTATTCTAATACCAATTTAAATTTTTTTAAAGATATCAGCTTTTTTTCTGAAAAAATACAAAGACCCACTAACATTACAAACCCCCACCCCCCCCAAACCCACAAAATAAAAAAAACTATCTAAAAAACCTAATCTACCCGTTGCCCTGTATGGGCATTGCACTGAAAAGGGCATTCAGCTCTTTTAAGAGTGCCCATCCTAATAATAAAAAAAAACACCCCAAAAAAACCTTATAAAAACCTAACACTTACCCCTCTTTAGGTACTCACAGTTGTTGAAGTACCGCTTGAACGATCTTCATCCCGGCGGCTCCATCTTCATCCAGGCGGCAATAGGAATTAGGGCTGCTAAAATCCTATTGGCTGTTCAAATCATGATTCAAATTTTTCAGCCAATAGAAATGCAATGGTACCCCCAGTATAAAAGGGGTACCTTGCATTTCAATCCTCAGTGTGCGGTGGATGATCACATTAAGTGGACCTCCACGTCGGATCGATGGACCTCCACCTGGACCTCCGCCTTGGACCTTTGCCTGGACCTCCGCGCATCGATCACTCCACCTCCGCAGGGATGAAGAAGATGCTGGTCCCGTGATGGATGAAGATGGAGCTGCCTGGATGAAGATGGAGCCGCCGGGATGAAGATCGTGCAAGCGGGACTTCAGCAACTGATTCCCGAAAGAGGGGTTAGTGTTAGGTTTTTTTTAAGGTTTTTTGAGTGGGTTTCTTTTTAGATTAGGGTTTGGGCATTTCTTAAAAGAGCTGAATGCCCTTTTAAGGGCAGGAAAAAGAGCTGAATGCCCTTTTTAGGGCAATGCCCATAAAAATGCCCTTTTCAGGGCAATGGGTAGATTAGGTTATTTTAGTTAGTTTTTTTATTTTGTGGGTTTGGGGGGTGGGGGCTTGTAATGTTTATGGGTCTTTGTATTTTTTTTTTTTTAAAAGAGCTGATTTCTTTTGGGCAATGCCCTACAAAAGGCCCTTTTAATGGCTATTAGTAGTTTATTATAGATTAGGTTTCTTTTATTTTGAGGTGTTTTTCTTTTGCAAGATGTACTGAGTCCACGGATTCATCCTAACTTGTGGGATATTGTCCTTCCTGACAGGAAGTAGCAAAGAGAGCACCACAGCAGAGCTGTCTATATAGCTCCCCTTTAACTCCACCCCCCAGTCATTCTCTTTGCTGGCTCTAAGCAGGAAGGGTAAAGAGAAGAGGTGTTAAACTGTTAGTTTTATTTTATCTTCAATCAAGTGTTTGTTATTTTTAAATGGTACCGGTGTTGTACTATTTACTCTCAGGCAGGACATAGATGAAGATTTCTGCCTGGAGGATGATGATCTTAGCATTTGTAACTAAGGTCCACTGCTGTTCCCACAGAAGCTGAGGAGTACAGGAAAATTTCAGTGTGAGGAACGGTTTCTTGCTATACAGCAATGAGGTATGTTCAGTCATATTTTCTGCAGAGACTGTGTTAACTCAGAAAGGCTGACAGTGTCCCCATTAGGGGAAGGGGAAGCAGTAATCCAAGTGTTGTCAGAGGTTTTTACTAGCTTGCATAAAGGGTTAATTTTTTGTGGGCACTCAGTTTATGTGAATTTGGGACAAACGCTTTTGTGTCTGGGAGTAACGTTTTCTGTTTTATGGGACATTTGCTTGAGGGTTCTTTGTGGTTGTTTATAACCCACATGGCTTTCAGGCAGGGTTTGTTAGTTTTGTGTAGGCCCCAGCAACATCGAGTGAGGTGGGCAGGGCCTACATTTACAAGCAGCAAGCAACTTCTCCTGAGGTCCTGAGAGTCTTCTGAGGGACTAATTGAAGCTTTAAACCCCATATTATCGCTTCCTAAGGGCAGGTAGGGCCACAGCAGAGCTGTGGCAAGGTGCTTTAGGGTTTTTTAAAGTGAATGTAAATTTTCCCGTTTTTAGGAATCAATATTAATTCATAATCAGTGTATTAGTCAAAACGCAATATTTTTTTTTTTAAAAAAAAGCAAAATATCACATTATATTTTCAATGCAAACTTATCTCCATTTTCGCTTCTAGCTCCTCCCATGCATTTCTTCCTTTAATTCTTCCGCATAACGTATAGAGCGGTCCCACCTGCTCTATGACGTATTTGAAAAGCTTGTTCACAATGTGTTGTTTTTTTGCTCATGCGTTTAACTTTCAGTGCCTAATTTGCGCATGCGTTATTAAATTATTGTGATAGATAGATTATATTTATATAATAGGTCTTTCACTTGCACAGCGCTTTTTCTTTGAAAAGTATCTATCATTACAATTTGTCTCAGTTTTAGGAGGATAGATACTTGCTATTCGCCGTGAATCCAGGAAGCAAATGACTGCTGCTTTTTTATGCGCATGCTTAAATCGGAGCACTTCTAAATCAAACAGTTGGTTTACGCATGCGCATAAAGAAAGACGCATGCGCATAAAGAAATAGTGACGTCTCCAAAAAGGGGCTGGACGCCACGAGGTATGATTGATCATTAGTAGACTACAGTGTCAATCAACGTTATAAACGCGGTCCAAAATGGTGGGCGGAGGAAACGAGCAAGACGATTCATAGTAAATAAGTATATAGATCGATATAATTATACTTTTTTTAAAAAACGATGAATTAAACTTAACTTAATTTTGATTGATAAACAAATTGAGATTGTGCGATAGCATTGACTTTACATCCACTTTAACTGGTTTTAGACACTTATCAATCCGTTTTTTTTCATTTGGGGGTCTATTGCTTTTTTACTTGTGGTGCAATCCTTCTAAGGCTTAGTGGGTACGCTGTTAAAATTTCGGAATTTTTGAAGCAATTTTAACCTGTTTTGCAGTTTTTGTATGCCTTTTTTTCTCTTAAAGGTACAGTACCGTTTTTGCAAATTGTGTTTTTTTAATTAAATAAAGTGTTTTCCAAGCTTGCTTGCTTCATTACTAGCCTGTTAAACATGTCTGACACTGAGGAAACTCATTGTTCAATTTGTTTAGAAGCCATTGTGGAAGCCATTGTGGAACCCCCTCTAAGAATTTGTCCCAATTGTACTGATATGTCTATAAATTGCAAACAGCATATTTTGACTAAGAATTTGGCATTAAATGATTCTCAGACAGAAGTAAATCAGGTTTCGCCATCTAGTTCTCCCCAAGTGTCACAACCAGTTACGCCCGTACAAGCGACGCCAAGTACTTCTAGTGCTTCAGTTATGAATACTAACCTCACAGAGGTTTTATCTAAACTGCCAGGGTTGCAAGGGAAGCGCAGTAGCTCTGGGTTAAGAACAAATGCTGAGCCTTCTGACACTTTAGTAGCCGTATCCGATATTCCCTCACAATGTTCTGAGGTAGGTATGAGGGATTTGCTGTCTGAGGGAGAGATTTCTGATTCAGGAAAGATATTCCCTCAGACAGATTCAGATATGACGGCATTTAAATTTAAGCTAGAGCACCTCCGTTTATTGCTCTGGATGATTGTGACCCTATTGTTGTTCCAGAGAAATTGTGTAAAATGGACAAATATTTAGAGGTTCATGTTTACACTGATGTTTTTCCGGTCCCTAAGAGGATTTCGGACATTGTTACTAAGGAGTGGGATAGACCAGGTATTCCGTTCGCTCCCCCTCCTGTTTTTAAGAAAATGTTCCCCATTTCTGAAACCATAAAGGACTCATGGCAGACGGTCCCTAAGGTGGAGGGAGCTATTTCTACTCTGGCTAAGCGTACAACTATACCTATTGAAGACAGTTGTGCTTTCATTGATCCTATGGATAAAAAGTCAGAGGGTCTCCTAAAGAACATTTTTATTCATCAGGGTTTTCTTCTTCAACCTATAGCGTGCATTGTTCCGGTAACCACTGCAGATGCGTTTTGGTTTGAGGCTCTAGAAGAGGCTCTTCAGATGGAGACCCCACTAGATGATATTTTGGACAGAATTAAGGCCCTTAAGTTGGCTAATTCTTTTATTACAGACGCCGCTTTCATCTTGCTAAGTTAGCGGTTTTGCCATTTTAGCGCGAAGAGCGTTATGGCTTAAGTCCTGGTCAGCTGATCTGTCATCTAAATCTAAGCTTTTGACCATCTCTTTCAAAGGTAAGACCCTATTCGGGCCTGCACTGAAAGAGATCATTTCAGACATCACTGGAGGGAAGGGTCATGCCCTCCCTCAAGATAAGTCAAATAAGACAAGGACCAAACAAAATAATTTTCGTTCCTTTCAAAACTTCAAGGGTGGTCCCACTTCCTCTTCCCCTGCTGCAAAGCAAGAGGGAAACTTTGCTCAATCCAAGCCAACCTGGAGACCTAGCCAGGCTTGGAACAAGGGTAAACAGGCCAAAAAGCCTGCTGCTGCCACTAAGACAGCATGAAGGGGTAGCCCCCGATCCGGGACCGGATCAAGTAGGGGGCAGACTTTCTCTCTTTGCTCAGGCCTGGGCAAGAGACATTCAGGACTCCTGGGCCGTAGAAATTGTAACCCAGGGATATCTCCTAGATTTCAAAGATTCTCCTCCAAGGGGGAGGTTCCATCTTTCTCAATTGTCTGTAAACCAGACAAAAAGAGAGGCGTTCTTATGCTGTGTAGAAGACCTTTTTACCATGGGAGTGATCTGCCTAGTTCCGAAAACAGAACAGGGGCAAGGTTTCTACTCCAATCTGTTTGTGGTTCCCAAAAAAGAGGGAACCTTCAGACCAATTCTAGATCTCAAGACCCTAAACCAATTCCTAAGAGTTCCATCCTTCAAGATGGAGACCATTCAGACTATTTTACCAATAATCCAGGAGGGTCAGTATATGACTACCGTGGATCTAAAGGATGTGTATCTACACATTCCTATCCACAAAGATCATCACCAGTTCCTCGGGTTTACCTTTCTGGACAGCCATTACCAGTTTGTGGCTCTTCAATTCGGGTTGGCCATGGTGCCAAGAATCTTCACAAAGGTGCTAGGGTGCCTTCTGGCAGTCCTAAGGCCGAGCGGCATAGCTGTGGTGCCTTATCTAGACGACATCTTAATTCAAGCGTCGACTTTCCAACTTGCCAAGTTTCACACAGACTTAGTGTTGGCCTTTCTAAGATCTCATGGGTGGAAGGTGAACGTGAAAAAGAGTTCTTTTATTCCTCTCATAAGAGTTCCATTCCTGGGTACTCTGATAGATTCGGTGGACATGAAAATATTTCTGACGGAGGTCAGGAAATCAAAGATTTTAACCACCTGCCGAGCTCTTCATTTCATTCCTCGGCCGTCAGTGGCTCAGTGTATGGAGGTAATCGGACTTATGGTAGCGGCAATGGACATAGTTCCGTTTGCTCGCTTGCATCTCAGACCACTGCAACTATGCATGATCAAACAGTGGAATGGGGATTATGCAGATTTATCTCCTCAGATAAATCAGGATCAAGAGACCAGAGACTCTCTTCTTTGGTGGTTGTCACAGGATCACCTGTCCAGGGGAATGTGTTTCCGCAGACCAGCGTGGGTTATTGTGATGACAGACGCCAGCCTACTGGGCTGGGGTGCAGTCTGGAATTCCCTGAAAGCACAGGGTTTGTGGACTCAGGAAGAGGCCCTCCTACCGATAAATATTCTGGAATTAAGAGCGATATTCAATGCTCTTCAGGCGTGGCCTCAGCTGGCTTCGGCCGGATTCATCACGTTTCAGTCGGACAACATCACGACTGTAGCTTATATCAATCATCAGGGGGGAACAAGGAGTTCCTTGGCGATGATAGAAGTTTCCAGGATAATCCGATGGGCAGAGACTCACTCTTGCCATCTATTAGCGATCTATAACCCAGGGGTGGAGAACTGGGAGGCAGATTTTCTATGTCGTCAGACTTTTCATCCGGGGGAGTGGGAGCTCTATCCAGAGGTGTTTGCTCAACTGGTTCAGCTATGGGGCACACCAGAATTGGATCTGATGGCGTCTCATCAGAACGCCAAACTTCCTTGTTACGGTTCCAGGTCAAGGGATCCTCAGGCAGTACTGATAGATGCTCTAGCAGTACCCTAGTCGTTCAACCTGGCTTATGTGTTTCCACCATTCCCTCTCCTTCCACGTCTGATTGCCAGAATCAAACAGGAGAGAGCTTCAGTGATTTTGATAGCGCCTGCATGGCCACGCAGGACTTGGTATGCAGACCTGGTGGACATGTCATCTCTGCCACCATGAACTCTGCCACTGAGATGGGACCTTTTGACCCAAGGTCCATTCAAGCATCCAAATCTAATTTCTCTGCAACTGACTGCTTGGAGATTGAATGCTTGATTTTATCAAAGCGGGGTTTCTCTGAGTCGGTCATAGATACCTTGATTCAGGCTCGAAAGCCTGTCACCAGGAAGATCTATCATAAGATATGGCGTAAATATCTTTTTTGGTGTGAATCCAAAGGCTACTCATGGAGTAAGATCAGGATTCCTAGGATTTTGTCTTTTCTCCAAGAAGGATTGGAGAAAGGATTGTCCGCTAGTTCCTTAAAGGGACACAAGCGTCTGGCAGATGTCCCAGACATTCAGGCTTTTTGTCAGGCTTTAGTTAGAATTAAGCCTGTGTTTAAACCTGTTGCTCCGCCATGGAGTCTCAATTTAGTTCTTAAAATTCTTCAGGGGGTTCTGTTTGAACCCATGCATTCCATAGATATTAAGCTTCTATCTTGGAAAGTTCTGTTTCTAGTTGCTATCTCTTCAGCTCGAAGAGTTTCTGAACTATATGCATTACAATGTGACTCGCCTTATCTTGTTTTCCATGCTGATAAGCTTGGTTTTGCGTATCAAACCTGGGTTCCTCTCTAAGGTTGTTTCTAACAGGAATATCAATCAGGAAATTGTTGTTCCTTCTCTGTGTCCTAATCCTTCTTCTAAGAAGGACCGTCTGTTGCACAACTTGGACGTGGTTCATGCCTTGAAGTTTTATTTGCAGGCAACCAAATATTTTCGCCAATCATTTTCTTTGTTTGTTGTCTATGCTGGAAAGCGTAGAGGTCAAAAGGCTACGGCTACCTCTCTTTCCTTTTGGCTGAAAAGCATCATCCGTTTGGCTTATGAGACTGCTGGACAGCAGCCTCCTGAAAGAATTACAGCTCACTCCACTAGAGCGGTGGCTTCCACATGGGCTTCCACATGATGCTTCTGTTGAACAGATTTGTAAGGCTGCGACTTGGTCTTCGCTTCATACCTTTTCCAAATTTTCCAAATTTGATACTTTTGCTTCTTCGGAGGCTATTTTTGGGAGAAAGGTTTTGCAAGCAGTGGTGCCTTCCGTTTAGGTTCCTGTCTTGTCCCTCCCTTCATCCGTGTCCTAAAGCTTTGGTATTGGTATCCCACAAGTTAGGATGAATCCGTGGACTCGGTACATCGCAAAAGAAAGAAATTCAGGTAAGCATAAATTCTGGTTTTTTTTAAACGGGTATTAGAATGGGAATAATTATTATTATTTTGGATAATTCTTTGTTATTTTATGTAATGTTTTTTTTTCGTTTTGGGGTGTTTTTTTTTTTTAGAATAGTCTTTTTTATTTTTAATGGGCAGCAAAAGAGCTGAATGCCCTTTTATGGGCAATGCCCATACAAATGCCCTTTTCAGGGCAATGGGTAGATTAGTCCAACAACAAGAATGCACCCTGCTAATGGGGATATAGCACTTTATTATTCCATCATATAAAGTAACACACTGAAAAAACAGGCAGCTCAAATATCGGTCAAACGTGTTTCGTCGACAGACTGACTTTATCAATGTCCGTAACTCAATTCTGTTATACATTGCTATTTTACGTGTATTGGGAGCCCTCCTCCTTCACATGATTGGACAACTTTACCCAATCGTATAGGGGCAACAAAGACACACACTCCTCTATACACCAGCATTTAGCAATATGTTGCAGTCTGTCTTAGCAGCCATAGGGTTAATAAACAAGAGAGAGAATGAGCTCTCTCTATGTGGCCCCATTTGCTCTTCTGGAGGGGGTGTGTCAGTCTGTAGCGTGAAGACCAGTACGTTGTGTGCTACACTGATACACGGAGGATTATCTGAGCGCTGCCCGGGAGTGTGTTTGCTTGCTCAATGGGTAGATTAGGTTTTACTTTATTTTTATTTTGTGGCTTTGGGGGGTGGGGGTTTGTATACTTCAGAATATATGTAATTATTAGCATCAAACTGTTTAAAGAATGTTTTTGTTTTAATAGTGTAATTTTCTACAGTAATTTCTATGTAAAGAAAATGTATGCTCAACTTACTAAATTCTGATGTAAAGCTTAAACTATATGTTCATGTATGTCATATAGATAATGTTGTGCTCATTATTTATGAGTCAGGACTGATTGGTTAAAATGCAAGTCTGTCAAAAGAACTAAAATAAGTGGGCAGTCTGCAGAAGCGTAGATACAAGGTAATCATAGAGGTAAAAAGTATATTAATATAACAGTGTTGGTTTTGCAAAACCGTGTAATGAGTAACAAAGGGATTATCTATCTTTTTAAACAATAACAATTCTGGAGTAGACTGTTCCTTTAAAGGGACATTAAACCCAACATTTTTCTTTCATGATTGCTTCATTCTTTTGATATCATTTGCTGGAAAGCACATCTAGATAGGCTCAGTAGCTGCTGATTGGTGGATGCACATAGATGCCTTGTGTGATTGGCTCACTTATGTGCATTGCTATTTCTTCAACAAAGGATATCTAAAGAATGAAGCAAATTAGATAATAGAAGTAAATTAGAAAGTTGTTTAAAATTGCATGCTCTTTCTAAATCATGAAATAAAAAATGGGTTTCATGTCCCTTTAAGTATTTGTCCACTATGTATACAATGAGAGAAAAGATAAGGAAGATTTTGAGTAAATATAGAGATAAGTACTCCCTACAAGCTCAGCTCATTTGATTAAGTTGTGGTTTTAGTTAGCAGAGAAAATTATTTTATATACAAAATATATACTAAAGAAGCAATTTTACATAGGTTTTAAACTATGCATCTTATATAACAAGTCATAGCTTAAGCACATCAAGGAGGAACTAAATATACAGTACACTGTTCCTTTTAGTACATTTAAAATGGCATTAGTGCGCTTTGTCTGTGCAGAATTCATGTTATGGCAAATGTATGATTTATTTGTTTATGTCATGTTCTATAATGGTATATTCCTAGGACTACTTTCCATGTCGCTTGCTCATTATACAAGACAGATGTAGTCTTAGTAGCAAAGCAGCATTTAATTACCAGTACATTCAAGTAGTTATATAATCAAATTATTTTACATATGGTAGTTGGATGCTTTCTGGCTGTCCATTTTATCATCTCTTTTATACACAGAATACTAGAAAACAAGATGCAACCCATCATTTTAAACATTCACGGTGTTATCTACCAAAACAAGTTAAAATGATAAAAATGTGTCTCAATTGCCGTGTAATCACAGTAGATTTATTTTTTATTTTTGAAATGTCACAGAGGTCACTGGATATTTTCACGTTAGGCAGAATAATATGATTATCTCAGTTCCAATTAAATAGATGTCAGCGTGCCTTCCAGCAACTTAGTCATTACTTGGAAGACTCTGTGGAGAAAATGTCTTTGCCAGCAAAAGTTTTTTTTTTGTTATTAGTGAATGGAGAACTCGAAATGCTTTGCAAGCATGCCTGACAGTGAGAACTTTATTGACAATAATTTAAAAGAACAGTAATTTCTTTCGTACAGGTGGTGAGAGTCCACGATCCATTACTCTTGGGAATTACTCTTCTCTACCACTAGGAGGAGGCAATGATCCCCAAACCCCTCCCACCTCACACACACCTTAGTCTTTATTTTGCCTCCACTGGAGGTGGTTGAAGAATGAAGACGTGCATTTGATTCTTCAGAGAGAGGGGTTTTCAGTCTATTTTGAGGCCCGGTTTACCCTCAGAGTACAGTGCTTGTCAGAGGGATGTATATGGCGTATGGTTTGTGATTATTTTTTACCTCCTGGGAATTTTTTCATAAACCCTCTATAGGGCTAGATTACAAGTGGAGTGCTAATTTAACACATGCCCGCAAACGGGCAAATTTGCGCAATAATCAGCCATTATAAGTGACTAGTAATTGCTACCGCGAGATCTGAACTTTAGTTAATTTTATAAATTGTAGCATTTTTATTTTTTTAATAAAATAACTGCACCAGGCAGTTTTTGGGAGGCTAAAGTTGGCGGGAGTGGGTTGTTAGAAAAAAAAGCAGCACTGAAAATCTCTTTTACAATGTGGTCTATTGGAACTGTGTGTTCCCAGTAAATATATATATATATATATATATATACTGTATATATATATATATATATATATATATATATACTTATATACATATATGTTTATCTGTTAATATGTTAAACTTAGTTTGTATTTCGCGTGTCGGTCTCTAGGTTTATGCGCGCCTGGGTTGAGCGTGTCGGGTTAATGCTTTTGGGTTGACATGCGTACCGTTAGTCTTTCTATACTTTACTTGCACGTTGCCCAGTTTGTGCACATCAAGTTAGCACACCTTCATTTTTGGGTTTTGGTGAGCAAAATTCCTTTTTAGCTGTTAGTTTTTTTCTTGCGAGCGTGGATGAGCATTATCTGTCCTCGGATTTTATGTTAATGTCTCCTGCTTTGTTTTGAAGTTCGGCTTAGTGTGTTTTGTACCTGTGAGTCTATTTTTAAAAGTGGCTTAATTTGGTGTCACCTACTATGAAAAACATTATCAAGGCTGCAGTTTCTGATGTGCTGGATGCTCTCCCACATTCAAACAAGCGTAAAAAGTCAGTTCAGATTTTACCTTCTAAAAGTGCTATTTGCCCTGAGACCAGGGATACTGTTTTGTCTTCAGATGGTGAAGTTTCCTATGGGGATGAGGACTCCTCATCTGATGCTGAACCTGATATTTTCTCTTTTTTGTTTAAAAGTGAACATATTTGTTTTTCTTTAAAGGAGGTCTTACTTTAGGGGTTAAAGATCCTAAAGTTTGTGATGATAAGCCTTGTAATCATTTAAATTCAGTTTTTAAGCCTGTTATTAATATCCCTGAGGTTTTCCCTGATACTGTCTCTGACATGATTTCTAGGGAATGGTCTAAGCCAGGTAATCATTTTACTTCTGCAAGGTTTTTAAAAGTTATATCCTTTATCTGCTACTAATTTAGATTTATGGGAAACAGTTCCCAAGGTGGATGGGGACATTTCCACTCTAGCTTAACGTACTACTATTCCTTTTCAAAGCCAGTACTTCTTTTAAAGACCTTTTAGACTGAAAGTTAAAGTCTTTTCATAGAAGGGCCTTTTTACATGCAGGTTATATTCTTAGATCAGCTATTTCTATTGGTGATGTAGCTGCTGCTTCTACTTACTGGTTGTCCAGTCTTTCAGAGCAGTATTCTGATGACTCTTCTGGGTTCGCTTAAGAGTGCCAATTTTTTTATTTGTTATGCTGTTTTTGATATTATGAAGATTAATGTCAAAAGAACGTCTTTGGCAGTCCTTGCCCAGAGAGCCTTATGTCTTAAATTCTCTTCTGCTCATATAGGCCTAGATTTAGAGTTGGGCGGTAGACGTGAAAACCAGCGTTAGAGGCTCCTAACGCTGGTTTTGGGCTACCGCCGGTATTTGGAGTCAGTCAGGAAAGGGTCTAATGCTCACTTTCCAGCCGCGACTTTTCCATACCCAGATCCCCTTACGTCATTTGCGTATCCTATCTTTTCAATGGGATCTTTCTAACGCCGGTATTTAGAGTCGTGGCTGAAGTGAGCGTTAGAAATCTAACGACAAAACTCCAGCCGCAGAAAAAAGTCAGTAGTTAAGAGCTTTCTGGGCTAACGCCGGTTTATAAAGCTCTTAACTACTGTGCTCTAAAGTACACTAACACCCATAAACTACCTATGTACCCCTAAACCGAGGTCCCCCCACATCGCCGCCACTATATTTAAAATTTAACCCCTAATCTTCCGCTCCGTACACTGCCGCCAGCTATGTTATCCCTATGTACCCCTAATCTGCTGCCCCTAATACCGCCGACCCCTATATTATATTTATTAACCCCTAATCTGCCGCCCCCGCTATCGCTGACACCTGCATATTATTATTAACCCCTAATCTGCCGCTCCGTACACCACCGCCACCTACATTATAGCTATGTACCCCTAATCTGCTGCCCCTAACACCGCCGACCCCTATATTTATTAACCCCTAATCTGCCCCCCTCAACGTTGCCTCCACCTGCCTACACTTATTAACCCTAATCTGCCGAGCGGACCGCACCGCTACTATAATAAAGTTATTAACCCCTAATCCGCCTCACTCCCGCCTCAATAACCCTATAATAAATAGTATTAACCCCTAATCTGCCCTCCCTAACATCGCCGACACCTAACTTCAATTATTAACCCCCAATCTGCCGACCGAATCTCGCCGCTACTGTAATAAATGGATTAACCCCTAAAGCTAAGTCTAACCCTAACACTAACACCCCCCCTAAGTTAAATATAATTTAAATCTAACGAAATAAATTAACTCTTATTAAATAAATTATTCCTATTTAAAGCTAAATACATACCTGTAAAATAAACCCTAATATAGCTACAATATAAATTATAATTATATTATAGCTATTTTAGGATTTATATTTATTTTACAGGTAACTTTGTATTTATTTTAACCAGGTACAATAGCTATTAAATAGTTAAGAACTATTTAATAGCTAAAATAGTTAAAATAATTACAAAATGGGGGGCGGAGCCAGCAGCCAAACAGGGAAGACGTGCTTAAGAGAGCTCCTGCTATATTTTATTAAATATAAAGGTGAATATTGGACTAACCCTCTGAATTTGGCCTCAAAAACTAGGCTAGCATTTGCAGGACGTTTTCTGCAGCATTAGGGGAACTGGCACAGAGGTAGAACTTTTGTTTGCCTCTTTTAGCTGGGAAATACCCAGGCTTTTGGGGCCTATAACAGACCTGCTACTAAAGGAAGGAGAAGCGGTTCTAGATTTATAACACAACTGAGCTAAAGATTTTCATTCTACAGGATAGAGAGTCTACACGCTTCACTACATTCCATGATACTAGAGCTGGCTCGTAAGATGGACAATAATTTCACTGACCTACAAATTTCCATCAAGCAGATCAGCATGGCAAATGGCGCCGCGCAGCTTGTACCATCCATGCAAGGTACTGTAGCGTCAGATAAGGATCCCTCTACTCTAATGCGGTCACCACTTGTCCTAACAGCGAGGTATGCACAGCTTGCAGTGTACACCGAGAGAGAAACTACTGACCTCGGATCGGAGGCCCCCGCCTCTGCTGGCTTTCTGTCTGCTTCTGGTAAAGTGACCGCGCCCGAGACACATGTGCTTACTTGTATGCCGGATAGCAAGCGATTGCTACCTATGGAACATCCCAGCACCCATGTCTACCCGGCTTCCTCTGTAACCAACATATCCATGGGTAAGCTCTTGGCTCCGATACTCCACGGAAGGCTGACACCGCACATCACTTTCCGCGCCAGCGGCCATCATCTCACTGCAACTTGCCAACAACCCCCTGATCGTGCATATGACAGGATCTTGCTGATTTGGCTATCGGTTGGGACTATTCCTTGTCTATTTGTTTGCGTTCACAGGTACAGGTCCAGCACCTTAAAGGTTGGAATCGGGTGAGATCTCTTATGATTACAGGACAGATCTAGTGGCTTAACCAGATGACCTTTTGTCTCGCTTTAAACAGCCTGCTACAAGATGAATGAATTTTGATGCTCCTAACATACCCTTCTCTAACTCTGAGACAAACTATGAACTGCCAGTCATATCATTCCTGTGTTATAATCCATTTTTCTATTCTTTCCCTTATATTAGTTTATAACTTACAAACCTGTACAGGGTTCCTGATATTGAATGATGTTTATTCACACAATGTTAGTTTGGACGTACGGAGAGCTCTTTTGACAGGCACTTATATCCCTAGGTATCTTATACACATATCTTGATATACCTAACCAAGTATTCATACTAGTTTTGGTTTTAATCTAAATGGAGCTCGTTTTCCTCTTGGCTCCCCCTACATAAACATACCTGGCATTCAACATATAGATACCAGTATTCTTCATATCATGGTCAGGTTGTCAGCTTGCACAGTTTGCCTTGTAAGACCTTGTATCATAGCAGATAACTTCAGTAACATTTATCCCTCAAATTGTTATGTCATTAACTTAATTTCATATTACTAGGAGGAAGTATTAGCTTGAACCTTATCTCAACTGTTTGGTTATAGATTTAGAGTAGTCAGGTCTGATTCTATTTAATTTATGTTGGGTGTACTACACGCAGATTGGTACCGCAGGACTGTTAATAAGATATTACATATTGCTTGTTTATGTGTCCTCATGTTCAAATTATATTCACTCTGTATATAGGGGTCTTTTTGATATACTAGAATACCACGTCTTGCAATCTGCTAGACATATACTTATATAATTTAAGCTCAGATTTCTACCTGCTATATTACTTTGATTTTGGATATTATCATCCCTTTTAATAGGATCCTGAGAATGGCCTTCTGCATATAGAAAGAACCCCCAGATCTGTTAGTCTCACTATATAGTCTAAACATGCACAGAGACTGTGGAACTCTATACCTAAGGAAGTAATATTTAGATGTGTTTAAATATGGTATAATCCCTCTGTCTACCAAATGTTGTATATACCTATATGTTATAATATATCTGGGTAAATGCTATACTATCCATAGATTCTTGACATAGCTCTCTCCTTCATCCACGTTAAGGAACTAGCCCAGTATGTATTTTTCTTATAATGCCCTACATGTAATAAAACAGTTTGTAAATGTCTGTAGATTAGATTCTACCACATGACAGAAATAAGTTACTGAGTATAGAATTTAGCTTTGTTTCTTCACTCCGCTAATACACTTTGTTTACTACACACTCCTATAGCAGAAATAATATATTTCTCCCCAGGTTCTTTCTGAATCTACAACATGATTATTGCAATGTTTGATAATATGTCTTTCATACACTCGCTGGTGCTTATAAATGCTCAGATGCCACTGCATCACACTCTTATAATATAGGCCCAGAAGATAACCTATTTAGTTATATTATATATTAATGTTAAAGGGATTCTAGTATAAATTGCCTTACCTCCTTGCAGGTTATGATGTGTACTACTTATGTAATGTGTTTATTATATGTTCAAATGTATCTCATCGTTCCTAAACAGTTTACTATCTTCTCAAATGTTATATGGAAATGTATATTTTCTATCATACTCCACTTTAGCTAGTGGGCAAGTTTGCTACGCAATGTTTAGATAAGATCACATTTTGCCTGTTTCGTTACTCTTTAGATCAGTCCTGAACACCTAAGTAAATTGCTATTATCGTGACATGTATACATTCCTTTGTAGTTTATGCTTGTAATATTTGGGTCTCCCTGAATGAACCAGCAGAGTGGCCTTTAGCCCCTACCTAGTTACTCCATTTTGTGTTTGAATGTTACTTTGCCCCACTATACACTCCCAAGTGGACTAACTATCCAAGGCATATCTCATTTAGCTTTTTGGTAACCCAGCTACCAGGCCTATGGTCTCTACGATTGGGCACTTACGAGTCCACACCAAGTACCATATGCTATTTCCATTTATATATGGCTCCGTCCCCCCACCCCCCTTTCCCTATGCGTATAGCGGTGCTTACCCGCTGAATATCCCCCTCCCCCCTATATATCTCGGCCCAAGAGTGGCTGATATCTATTCTAACCCTCCACAGGCTGTTATTTTGGTCTTAGATTAAATATTATTAGAATGTGGAGTTCATACGCTGACATTATAATATAAAATGAAGTTCTGTTTCATCTCGCCTAAGATATTGTCTATCTTCATAATCAGATTTGAAATGTATTTTCTATTGCTTTATGCGCATATTGCTTTCTTAATAATGCCTTTATATAGACAATGTATTACTCTCTCTGTTGTAACTTTGGCCTTAGGGCGAGTCCTTGTTGTGATGATATATGCTTTAACTTCAATAAAAAAATTATTTTAAAAAAATAATTACAAAATTACCTGTAAAATAAATCCTAACCTAAGTTACAATTAAACCTAACACTACACTATCAATAAATTAATTAAATTAAATACCTACAATTACCTACAATTAAACCTATCACTACACTATCAATAAATTAATTAAATACAATATCTACAAATAAATACAATGAAATAAACTAACTAAAGTAAAATAAAAATATTTACAAACATTAGAAAAATATTACAACAATTTTAAACTAATTACACCTACTCTAAGCCCCATAATAAAATAACAAAGCCCCCCAAAATAAAAAAAATGCCCTACCCTATTCTAAATTAAAAAAGTTTCAAAGCTCTTTTACCTTACCAGCCCTGAACAGGGCCCTTTGCGGGGCATGCCACAAAGAATTCAGCTCTTTTGCCTGTAAAAAAACACATACAATACCCCCCCAATATTATAACCCACCACCCACATACCCCTAATGTAACCCAAACCCCCCTTAAATAAACCTAACACTAAGCCCCTGAAGATCTTCCTACCTTATCTTCACCATACCAGGTTCACCAATCGGTCCTCGGAAGTCTTGATCCAAGCCTCGGAAGTGTTGATCCAAGCCCAAGCGGGGGCTGAAGAGTGACGTCCATCCTCGGGCTGAAGTCTGGATCCAAGCGGCGACTGAAGAAATCCATCATCGGGCTGAAGTCGGAAGTCCATCATCGGGATGAAGTCTTCTATCAAGCAGCATCTTCAATCTTCTTTCTTCCGGAGCGGAGCGGAGCCATCTTGTTCCCAGCCGACGCGGATCCATCCTCTTCTAACGACGCCTACTAGCCGAATGACGGTTCCTTTTAAATGACGTCATCCAAGATGGCGTCCGTCGAATTCCGATTGGCTGATAGGATTCTATCAGCCAATCGGAATTAAGGTAGGAAAATTCTGAATGGCTGATGGAATCAGCCAATCAGATTCAAGTTCAATCCGATTGGCTGATCCGATCAGCCAATCAGATTGAGCTTGCATTCTGTTGGCTGTTCCGATCAGCCAATAGAATGCAAGCTCAATCTGATTGGCTGATTCCATCAGCCAATCAGAATTTTCCTACCTTAATTCCGATTGGCTGATAGAATCCTATCAGCCAATCGGAATTTGACGGACGCCATCTTGGATGACGTCATTTAAAGTAACCGTCATTCGGCTAGTAGGCGTCGTTAGAAGGAGGATGGATCCACGTCGGCTGGAAAGAAGATGGCTCTGCTCCGCTCCGGAAGAAAGAAGATTGAAGATGCTGCTTGATAGAAGACTTCATCCCGATGATGGACTTCCGACTTCAGCCCGATGATGGATTTCTTCAGCCGCCGCTTGGATCCAGACTTCAGCCCGAGGATGGACGTCACTCTTCAGCCCCCCGCTTGGGCTTGGATCAACACTTCCGAGGCTTGGATCAAGACTTCCGAGGACTGATCGGTGAACCTGGTATGGTGAAGATAAGGTAGGAAGATCTTCAGGGGCTTAGTGTTAGGTTTATTTAAGGGGGGTTTGGGTTAGATTAGGGGTATGTGGGTGGTGGGTTGTAATGGTGGGGGTTGTATTGTATGTGTTTTTTTTACAGGCAAAAGAGCTGAATTCTTTGGGGCATGCCCCGCAAAGGGCCCTGTTCAGGGCTGGTAAGGTAAAAGTTTTAAAAAAAGTTTTTTTAATTTAGAATAGGGTAGGCCATTTTTTTATTTTGGGGGGCTTTGTTATTTTATTAGGGGGCTTAGAGTAGGTGTAATTAGTTTAAAATTGTTGTAATATTTTTCTAATGTTTGTAAATATTTTTTTATTTTTTGTAACTTAGTTAGTTTATTTCATTGTATTTATTTGTAGATATTGTATTTAATTAATTTATTGATAGTGTAGTGTTAGGTTTAATTGTAGATAATTGTAGGTATTTTATTTAATTAATTTATTGATAGTGTAGTGTTAGGTTTAATTATATCTTAGGTTAGGATTTATTTTACAGGTAATTTTGTAATTATTTTAACTATTTTAGCTATTAAATAGTTCTTAACTATTTAATAGCTATTGTACCTGGTTAAAATAAATACAAAGTTACCTGTAAAATAAATATAAATCCTAAAATAGCTATAATATAATTATAATTTATATTGTAGCTATATTAGGGTTTATTTTACAGGTAAGTATTTAGCTTTAAATAGGAATAATTTATTTAATAAGAGTTAATTTATTTCGTTAGATTTAAATTATATTTAACTTAGGGGGGTGTTAGTGTTAGGGTTAGACTTAGCTTTAGGGGGTTAATCCATTTATTACAGTAGCGTCGAGATTCGGTCGGGCAGATTAGGGGTTAATAATTGAAGTTAGGTGTCGGCGATGTTAGGGAGGGCAGATTAGGGGTTAATACTATTTATTATAGGGTTATTGAGGCGGGAGTGAGGCGGATTAGGGGTTAATAACTTTATTATAGGAGCGGTGCGGTCCGCTCGGCAGATTAGGGGTTAATAAGTGTAGGCAGGTGGAGGCGACATTGAGGGGGGCAGAGTAGGGGTTAATAAATATAATATAGGGGTCGGCGGGTGTTAGGGGCAGCAGATTAGGGTACATAGCTATAATGTAGGTGGCGGTGGTGTACGGAGCGGCAGATTAGGGGTTAATAATAATATGCAGGGGTCAGCGATAGCGGGGGGCGGCAGAATAGGGGTTAATAAGTGTAAGGTTAGGGGTCTTTAGACTTGGGGTACATGTTAGAGTGTTAGGTGCAGACGTAGGAAGTGTTTCCCATAGCAAACAATGGGGCAGCGTTAGGAGCTGAACGCGGCTTTTTTTGCAGGTGTTAGGTTTTTTTTCAGCTCAAACAGCCCCATTGCTTCCTATGGGGGAATCATGCACGAGCACGTTTTTGAAGCTGGCCGCGTCCGTAAGCACCGCTGGTATCGAGAGTTGAAGTTGCGGTAAATATGCTATACGCTCCTTTTTTGGAGCCTAACGCAGCCATTCTGTGAACTCTAAATACCAGCGGTATTTAAAAGGTGCGGCCAGAAAAAAGCACGCGTAGCTAACGCACCCCTTTGGCCGCAAAACTCTAAATCTAGGCGTGTGTGTCAATCTAGACTATTATCTCTTTCCTTTCAGGGAATTAAGTTATTTGGTTATGATTTAGATTCTATTATGTTGTTACTGGAGGTAAAGGGACATTTCTTCCTCAGGACAGAAAGTCTAGAGGGAAATCCAAAGCTTCTAATCGTTTTCATTCCTTTCATTGGAATAAGGAACAAAAAGCTGTCTCCTCTGCTCAAAAGCAAGGATTCCTCTAGTTCAGTCTTGATACTTAATGCTAACTGGAATAAGTCAAAGCAGGGTAAGAAATCTATCCCTACTATCAAAACTGCCTGAAGGTGCTGCCCCCGATTTAGAAGTTCTGGTAGGGGTCAAATTAAGCCTTTTTCATGAGCTTTGGTTTCAGTCTGTTCCAGACACCTGGGTTCGAAATACAGTTTCTCAGGAATATTGAATAGGATTCAGAACAAGTCCTCCCAGAGGAAGGTTTTTTCTGTCCAATGTTCTAAGGAATACTGTTAAACTGTAAGCTGTTTTCCAGTCTGTCACAGATCTGGGTGATATGGGAGTGATTGTTCCAGTTCCTTTGCAGGAACAGGGAACGGGATTTTATTCAAATCTCTAGGAAGGTTCTTTCAGACCAGTTCTACATCTAAAAGCACTGAACAGGTTTTTAAGGATTCCATCTTTCAGAATTGAAACCATTCGGACTATTCTGGCTTTTGTTCAGCAAGGTCAGTTTATGTCCACAAAAGATTTAAAGGATGCTCACCTTTATGTTTCTATTCACAAGGATAATTTACAGTTTCTGAGGTTTGTCTGGACAGACATTTTCAGTTTGTTCAAAAAGAGAAAAGAGAGAAGAGGCGCCAAATGGTGTGTATCGTTTTGAATTCAGTAGGCCTTGCCCCCAAATAAAAACTACTTACAAAATTTCCAGCACTTGAGAAGTGCCACAAATGCCTTCTGAACTGTTAGCAGCCGTCCAGCTAGCTGAAATGTATCAGAACTGCTTCTATACTGTGCTGTTTAAGACAAAAAACACAAAAGTGCCACAATAGTGTGTATCAGTGTGATCATTTGATATAGCGCAACAAATGTAATGTACTCACAAGATGTAATGCACTTGAGAAGTGCCACAAGAGCCTCCTGGACACTTGTCAGCTGTCCAGCTCACTGATAGCATCGATCTCCCCTAGGTTCACTTGTTCGGCTCACACATGGGTTCCAATGCAGCACACTTAGATCTCCCTGCAGCTCAATGTTCAGATGGGTGCAAGTATGGCTACCAATATTGGATGTGCAAAGTTGCTAAAAATTGCCATGCTACTTGTACTGGTTAGTTAAAAATATATATTTATTAAAAACAATGTTACACTACGCGTTTCCCCGGTTACTCAGACCGCTTCCTCAGGTGTAATTTCAGATACAAAGTAGCAAAATTTTATAGCCCCATATCGGCGTCTATCCCGACCCAGGGCGCATGCGTGAGCAACTAAAAAACCTTAGCCAATCAGTGCCTAAGTTCGATTCATCTCTGATGTAATTGGTTCTCACTAGGGGGCTTGGTTAATGACGTGCCCGCTGTCGGATGTGTGTTGTTTATCATCGGCACACATGTCAGTTTTAAACTGACAGATAAACAAATCGTAAGTATTATATTACCAAGGTAGTACTGTCTCCCCAATGTTTATAATATTATCTATTTTTGGCACCAATTCACTAGAGTTAGTTGATCATGCATTTACATATAGTAAAAAAAAAAAAATTATAAATAAAAACATACTCAAAATGCAAATGTTATGACTCATTTCTAAATATCTATATGCATTATCTGATTTTCAAAACCGCTGTGATCGGACAGATAACCCATATACTAGACTGATAATAGAAGTTAATAATATAACATAAAATGTATATTAATCTAAAATATAACATAAATCAAATGATATATATCGAATAAATTATAACATGACTGTTGCTGTTATTGACATATATTACAACTGTTGATATATAGGTCTTATATCTTAATTAAAAGCAGCCATGTCTATATTTTCGTTTAAGCCATGGGGTTGGAGAGTCTTAAGCTTCCAAATCCAAAATGTCTCTCTCTGTCTTAGATGGGTCAACCTATTCCTACCCCCATTTGGGAGCAATCTGTTCTAATGGAAAAATATTAAATAGATCAGTTTGTCCGTCATGACAGTTTTTACTGTGTCTTGGAACACTATGATTGGCCACCCCATTCTTTATATTTCTATTGTGTTCCCCCCATCTCTTTTTTAGGGGTCTTGAGGACCTACCAATGTACTGAATTCCACATTGACATTCAAGGAGATATACCACATAACTTGAATCACAAGTGAATCTAGAATTTATTTCAAATTCTTCCTTTGTGGAAGCAGATTGAAATTTGGTCCTATTCCCTGAAGTATATTTACAAAGACCACAGTTTGGTCGATTACATCTGTAGAAACCCCTTTTACCCATTGGCCAATAAAGAGGATACATCACATGTGCACCAGATGAGATCTCGCCCTGCTTTTTCAATTTTAGAGATCTTCGATATAAGATCTGGGGTATCTTTGATATAAGATTCTAGACCCATAAACCGGTTTTTTAAGATAGGTGTCTACATACTCGGATAAATTGCAAGTAAGATTTCCGATACCAGAAATAATAGGTCTCCCTGGTGGACACTTTGGGTCTTTGTGTATTTTCGGAAGATGGTAATAATAAGCCAAATTGGGTGACATGGGTATCAAATAATCTCTCTCTTTTTTATTTAACAATTTAAGATTTATCACCAAATTTAATAGTAACCACCATAAAATTAAACACATTTTGTGTAAACATTGGTATATTTTAAGAAATGACTGCATTCTTAAAAACATTTTAGAAGAGTCCCCTATCTGTACTTTCAAGAGAGCTCCTACTTTAAAAAATAAATTAGCACCGAGCAAGGTGGTAATGAAGAAATATACTAAAGGGAGCAACATAAGAACCATCAAAAATAGTTGGCCAATGGGTAAAAGGGGTTTCTACAGATGTAATCGACCAAACTGTGGTCTTTGTAAATATACTTCAGGGAATAGGACCAAATTTCAATCTGCTTCCACAAAGGAAGAATTTGAAATAAATTCTAGATTCACTTGTGATTCAAGTTATGTGGTATATCTCCTTGAATGTCAATGTGGAATTCAGTACATTGGTAGGTCCTCAAGACCCCTAAAAAAAGAGATGGGGGGAACACAATAGAAATATAAAGAATGGGGTGGCCAATCATAGTGTTCCAAGACACAGTAAAAACTGTCATGACGGACAAACTGATCTATTTAATATTTTTCCATTAGAACAGATTGCTCCCAAATGGGGTAGGAATAGGTTGACCCATCTAAGACAGAGAGAGACATTTTGGATTTGGAAGCTTAAGACTCTCCAACCCCATGGCTTAAACGAAAATATAGGACATGGCTGCTTTTAATAAGATATAAGACCTATATATCAACAGTTGTAATATATGTCAATAACAGCAACAGTCATGTTATAATTTATTCGATATATATCATTTGATTTATGTTTATATTTTTAGATTAATATACATTTTATGTTATATTATTAACTTCTATTATCAGTCTAGTATATGGTTATCTGTCCAATCACAGCGGTTTTGAAAATCAGATAATGCATATAGATATTTAGAAATGAGTCATAACATTTGCATTTTGAGTATGTTTTTATTTATAATTTTTTTTTTTACTATATGTAAATGCATGATCAACTACTCTAGTGAATTGGTGCCAAAATAGATAATATTATAAACATTGGGGAGACAGTACTACCTTGGTAATATAATACTTACGATTTGTTTATCTGTCAGTTTAAAACTGACATGTGTGCCGATGATAAACAACACACATCCGACAGCGGGCACGTCATTAACCAAGCCCCCTAGTGAGAACCAATTACATCAGAGATGAATCGAACTTAGGCACTGATTGGCTAAGGTTTTTTTAGTTGCTCACGCATGCGCCCCGGGTCGGGATAGACGCCAATATGGGGCTATAAAATTTTGCTACTTTGTATCTGAAATTACACCTGAGGAAGCGGTCTGAGTAACCGGGAAACGCGTAGTGTAACATTGTTTTTAATAAATATATATTTTTAACTAACCAGTACAAGTAGCACGGCAATTTTTAGCAACTTTGCACATCCAATATTGGTAGCCATACTTGCACCCATCTGAACATTGAGCTGCAGGGAGATCTAAGTGTGCTGCATTGGAACCCATGTGTGAGCCGAACAAGTGAACCTAGGGGAGATCGATGCTATCAGTGAGCTGGACAGCTGACAAGTGTCCAGGAGGCTCTTGTGGCACTTCTCAAGTGCATTACATCTTGTGAGTACATTACATTTGTTGCGCTATATCAAATGATCACACTGATACACACTATTGTGGCACTTTTGTGTTTTTTTGTCTTAAACAGCACAGTATAGAAGCAGTTCTGATACATTTCAGCTAGCTGGACGGCTGCTAACAGTTCAGAAGGCATTTGTGGCACTTCTCAAGTGCTGGAAATTTTGTAAGTAGTTTTTATTTGGGGGCAAGGCCTACTGAATTCAAAACGATACACACCATTTGGCGCCTCTTCTCTCTTTTCTCTTTTTGAACAGAACCTGTGATTGCCAACACCTTTCTGGAATGAGATTGCTGCCTGGAGATTATAAATACCTCTGAGAGTGTGGACTATCATATTACACATTGTTAAAGAGATAGTTTATTCATCATAGTAAACTATATCATATTAAGATACTCTTAACCTAACAAGTTTTAAATCTATTTGTAGGTTGTTTTTTTATTATTATGTTCTTGTTGTATTATTGACAATATTTACAACTTTTTCTATGACAGTTTTGCAGCACTTTTTCACATTAGTACTGGCGGAACATTGCTAGGAATTAAGGGCGCCTCTAATTTTATTTCTAATAATTTTCAGTTTGTTGCTTTTTCCATTTGGTCTGGCTACAGCTCCAAGGAATATTCACACAGGTTCTGGGTGCTCTTTTGTCAATGATTAGGTCTCAGGGTATTGCAGTGTTTCCATAACTGGAAGACATCTTGGTTCAAGCTCCCTCAGTAGTTCTGTGTATGGAAGTCCTAGGTCTTATGATTACAAATCTCAGATGCAATTCCGTTTACCTCGATTTCACATAACGCCTCTTCAGCTTTGTATGCTGCATCAATGGTGCAGGCATTATAAACAGCTGTCTTAAAGGATATTTTTGGATCTCAGTCTCTAACTTGGTGGCTGGATCATCAGTTTATAATTTAGGGGGCTTCTTTTGCTCATCCTACCTGGACTACAGATGCAAGTCTCTCAGGTTGGGGAGCTTCTTGGGGGTCTCTGACACCACAGAGCATTTAGGATCCTCAGGAGGTGAGGTTGCCAATCAATATTCTAGAACTCTGTTGAAAAGGGGAGTCTTAAATCCATTTCCAGACAGACAATGTCACAGGAGTAGTTTATGTCAACTATCAGGGGGGAACTTGCAGTTCCCTGGCAATGATGGTGGTGTGTCTTGGATTCTCTCATGTATTCTCTCATGGACAAAAAGCAATTCTTTTCTAGTCTCTGCTATTTATATTCCAGGATGTGAACAACTGGGAGGAAGACTTTCTCAGGTCACCAATCTCTACATCCAGGGGAGTGGTCTCTTCACCAGGTTCTGTCAAGCAGATTGTGGATTTTTTCGGTCTCCCAGAGATAGATCTGATGGCCCTCTCATTTAAACTTCCCAGGCACTTTGTAAAGTCCAGAGATTCTCAGGCAGAGTTAATGTATGGTCTTTGGCCTTTGCAGCCTGCTTATCTGTTTCAAAACTGGTTCTTTTTCCCAGAGTAATTTAAAGATGAGGCTAAAGAAGAAGCCTGTAAAGCTGATTGCCCCATTGTGGTCTCGCAGGATTTGGTATGCGGATCTGGTTCAGATGTCTAGTTGCCCTCCTTGGTCTCTTTCTCTGTAGTCAGACCTTCTATCCCAAGGTCCATTTTCTTTATCCGGGTCTCAAGTCTCTGATCTTGATGGTATGGAAATTGAAAGCTTAAACATAGGGATTTCTCTGATTCTGTGATTGAAACCTTTATCAGGCTCATAAGCCTGTAACTAGGAAGATCTATCACAAGTTCTGGAAGGCCTTTATTTCTTAGTGTATAGATCATGGTTTTTCTTGGCTTTCTTTCTAAATTTCTAGGTATTTGCTGTTTTTGCAGGATGGTCTAGATAAGGGTCTATCTGCCAGTTCTCTGACAGGGGCAGATTTCTGCTCTTTTAGTGTTGTTCAACAGAAAAAATTGCTTAGCTTCCTGGTATTCATAGTTTTGTTGAGGCTCCAGTTAATATTAAACCTGTATTCCAAGCTAATTTCTCTTCCATGGATTCTTAAAGTGATTGTAAACTTAATCGTTCTGGGAGTAGTCAGTTTGATCAAAATCTAACCCCCACTTTCATTCATCATTACTTAATTAGCTTCTAAATAAAAGTATTTTTTAGAGCTAATCGCTCCGATTTACTCATACTTCTCCTACAAGCACCAATCTACACTTTATTTTTTTCAGTGATGTTTCTTTGATTTTGGCAGCGAATTACTTACACAGCATGCACCATAGATCAAATGCAAATCTAATTGGCCAGATGAAGAAATGTCATTAAAAAAATAAAGTGTAGATCTGGGCCGAGAGCAGGAGAGGTATGAGTTAATAGAGCGATTAGCTCTAAAAACACTTTTTATTTAGAAGCGAACTAAGTAATGATGACTGAAATGGGGTTAGATTTTGATCATAGTTACACTGATTACTCCCAGAACGATTACGTTTCCAATCACTTTAACCTGCTGTTAATGGTTTTGCAGGCTCCTCCTTCTGAACCTATGCATACAATGGGCATTTAAACTACTTTCTTGGAAAGTGTTATTTCTTTTGGCTATTTGATCTTCTAGAAGAGTTTCTGAGTTATCTGCTCTTTCTTGTAAACCCCCCTTATCTGACTTTTCATCAGGATAAGGTTGTTTTATGGACATCATTTGATTTTTTGCCTAAATTTGTTTCTTCAGGACAACTTTAGCATAGAGATTGTTGTTCCTTCTTTGTGTCCTAATCCTATGAATGCTTCAGAGAGATCCTTTGCATTCTTTGGGTGTTGTTAGGGCCTTGACATATTACATTATTGCTACTAAGGAATTTAGACAAACTTCTAGTTTGTTCATTCTTTTTTTCTGGCTTTAGGAAGGGTCAGAAAGCTTCTGGTGTTTTCTTTGGCCTCATGGTTGAAACTTTTTATTCACAAAGCTTATTTGGAGGCAGGTCAGCCTCCACTGCAGCGGATTACTGCTAATGCTACTAGGTCAGTTGCCACATCTTAGTCTTTCAAGAATGAGGCTTTAATTGATCCCGATTTGCAAGGCAGCATTTTGGACTTCTTAAAAAATATTAATCTCTCTCTCTCCCTCTCTCTTTCTATCTCTCTCTCTTTCTCTCTTTCTTTCTCTCTCTCTCTTTCTTTCTCTCTCTCTCTCTCTCTCTTTTTCTCTCTCTTTCTCTTTTCTCATTACTCAGTAAAAAAATATATGTTTGAAATCCCTCCCTTTATGTTATTACTCGTGGACTCCACAGCTTAGGTATTAGTTCACCATGAGTAATGGATCATGTACTCTCACCACCCTGTATGAAAGAAAACATAATTTATGCTTATTTGATAAATGATTTCTTTTGTGGTCAGTGGCGTCACTAGGGTTGATGTCACCCGGTGCGGTAAGTTATGTGTGTCACCCCCCCCCCCCAGAAAGCAGACACACACCAAAAACACAGGCAAACAACATACAAACACTCTGACACACTTAAAACATACTCAGATGCACACACAAACACTCGTAAACACACTCAGACACACACAGCAAAAACACTGAGAGACACACACACAAACACTCAGACACACACAACAAAAACACTCAGACACACACACATACAAAATATGTAAACTGCACTGCATTAATTATAAAGCTCATGCCTAGAGCTGCTCCCTGGCTCAGCAGAACATCAAATGAAAGATAAACAGAGCACTCTAAAAATAAATCACTAAAGAAAAGTTTTAGGTGCAAACTATGAAAATTCTGCTCTCTGACTCTGTTCCAAGCCTGTCAGTGCACAACCCCCGGGTCGCGTGCCTACCGCTTCTTATGGCCAATCACCTCTGCACTCTGCCCACCACCCAGACCCCCGCCCGCCCTCCTACCTGTTCAGTGTGCACTTAGTGTACCGTAACCGTAATGGTCTGGTGGGCATCTACGTGGCTCCTTCATTTTAAAGACAGTGTCAAACAGTCATGCGGTCAGGTGCCAGGCATCCCCTCATGATTTGCCAGTTTCCGTTTAGAGAGACAGCACAGCAGTGAGTGACTCCACTGCTCCACATGTCACTGAGCAGTGAGCACAGATAGACAGGCAGGTTTAGGCTAGCAGCGCAACTTTGCAAGCCCCACGGCATGCCCACAAACATTCATAGCGAAATTGGGCAGGGGAGAAGCAAAGAACAAACAAGCAAAAGCAGCCGGGAAAACTATTTGTTGAAATTGCAGCACTGGCTCAAGGGGCAAAAAAAATTGTGTGTCTACATCTTCCCAGTCCCACCAATGTTCACAAATGCCAGCCCTCTAATAAAAAAAAATCTATGCATCTCAACATTGTATTTCTTTGAATGTCAATAAAATTAAAAAAAAAAAAAAAAAAAAAATTTTTTTTTTTTTTTTTTTTTTTGGTGTCACCCCCTGGAGGGTGTCACCCGGGTGCGGCCCGCCCCCCCCTAGTGACGCCACTGTTTGTGGTGATGAGAGTCCCAGCGTTTTTTTTAGGTTAGTTTTTTCCCTTTAGCATATCTTTTTTGCTTGCTCCTTTTATGATTTTTATTCCTTTTTTTCTTACCCTCACTTTGCCTTGGGCTATACATTAGATTGAGGTATGTGTGAGGTGGAAGAGGTTATATAGAGCTCTTGGGGTTTGGGAAATCTATGCCTCCTCCTAGTGGCTGAGAAGAGTAATTCCCAAGAGTAATGGATCGTGGACTATCTCGCCACCATGAAAGAAATGTATTTATCAGGTAAGCATAAATTATGTTTAGTTCTATTTTTCAGTGGGTTTTTTTTGTTTGTTTTTTAGTACGCAGAAAAAGAAGCAAGAAAGCTTGGAGTCGTTGGCTGGGTTAAAATACAGGACAAGGGACAGTAATGGGTCAAGTCCAAGGACCTGAGGATAAAGTTAATTTCTATGTAAGTAATATAAATATAATTAAATATTTTTTTCTCTCATATAGGTGGCCGGGAGTCCACAAGCTGTTACATATGAGATATACATTCCTCCAGGAGGAGGCAAAGTTTCACAAACCTCAAAATACTATAAATCCCCAACCACCTCACACGTAACAGATGGTTGAAGCTTGATGATGTGGTTGGGTTCTTCAGTGAAAAGCGCTTCAGAGGATATTGAGGGCCTGGGTTTGCCTCAGAGTACATTGCTTGTCAGAGGAATGTGAAGGGAGTGCCTCATGACGCATGTTTTTGCCTCACGGGAAATCTTTTCATGGAATCTCTGTAAATTCGGTCGCAGGGATTCATCTTCTCCCTCCCTTTACAAATCAACATGCTCCTATTTTCATTACCTCTGCTGATATGTTTTTTTTTTTTAGTTTTTATAGACACTCACAGCTATGTTTATGTATGGGCCAGGGACAGATTCTTACTTAATTAATTTCTCAGTGAAAAAAGCTGTTTTTATTTTATATCTCCCTTTCTTGTTACTCATGGACTTCCACATCTTGGGTATTATATCCCATAGGCAACAGCTTGTGGGACTCTCGCCACCTATATGAAGGAAAACATAATTTATGGTAGAACTTAACTCAACAGTTTCTTTCTTTCATTGTTTTGAGAGTTCATGAGGTCCCACCCATTTGGGGTTATTTTGTTGTTAAAGCACATCTATTTTTTCCTGTTCCTCATTATTGTCTTTTATTCCTTTTAAAAAACCTCACCACTTGGCTATTCATAAAATTGAAGTATGTGTGAGGTGGGTTTTTTTTTATAGGCTTTTGAGGTTTCAGAAACTTTGCCTCCTCCTGGTAGGAATTTATATGCATACGTAACAGCTTGTGGACTCTCGCCACCAATAAAATAATTATGTTTCTTTGATGTTATTGAATTAAGATTGACATTAATAGAGAATATGCTAAATAACTTAACTACTGAATTAAGTTTTGTGACAATAATTTTCAGTTAAAATGTTCTTATCATGAGTTCTGACTCTGTTCCTTAAGGAACACTGAACCCAATTTTTTCTTTCGTGATTCAGATAGAGCATGCAATTTAAAGCAACTTTGTTATTTAATCCTATTATCAAATTTTTTTCATTCTCTTGGTATCTTTATTTGAAATGCAAGAATGTAAGTTTAAATTCCGGCCCATTTTTGGTGAATAACCTGGGTTATTCTTGCTGATTGGTGGATAAATTCATCCACCAATAAAAAAGTGCTGTTCAGTGTCCTGAACCAAAAAGAAGCCTAGATGCCTTCTTTTTCAAATAAAGATAGCAATGTGAACGAAGAAAAATTGATAATAGGGAGTAAATTAGAAGTTGCTTAAAATTGCATGCTCTATCTGAATCACGAAAGAATTTTTTTGGGTTCAGTGTCCCTTTAAGGGATGAACACTTTGTGGTTATGGAACCTCTCCAGATTGCATAACTAGTTTCAGTGACATCATCTTATGCTTGGAAAAGCAAAGTAATAATTTGTTCAGTTATATATCATGATACATAAATTGAGTGCAGGGGGGACTCAAGATAATATGTTGCCTGGGTCTGAGAATTAAATGACTACCTAACGTAGTAACATTACTGATAAGCAAATCAACCTAATAGCCTGGCCGCAGGCCTTACTAAGCCTTCCTGCATGCCTGCACACAACCAATGCTTATGCACAATTGTGCAAAAGGTTGGAAGGAAGTTAGGAAAGAGATGCACTTGTCCCATTTTGAATGTCACCTCTGACCAATTCCAATTCAGTCTGACAGTGACTGACTCAGCCAATGAAGTGCTGCCCCTTGGTCCCATGGTTGAGTCAGCCCTGATTGAGTGTGCTCATTAATTGACAGAAAAATCAACTTTCAGTTAATATACAACAATAAATATCAACATTCCATGTTAATTTTGTTGGTATCTCAGATTTTGTACTCTTGTTTGCAATCTAAAAATGCTTCTTGCAACATTCCATGTTAATTTTGTTGGTTATCCTCGGATTTTGTACTCTTATTTGCAATCTAAAAATGTTTCTTAGGACTGATAATGATGTCACAGGACTTTATAAAATTTAGTAAATCATAACCTCCCCAAAATGTTCTTGTTTCATCTAAGTGTAGGGATTTTATGCTTTTGCTCTTTTAAAAAATAAAATAAAAAATACTATAATTGATTTGATTATATCTGAGGGCTGTTTATAGATATGTACAAAATAATATAAAAATTAGGAGCCATGGATAAAATGTAGGAACCATGATTCCCAGGTTCAGGAGATATATTAGGCCCTGCTTAGAGTCATATAAGATCACAGGATAGGGTGATATTATTTATCTGGAATTCACATTTTTATTCCAACATTAAAGTCTAGAAGATATAAGAATATTAGCTTCATTTTTTAACCATGTGGTTGAAGCAAGGCTGTTGAGAAGTTGCTACTACGAGGTCCTTGCTGGTTAATACAATAGTGTGTCTACAGTACCCAAAGCTATTTTTATTAAAAGTATTTCCCATTATATTATCCTTCAGGAATGATTTTAAGTGCTTTTTACTGCACAAAAAAATGTTTTCTTCTGACCATCTCTGTCTCTACTTCCTTTTTAAACTCCTTTGTATGTATGCTAATCTAACAGGCAGACATTTTTGAAGATATATACTGGCGCCTTTAAAAAAGTCAGATGTGATTAATAACACTAACAAAAGTTATTTCTAATACATATTTATTACCAAAAAATATGAGAACATACTCTTAAAAAGAGTGCACAAACAGTCTAGTAAAAATCTAATGACCAATAATCAATCTTGTATTTTTAAAATGGCCACAAACTTATAGTCCGTTCTTTCAAATATGAAAACTTTACTCCAGTGTTGTTTAAAAATTTGGCAAAATCTGTGGTTCAAAATGATCCAAATGAAAAAAGTGTGCACACTTATTTTATAAACTTATAAAACTTGTTAAAAAATAGTTAATGATTATAAGAGCTTTTGGTACCTGCATATACAATCAGCCGAGATATTCCAAAAGCAGCTAGGAAGCTGTTCTGTTTGTAAATCCCAAAGGCGGCAGAAGTATTTACTCCAAACAAATGCCGTATAGTTCAGTCGGAGGCTATGTGACCTATGGAGCGTAGGTGTCTAAGCTCGTAATGCGTCCTTGCTGTTATGATGTGTACGGGGGAATTCCCTTATTTGCACTTGACAAATGTAGGCGAGATATAAAGAAACAAGAATAAAGAGGGCGCTAAAAGCAGTTGGGTTAAATTGGATATCTTCTGTACCTTGTATAAACTATTAACGTTGTCCCCCTATTAAAGATCACCGTTGATTATATAAATGTTTTGCACAATGTGTGATATCTTTATAAAAATATATAAAGTCCTAGAAATTAATTAAATTTTGTCTTTGTTGGTATACTCTTATAATGTTAATTCTCATATGAAAGGTAATAGTTCGTCAGTCTTTCACTCGAAAGGTCAGACAATTAAAAGTAAAAATGTTTATTGGTTACAATCTGTATATACGTTTTAAAATAGGTTTCTAAAATCTTTTCAATCTTCCTTTTACTTATAACAGTTTATGTCAATCTTACTACTAAAGAGATTGTGTGTTTATGTAGTATGTATGACTTTGTATACAAAATTTGAGTGACCTAATTTAAGAGTGCTTTATTGTTAGTGATTGGAAAACCTTAGGAGAAACATTGTATTAGTAGTAAGATTGACAAAAACTATATGGGTATCTATTCCATCTCACATATAACCTCAGATGAACAGCTAACACATTGACATATTACACCATGTCATGATTTATTTAGAATAGATAAAGCCAAAAATAGAGAAGCCATGTGCGAAAAACTAAGTAACACCCTTACTGCTTCCATAGGAATTAAGAGGCTAAGTAGATGCCAGTAAGCGCCACTTTTTCTGCATTTACTTCTATTCAAATGCCCTTGATTAATTGATCATCACAAGTAGAAAACATTCAAGACAGTTGCCAATCTTCCTCGGAGTGGGCGTCCAGCAAATTCACCCCAAGGTCAGACCGTGCAATGCTCAGAGAAATTGCAAAAACCCAAGACTTACATCTCAAACTCTACAGGCCTCAGTTAGCATGTTAAATGTTAAAGTGCATGACAGTACAATTAGAAAAAGACTGAAGGAGTATTTTTGTATGGAAGGGTTGCCAGGAGAAAGCCTCTTCTCTCTAAAAAGAACATGGCAGCATAGCTTAGGTCTGCAAAGTTGCATCTGAACAAACCACAAGACTTCTGGAACAATGTCCTTTGGACAGACGAGACCAAAGTGGAGATGTTTGGCAAAAACCAAACACAGCTTATCAGCACAAACACCTCATACCAACTTTCAAGCACGGTGGTGGAGGGGGTTATGATTTGGGCTTGTTTTGCAGACACAGGACCTGGGCACCTTGCAGTCATTGAAGCGATCATGAACTCCTCTGTATACTAAAGTATTCTAGAGTCAAATGTGAGGCCATCTGTCCGACAGCTAAAGGTTGACTGAAATTGGGGTCATGCAACAGGACAATGATCCCAAAGCACACCACCAAATCTACAACAGAACAGCTGAAAATGAAAAGAATCAAGGTGTTGCAATGGATGAAAGTATGGCTGTGTCTCTTAGGGATCAAGCTGAATATCCCTCCCTTGCTTCTCCAGTCAAATCAGGTCTCTTTAACCTCCAAAACATAATAGCCCAAAATATTGTAGTAACATTACACAAAGGGGTGCAACAATGGAAGATACTCCCAGGATTTAAATCAGTTTTATCAACAGAATCCCCAGCAAGACATAAATGGAATACAGCTTAATAAAAGTTTTATTTAAAACCAAAAGTTAAAAGCTCTACGCGTTCAGCAATTAAATTGCCTTTTTCAAGAGCAAATCAAAAGCATGTAAAAATAGCTGTGACAACCTAACACTAAAACATCATGTTTTATAGTGTTTCAACCCTGCCTACCTACCTCTGAACACACCCACTTCACAAGTGTTACAAATTGCAGCAGGTGCTCTGGTCTGATGAGCCAACATTTAAATATTTGGCTGTAGTAAAAAGCAGTTTGTTCGTTCAAGTGATGGAGAGGGTACAAGAATGACTGTCTGCAGGTAACAGGGAGGCATGGTGGAGGTTCCTTGCAAGTTTTGGGCTGCATTTCTGTAAAAGTAGTGGAGATTTGGTCAGAATTAATGCTGAGAAGAACAGGCAGATACTTATCCATTATGCAGTACCATCAGTGAAGCATCTGATTAACCCAATTTTTGTCTGCAGCATGACAAGGACCCCAAACATACAGCCAAATGTCATTTAGAACTATCTTCAGTGTAAGGAACAACAAGCAGTGTTGGAAATGATGGTATGGCCTCCACAGAGCAATGATCTCAACATTATCAAGTCTGCCTGGGATTACATGAAAAGACAGAAGCAACTGAGGCTGCCTAAATCCACAGAAGAACTGTGGTTAGTTCTCAAAGATGTTTGGAACAGCAAAAAAGAGTGATCACACCAAATACTGATTTTAATTCGATTTTGCTTCTGTTTACTGACTTTGCATTTTGTTGATTACTAAAAGTAAACTATTAACAGTTCTATTTTGAAAGCATTTTTACTTTACAGCATTTTTTCACACCTGCCTAAAACTTTTGTGCTGTAAAGACTTTACCTTGAAACTTTTTTTATATCAGAATAAGGTTTACATATAGATTTAAGGGACTTTGAGGGCAATGGTCCCAATCACTGTTCCTTATAAGGTGTGCGTGTGTGCGTGTGTGCATGTACACACCTCTTCTCAAGATAACGCACATATAATTTTAAATTGTGCTCTCCCTCTTGAGAATTAATTGCGCTAGAAGTAAGCTTTTTGCACCTGTCGGGTTGTCCTCGTATTATGAGCTGAAAGTAAACTGTTTTCCTCTATATGCGTGCCTCTATTTTGGTTTCTGGGAAAAATATCCATGTGTTGGACTCCGCCACAATGAGTGACCCACGTCTCTATGTGGCTTACGCTACATAGATGACGTGTTCCTCTTGTGGCGGGGTACCAAGTTGCAACTCAAATCTTATGTGATTCCCTAAACAAGTAACATTTAAATTTAAAATTTACACTAACATATGATTTGGTGTCTATCAATTTCTGGATGTGACTGTCACAGTCGATTCAAGGCACTTAATCGCAAAGTTTATCGTAAAATGACTTCTACTAATAGTCCTCTTAAAGGCTGATAGCTTTCACCCTAAGCATCAAATAAGGGAATCCCAGTGTCCCCAATTTTTTCGAGGCACGAAGAAACTGCACAACAAATGAAGATTTTACTTCGGAATCAAATGACGTTGACAAAGGCGGTTTTAAAGACAGAGGGTACCCTAAAAAAAATGATTAGTGCAGCTTATCAACGTCAGTATAAGCGAACACAGGAAGAGAGTATCTTTGATGGCTCAAATAAAAAACCAGAGAAGCAGAGAGGACTAAGTAAGATATATTAAGTCAAAATATAATGAGAGTTGGGAGGATTTGAGGAAAATAATGGGTAGATATTGGCATATCTTATTGTCAGATACTAAACTATGTGAAATTCTGACCTCAAAACCATTAATGGACTACACGAAGGGCACCTAACCTACGTGATAGCCTGGTACATAGTCACTATGTCAGACCTCAGCTAGATGGCAACTGGCTTGACAGGAGGAGTAGGGAGCCAGGGTGTTACCCATGTAACAGTGCAAAGCATTGTAACTATATAGAAAGAATACGTTTTTTCTCAGACAGACAAGGGAAAAATCTATAGGATTCGTTCCAAGATAACGTGCAGAACGGAGGGTCTAGTATATCTAGCTAAGTGTAATTGTCCCCAATATTACGTGGGTAAAACCACAAGGGCTCTACGTGATCGTACACTTGAACACGTGAGAGACATTGAACATGATGTTACAACATCAAGTGTGGCGAGACACTTCACGGAGTTCCATAATTCCTCTCCAAACTGCTTCAAACTTATTGGAATTGACCAGGTCAATTTGGGTATTCGTGGTGGCAATGTAGATAAAATATTGCTACAGCGAGAAAGTAAGGGGATATTCAGGCTAGGGACCCTTACGCCCCATGGCCTGAATGAAGAAAATAATTTAGGACACTTTTTATAATTTTGTATCAGTTTTCCAATGATTGTCACTGTGAGTGAGCATGTCTCTACTCAAGTTAGCAACTTTATGGTAATAAATATTATGTAATAAACACCAGTATGGTTGCCAAGAAGCAATTATCATGTTACTTCAACAATAAATTGTTTATAATTGTAAAAATAATCAGAAACAGATGAATGAGTTTGTTATTAAGTTAGTTTCTTTAACAAAACAAAGTTGATAGGAACCAATATTCACCAGCAAAGTTTCCGGAGATGGTGGCACTGAGTATACCTTTAAATAAGGACTATACTAACTTCTTTTATATAATAGCCCGGAAGAAGCCAAAGTATTGGTGAAACGTACGTCGGCTCAATTTTGGCTCATTTGGATTTGAGCTAAAGTAAGGAATAAGCTTGTGAAGCTGTGTAAGCTAATGAACAGTGTTAGCGGTGTTCACGCAAAGATTCCCGTGACTAACAGCAAGTAAACCAGGTGTAGAGGGAGGTACGAACGCTATCATATCATTTCGCGCCACGGCTTGTGTGTGCCGGGATTCACCGGCCTTCGGCCGTCAAGTGGCTTAAAGGTTTCCCCTCCAGGATCACCGAATTGCTATTTCAAACAAGAGGATTTATATTTACCCTTGAGGATTTGTTTTTCTCTCTCGGATTACAATAACGAGGACATATCGTCACTTACCCGAGTATGGCTCATACGGATGTATAAAGACAGCAAATACACAGCACCTACATTGGCCAACGATAAGTATATCAGTGCTGTATGGCTTTACCTGAACATTCGTATTTACCTTGTTTGAAATCTGTACTAAGAGCTTTCTCCTTAATTTTCGTTTATACTGTTTGCAAACCTACCTGTTTCGATGTTATGCAGGTTGATTTATGTATGACAGATTTAGAATTATGTACACTGTGCACAGTTGATAGTTTATGAAAAAGTGTAAACTATTATTTACTTAGTAAACTTATTGGATCAAGAGTGCTGGTGTGAGATATCTTTATTTCTCTTTAGTTTTATTATAAAGTTAAATATTACATGGAAATTGTCCAAATCACTAAATATTCAAAAGAATGAAAATGCTCTAGGTATTAACAAATCAAAGTAATATGATATCAAGCATATTTTACACAATGTTCCTTGCTAGGAATGAATCTGATAAATTGTAGCAGGTTATTACTAGGCATGTTATGAGGAGGGAATGCTTTTACCCTTTCAGAAACTATAAACACATTTCTTCTGGGGGGTTTTCTGCAAAATACTAAAAGAGGACAGCCACAAGAGAAATAAACCATGCTGATATGTTATTCGCTTGCAGATACCAGCTGATGAGACACATTCTCTAATGTTAGCTTATCTGAGTCTGCCTAATAAAATTTCCTGTCAACTCATCTCCAATTCTCTGAATAGCATCATATTATTCCCCTCTTCTTCCTGATGCCCCCCCTGCCCCTTAGCATCAAAGTACACATATGAATAGAGCCGTATTACCTTTTGAATAATCTGTATGTGTGCTGCAATCCCCTGAAGCTTATAAAAGTTGCATATATTTTACACTACTCTGTGCATTTTGTGAGTGGCAGACAGTTCAATATTCAGCATTAGAAAGATTAAATGGACTTCTTAAATCATAATTTAAATTCAGACATACAACACTAATGCAGAGATGATAAATGACACTAGTAAGGAATACTGCATAATTAATATTGGCCTTCTATCATCCTTTGTAATACATATTTTTAATGATATGTGAATCAGAATAATAACCTTAAATGAATCTGTACTATGATTAAGACCATACAGTTTCTATTCTAACTATATTAGGGCTAGTGATTTTGTATGCACAAGTGTGATCCAAGGTTTGAATAGAAAACAAAGGCCCCCATCTTGGTAAATAGAGGTCTGGTACTGTTTTTGTGCAGATATGTTCATGGGTGTGTTTTGTATCCTTATTCTGAGAAAGATTACAAGTTGCGGCAAATCAGTTGCGAAAACACGCGTGTGGCTTTTTTGCATTTGGGGTTGTGCAGCTATTATAAGTTGCAAAATAACTTTTTTGTACGTGCGGTAATGTAAATCGCGAAATCACGTGCACGTTCACGTATTTCCCCATAGAAGTCAATGGAGAAGGACAAATAAATAAAAAAAAAAAAAACTAATATAATATGTTGCACAAAGCCCATGATGTATTCTCCTTGAACCGTGTACATAGAAAATGCAAATATTTCATATTGCGAAAATGTTTTCACAACGGAATATGTTCTATTTATTTCTAAATAAATATTTCTCTATATATGTTATGATATTTGGAGTGATATATCTATATTTATTGGTAGATATGTATATGAATATATATATATATATATATATATGTCTAGATATCTCAAGATCTATATGCGAATATCGCATTGAAAATACATCTGAGGATAGTGCTAAATGTGCATAAGATTGTAATGAAATATTTTCATTATCTCCCTAGTTAAACATATCTCTATACATATAAATCCGATGTTTCTCTATGTATGTGTATGTGTGTCAATGTAAAATCCCTACATCAGTTTTTTTCTTCTAATGCCTGAGATCTCGCATCTTTGAGCCCTTACAACTTTTGTGTGCAATATTTTTATTTAATAATTTTTATTAGACAATGTTAATATGAGTGTAACTGGTACTTTGTAATGTATTTTTGAAGTGTTTCATGAAACTTCTATGTTGCGGAAAACTCTTGACTACTGCTCTCCCCAACGTGCAAAGGATTGTTGCGTAAAAGACTTGTACACCTGCGCAATGGAAATTGATTGCAAAAATCACATCATGCGCAGAAAACTCATAACACGCTACTTGTAATCTTGTGTCTGTGAGTAAATGCTGAGGTATGCAGATTTTCAGAGATCTGAGTATGTGCGAGAGTGTGCGGCTTGCGTATAAATTTGTTTGCTCATTAGATATGTATGTGTGTGTGACATGGTTTGCAAAAGTGCTGGCGTGAGCGTCTCTGTCTTTGAGTAGGTACTGGCATCTAGGAGAGTTGAGCTGAGAACAGAGGTGTCTGACAAGGATGGCGAGGACTTTTGTCCTTCTCCCTGATTCTCACTGTAGGAATATAGATGTGTTTCATGGGTAGGATACCTATTTAAGCCACATAACAAATTTCAAAGGCCAAAGAATTAATAAATCATGACTAATGGGCTGATAATAAAAAAAAAAAACATCAGCATGGAGAGAAATCTTGCAGAATCTTTGGGGGACTTTGTTTGAGCTTTGTAATGTAATGTATATTCGCCTTCATACCCAGAACCCTGCATAGCTAGATAAACAGCTTGCAAGCTAATATGTGCCTATCTAAATATATTTGAGGGATCTCACAGTACTGAAGAGACTTCTAGATAATCTCATCAGATATTTATCCCATCAGGGCCTAAGAGTAAGCCTGAAATGTCCTTTGGAGGGGCACCAGTGAATCATTGAAGGAATTTGTGAAAATATTGAATACAAATATATTCAATATTCTCTTGACCTTTGAATATATGAGGAGGAATTAACATTTTAGATGTAAAAATTTAAAAAGAGGGAAAATCCCTGGCCACTGAAATCTACCGAAAATAAACTACCACTAATAATATATTGGAGGCATCAAGTCACCATCCCCAAATCCCTGATACGAGGGATGCCAGTAGGACAGTTTCTCCGGCTAATGAGAAACTGTTCGAGTATAAGTAAATTTGATACACATGCAGTTGAGATGTATAATAGGTTTGAAAAAGAAGGTACTCTAAACGTAACTTAAGGTATGCCATTATTAGGGATAGGAAAGAAAAGAGGGATGACCTGCTCTATAAACAAAAGACAGGAACTGTTGATCAAAAAGTGCGGTTTTGTCCCATTTTTTGGTAGGTACCCCTCTGTTTCAACTGTTTTCTCTGTTTTTTCCGTTATCGCACTGCCATGGCTGAGTTATTCAAGTGAAATAATACCTGTCTATCATGAAAATTAACTAGCTATTTAAATGACAATGAACTATGTTTAATAAGAATAAGAAAATGGATTTTTAAATGCTATAATTGATCTATTTAAGATCTAATTGGTATTATAGGTTTAATTCATGTTTATTATTTACTGTTAGAAGAATTATTGTTACGATATAAACGTGTTGTTGTCAAATATTTTCACCAATCCTGGAATAGGGAGCGTCTGGAGACTATCCAATTTGATCTTGTAAAAGCTTGAGGAACGAATCAAATTCTGTTACGGACTTTAAATAAGCTGGAAGTCGTTCCTCCAATGAACGTTTGCCCTGAGGAAGCCCCAATGACGTTGTAGTCAAGTGGGGGGATAAATGCGCATTGGCAGTGACGTCATCAGAGGGGGGGCTCTGTCTTAATACCTGAACGGATGGATGGTCTTCCACTGTGGCCGCATAGCTTAATATTAAATGCAGCTGATTTGCTGGAAGTTCGTTTTGGCACTTGCTTTCCTTTGCATATCTGCCTTATACATTCTGGACACCCACTTGGGAGGATCCTTTCTAAGGAAGCATGCTCTCTATGGAGGACTTAAGGTGGTAACTATACACGCACCTTCCTATGCACCTTCCCATAAATGGACTATATAGGCTCACCATGCTGAGTCTTTTGTCGGCTTAACATTGGGCTAAATATCCGTACCATATATTCTAGCACTTTATTGTTACAGCTTATGTAAAATTCAGCCTTGTACTGGTGGCGTTCTGATATATATGGGGGTGCACAGTTTGTTTCATGATGCCCTAAACTATTGGTTATTTGTGGTGTCCTCTGAAATAGGTGCTGTGCATTCCCCTGTATCACCTACGCTACCTTTGTATTTCTATTGTGTACTTTGTAACTTATGAATAAAAAATCTTTGCATAGATCTTCAAGGATCACTATGGTTGTCACAATTTTCGCTAGTATAGCGAAGCTACCCTCTGGTTGAGGTGTTGCAAGGCTTTTTCATTGTGTTTGCTGATTTATCTGCTACTTGTGTACATACAAAGTACTTTTGCCTCTTAAGGTAATTAATATATTTAGATTGTGTAGAATTTAGGCATAGATCCTCAAGGGTCACAATGGTGGTAATTTTTCGCCCAGATCGTGAAGCCACCCTCTAGTGAAGGTGTTGCCTATTTTCATTATTTTCTTTATTTATTTTTTGTTTGTTTCAAAAAGGCTTTATTATGAATAAAAAAAAGAAAAACAAACACATTACAGAATGACGTGCCACATACCAGTAGAAAATATGGTAATAGATAAGCAAAGGAAAAGTCTATTGTCTAACAGGTAATTATGCCATATATATGTCTGACTTTTATAAGACATTCATTCTATCTAGGTAGACATTCACGTCACACCATTAAGGTTACCTTTTAAAAGAAGATTAAAATTACAAACTTAAAAATAACAACTAACTTAACTACATTACCTAACGACCATTCCTGCTAATGAGAAGGTAAGGGAAGGAAAGGGAATAGGGAGGAAAAAGGGGGGGGGGGTTAGATCCGACTGGGTTATGGATCTACATGATAATTTACTTAATAATCTAGGGTGGTTTGTGAGGAGAATAGAGGAGTGAGTGCCAATAGAACTGAATGTTGTGATATAGCGTCAGGCAGCCATTTTTGTAATATGAATATTCCTCTATTGAGAGGAGTTCAGACGTGTTGTGTAACCAGTCCTGCACCGTAGGCACCTCCAAGGATTTCCACTTACGGGCTATAAGCTGTCTGGCGCTATTTAGGCAATATTGGAGGAGTTTCCATCTAATTTTACACCTCTTACCCGGCTTATAGCTAAAGAGTGCTGTGAGAGGTGACAGACTGAACTGATCTCCCATGACTATTTTCATGTGGCTCGTAATATCCCTCCAGAAGGGAGCAGTTTAGAGGCAATGCCACCAGATATGAGCCATCGTACCAGGAGACCCACAACCCCCTCCAGCAAGTCGCATTAGTGTTGGGATAAATATGTTTAAGCCTGTCTGGAGTTAGGTACCAACGTACGAGGATTTTGTGATTCATTTCCAAAATCCTGGGGGAGGAGATGATTTAGAGGAGTGGTAAATATGTTTTCCCACTGCTCTTTAGATATAGGTGAGACCTAAGTCCGCCTGCCAAAGGGAGTCATAGGATGAGGGGGCAGTGTAAGGGTTGTGTCTAATAGCTTTTTTAAACAATCGATAATGACCCTCTAAGTACAGTCCCCTCATAGCAAAAAAGCGCTTCGAAGCGTGTCGTTCTCTCAGAGATCCTTTCTATGGGGTGAAGATCTCAGCATGTTGTAACAATTGGGCGTATTTAACCACTGGGAGAAAACCCCCCCCTTAGTGTCCTTTAGTTGTTGTTCTTGGTTTCAGGGTTCCCCCTGTCAGTCAGGGCAAGCAAATGGATTGTCTGGTTCATGTCTATTTGGTCTGGTTCTGCGGGAGTATCCCCCCACTAAATTCTGCGTTTATTGGTATTGGGGTCATAGGAGATATAAATGTTGAGATTCCCCTATTTTTGGACCTGAGTGAGTCCCATGTCCGAAAGATGTGAGAGTATAACAATGACGTCCTAGCTTGTGTGGGTCTGCAATTGTGTTTAATCCAACAAAGCTGGGCCCATAAAAGCGGTGCCTAGTAAAGTGTTGAATCGATATGTGTCCAATCCTTTGTTGGAGTGCGGTCATGCCACTCCCACACCCTCTGTAGCGATACCGCTTTGTAGTATTGAGAAATCAAGGGTACCCCATGGGCCCCCCCCCCAGTGGCTTCATGAGGACTCTTTTACTGATGCGGGGGTTTGATATTCCCCCATATAAAGGAGTTTATAACTGATTGAATTTGAGTCAAGTACGATTCAGGTAGATGTACCGGGGCAGCCTGGAGGAAGTATAGGATCTGGGGAAGAGTGGTCATCTTAACCGCTTGAATCCTGCCCCACCAGGATAAAGGTTTGGTTTGCCAGGTATCAAAGTCTTTCTTGATCTTATGTAAGAGGGGTAGGTAGTTGTATTAAATATTGTATCTACAGATGGGGTTATGTATATACCTAGGTATTTGATTTTGTCATAGAAAAGTCTGTAATGACAGTGGGTCTTAAGGGCTTCAAATCTCCTCTCCGCATATTAATATTGAGGATTTCCGATTTTGAGTATTTATTAGAAAGTTAGAGTGCTTCCCAAATATCTCAAATTCCTCTTGTAGGTGGGGCAAGGAGTCAGATGGGTGTGTGAGCAGTGTAAGGACATCATCGGCATAGAGAGTGAGTTTGTACTTATTGTCTCCTAATTGCAAACCAGTGATCATGGGGTTGTTCCTAACATGAGACGCTAGAACTTCAATAGAGATGGCAAATAGTAGGGGAGACAGGGGACACCCCTGTCTCGTCCCGTTTCGTATGTTAAAGCTATCCGATAGGGTACCATTCGCTCGAACCTTCGCCATGGGGAGGGTGTATAAGCTGAGATCCTTTGGATCATAGTGGAACCAAAGCCGAAAGCCGCCAGGCTACATTTCAAAAAATTCCAGTCCAGCCGGTCAAACGCTTTTTCGGCGTCTGTAGAAATTAAAAATAGATGGGATGTTTAGACCGGCTGGACTGTTCAATCAGCTGTAGAACTCTGATGGTATTATCGCGGGCTTCTCTCTTTGGTATAAAGCCTGATTGATCGGCATGGATAATTTGGGGGAGTATATGATTAAGTCTAGTGGCAAGGATTTTGGTGTATATTTTCAAATCTGTGTTCAAGAGGGAAATTGGCCTATAATTACTCACTAACGTGGGATCTTTACCGGGTTTGGGTATCACTGAGATATGTGCCTCGAGGAAGCTCTTGGACCATTGCGTACCCTCATCGATAGATTGAAACATCGATGTCAGGTAAGGAGTTAGCAGGTTCCCAAACTGCTTGTAATACATATTCGAAAAGCCATCAGGGCCTGGGCTTTTATAGGAAGGTAGGGACTTTATAGCTATCAACACCTCCTGGGGTGAGATAGGATTATCTAGGGTCTCGGAGATATCATTAGGGATACACAGGAGTTTAGCAGCTGCAATGTACTGTTCTGTAGCCAGAGGGGCATTTGCTAAGTGTGGTGGGGGGCAGGTTATAAAGGTTACTGTAGTACTTCTTGAATTTATCCACGATCGCAAGATTGCTTACAGCGTGATTACCCTGACTCGTCTAATATTTTATGGACATAAGAGTTAAGTTTACGTTCTTTAAGGGTTCTAGCAAGTGACGGACCTATTTTGTTTGATCTGGCTAAATAGACTTTCTTAAGGAATAAGGCCCTAAACTGGGCTTCTGCGTATAGTAGTTGATTCAGTTCGTTCCTAACTGCCTAAGTTGGGTGGAAAGGGAGGTGTCCCAGGGGGCTCCCTGGTGTTGCCTCTCCAACGTGCGTATAGACCGCAAGTACTATCTTGGCGGATTCTAAATTGTTTCCTCTGTCTGGCTTTAAGCTTGATGAATTCACCTCTCAATACGGTTTTGTGGGCTTCCCAGAGGATGTGGGGGGAGGTGTTCTCTACATTGTTAAGTCTAAAATATTCCTCTATTGTTTCTGTGAGCTGTATGGTTAGGACGTCATTTTTAAGTAGGGACTCATCGAGTCTCCAAACAAATGGGGATAGGGGTTAATTCTGACCATCGTACATGTAAGGAGACCATGGCATGATCAGACCATGTAGTTGAGGTTATGTCAACATCGCTAACCCTGTCGTAAAGGAGTTGGTCCACGAAAATATAATCGATATGGGGAATACGTTTTGTGGGGGTTTGAGTAGAAAGTGTAGGTGTGTTGTGAAGGGTGTTTCGTTCTCCATGTGTCTATTAATGTTAATTGTTGGAGTAGGGATATGGTATCAGAAATTGTCTTAGGGGAAACACAGCTTCGGCCAGATGAGCAATCTAGTGATGGGTCTAATACTAAGTTACAATCCCCTGCTAATATTAAGGGGCCTATTTGATGTGTGAGGATATGGCGCCGTAAAGTGTGGAAGAATTTGGTTTGTTTAGTGTTAGGAGCGTATATATTGGTCATGAGTGATTGGTCGGTTATAGAGAGGCCTGTAACTATGAGCCACCTGCCTCCCCGGATCTGCTTCTTACCTTGTTAACTTGAAACGGGGGTATTCCTGTGAAATAAAATCCCCACCCCCCCATCCTTTTTTGTGTTGTGAGCAAAGTATCCTACTGGAAAATCCCTATTCTGAAAATGAAGGTGGGGAAACTTTGGGAAATGGGTCTCCTGTACAAAGACAATATCCGCCCGTGACCTCTTAAACCAGGCTAAGGCTACAAGAACGTTTTAGTAGGAGAATTCAGCCCCTTGGCATTTTGTGTAACTATGTTAAGAGTTTGGAAGCCATGTACTATAGGTGAAAACAATGCTGATGATATGGGTCTGTAGAGAGGGGATGTTGTAGAAATTCCGTATTTGTGGATAGCCATGTGAATCGGGTGGGGCTTACCTGACAGTCGGAGTTCCCAGCACAATTGTGAGCCCAGTCGGACCAGGGAAGGAGGGTTAGGAAAGGGAGAGGTAGGAAATCACATAGATCAGTAATAGTTCTGGAATGGTAAAAAACAAAGGTTAATATTACATCTTTAGACGCATCATAAATACTTAGATATAACATTTTCAACAGTATAAGATACAGAAATATCTCCTAAAGCGATTACTTAAGTGAGGAAAAGTGACTGCTACAGCTCATGGTAGCAGGTCGGCTAACTAACACATTAGAACCTGGGAAAAATCAACATTAGAATACTAATACTATATTACTGAGTAGTCATTCATTATAGCTAGTGCCTCTAGCTATTACTAGGCTATGTAGACAGAAAGTCCAACAGCATTCATAGGAAACCTTAAAAGGTTAAGACATGGAACATAAAACAAGTCAGAGCGAGATTTCAAGTCTTCCTTCCTGGTCTGGGGCAAACTTTTAGTGGACAGTTTACTACTACGTTTAGGGCGGGTCACTCTACTTCCATTTCCTGGCGTTGAGATCTCTGCTCCAGGGGTTCCGGGGCAGAGTCTCGGACTGTGGTAAACTCCGGGGCTTAATTCCAGTTGGAACAAAAGTCGATCATGTCCTCCGTGTTCTGTAGATTACTGTGGAAATTATTTTTCACGACTTTCAAAGCAAAAGGGGGAACCCCCAACTATAAGGAATCTTCATTTCCCTTAGATGAAGTGTAAGAGGTTTAATTTCTCTTCTCTTGGCTAAAGTCATTTGACTAAGGTCCGCAAAGAACTGAAGGGCGTGACCTTCAAAAGATACTGGGGCTTGCTTCCTGGCTGCAGACAGAATGTTCTCCTTTTCTTTAAAAGCAAGGGTGAATTGAGAATAACATTCCGTGGAGGGGGTCAGGCTTTTTGGGTGGTGGCCGAAGGGCTCGGTGATATCTGTCCAATTGAAATTCAATAGGAGCCCCAGTGTGATTGTCAGCACTTATTAACTCATTGAACAGCTTCTGGAGATAGGGTAGCAGTTCTGCAGATTTGACGGATTCGCGGGATACCTCTGATCCGGATGTTTTGGCGTCTACCCCTATTATCCAGGTCTTCGACCTGATCCTGCAATTGTTGTATAAGAGTAGAGTTTTGAGAGGTATGACAAATTTGCTGGTCTAGGATTCTGTCTGTGTGTTCGACTTCTTCCTCTAGGTGCATAATTCTGTTACCTATCTCGTTTATTTCTTTTTTCACCTCCGAGAGACTCGACTTAATCATAGAGCTGACTTGAGCCGATGAAGTTGGTAAAATCTTCCTTTGAGGGGAGTGCCATTATTGTCTGCTTTTGTGAGAGTGGGTATCTTCCCCAGATGTATTATTAGCTGCGGATTGGTTAGTGTCTGTCTCCTGTGGTTTAGGAGAGGAGATCGGCAAAGGGCCTCTCCATATTTTTAAAAAAGGAGTGTACTTTTGACGTTGTTGGAGCAGGGTCCCTTACCGGGTCTTTCTAATCTGGGCCCTTTCTTTGAAGCCATTAAAAAACAAAGTGAAAGGGAGATTGTATTTGCCCCTCTGTCACAGCTCAAAAAAGGGTTGTATGTCTCACTTCAGTATCCTAGTATGTGCCAAGGTTTCTAGGGCAGATGGAGTAATAAGGAATAAGCCATTTAATCTCTGGCCACCTGTGTTCATCAATCATGAGGTATGGGTGAGAAGATAAGTTATCACACTATAAAAGAGTAAAAGGGCTTATGGAAATCTCCCATTTGCAATACAGTTCACATTAGTTAGGACAAGTGTATCACTCAAGATAACAGCTCGCAAGCCCAGGCCCCACCACATTGTATCAAATTAAGCAGAGAGGGTGACGAGTGACTCCATTTGAAGCCTGAGGCCTAGTAAGTGCGTTAGTGTAAGGGCCGCGCAGCAGTGAGAAAGTCAGTAGCCCACAAAAGCAGAGGATTATCAGTTCCACCCTGGAGTATTGCATAATTACGTGTGTCCAGTAGTTAACAGTAGGAGCTGTGCGGATAATTAGAGGGCTTCATCCTATTGCTTTCATATAGTAACGGTTTTGCACTTACATATAGAGATTGTAAGTTCTGCCTCAAATTCAGTTCATCCAATCCCCGGTTTATCCGGTAGCAACTCTGCCCCTGCGCTATGCTGTGGGGCAATCCTGGTACTCGATCGGGTCTCTCACACGGGCAAGTCTCGCAGTTTAGAGTTGACGGGTAGGAGCGTAGAAGAGATGCGGTCCGTGCCAACCACGTGTCTGCCCTTCTGATCCGTGTAGGATACTTTCCTGTGCTCGATTTTACGGCTCCGGGTGGGTACAAGAGTGGCTAACAGGTGCTCCTGTGCCGTAATTTTCAAATCTAGACCATTTAAGTCTATTCCCAGTCGGTTGAGTGGATATTGAGCCGACCGTCACTCCCGAGCTCTAAAAAACCTGCAGCCATCATGGTGGAGTGCTAGCTCCGCCCTCCCTTCATTATTTTCTATTATTATCTAAGAAGACTGAAGCTGCTCCTCTCTGAATGTGATTTGCGTATTAACCATAGTTCTTTTGTTGGTTTTGACTTATTGATGTTTTTCCCTATGTGTTTGGCACAAAAAAGGATACGCACTGATCCATCATCAAATGTTGTGAATTAAAAAATGTAAAAGTGTAAGTTGAAATCCCTGTCTTTGTGTAGTTACTTTCTTGAGTTTCTACACTCTCTCTCTTCTTTAACACATTAAATAATTGACTTAAGGGGTCTGCATACCTACATCGCTTATAAGGGTCGAATACCCACTTGATATCCTGGGTTTTTTAATAATTAAATTAATTAAAAAGATAAATAAAATTTCCTATCAATTTAAAGCCTGAAATGTCACCTATGTTTTAATCTTTGACATGAAACAAAGAAGCTTTTTATAATTTTGTACAAATGTTGATGTATTTTTTTCTGTGTTTTACTGTGTGTTGGGCAGAAGATAAAGTACTCAGAGTAGGGTGGCAGTGATATTTAAGAGGACTAGATTTTTACTTTATTATGGCAGATGAAATGAATAACTTATTTTAGATTATTATTGTGTCATGCAAGTATTCTATGTATGGAAGTAGATATGGGTTTGTCCAACACTTGCACGTGGAAAATAGGTAGGATGACTTCTCTCAGGCTTATGCTCTCAATAATAAAAAGTAGACCGTGTGTTTTTTCTAAATATGAATATTTGTGTTGGTTTCCTGAAACGATTTATCCAAACAAATGCACTAATTATATAAGAAAATGAATAATATACTAACGAAATTTGTTAGTATATATTAGTTTCCTTAATTACATATAAAATGGTAAAATAGTAATTGCACGCTGGGGGAGCCGCACTAATCCCACGCACTCCTATTAGTGCGCCTCTGAACTCTGAAGAAGGGTCGGGGACTAGCATGGTTCTCCCAGCATGCTGCTGGTAAGAAAAAAAAACAGCAGTAAAGGAACATTACATTTGATTTTAACGAAAATGAATTAAATGTTACAGAATATCAGTATTCATTTTGTGTTAAACAAAAGGAATACTGAATAGTGCAGCAACGAATATTCAGAAAAACTAAATAATTTGTTCTGAAACAAATTATTCAGTGCTGAGCACAAGTCCTAAGCAAAAGCATAACTATTACAATTTGTTTTTTCACTTTTATAAATCTCAGATTTAGCTTTTGAATACTGTAGAAAGATTGGCCGTGTTTCAAAGATGCTTGTTTTATATAGGAATGACTTTGAATTAATCATCCACTAATATGTTTATTACCCGAGGTGCCAAAACATTTTAGTAGTAGTATATATCACAATTAAAGTTGAACTTGCTAATGTATAACATGAATTCATAGGTTTACCACTTCTACTTTATTACATTTTACATGTTGTTGCACCATGCATAAAACACCCAAACGAACATAATTTGATTATTATCAGGTATTTGTAAGAGCGCCAACAGATTCCGCACGGCTGTACATAACACTCATAAAACCACTTTGCTTTAAAAAAATCTGCAAAAAGTGATTATAGTGAAATCAGGTTAAAAGACACATGGAGGCTAGTATATTAGCTTTCTATACAGTTTCTGTGGGTTTTAAGATTGAATGCCATTGTAATCCTTTAAAGCCCAGTTGTGTAAATTTTTAAAGGGACGTGGTATTCAGCATTTTTCTATCATGTATGTGACAGCAGAAACCTAAAAATGTAAAAAGAAATGTGTCAGTGTTAAAGGCATTTAATTATTGAAGTTATTTGCAATGACTATAGACCCAATGATCGAAAGGTCTCCGCTGAGTGAGATGATCTAAGATGATCCTCCAGTACTCGCGAGGATCCCTAGTGAAATTTTCAAAAGGCAGAATTTGCAATACTTTCTCTCTAGATAGACAAGCCCAGTGCCATATAGTTTAGCGATGACATGAGAGGTTTTTGCTGCATTTACACTTTGCACTTTGTATTCTATATTACTTTACACTTTAGATTACATTTCATTACATTTAAGCTTTGCAGTTTAAATTTTTATTTCTCTTGCAAGGTGTATCCAGTCCATGGATTCATCCTTTACTTGTGGGATATTCTCATTTCCTACAGGAAGTGGCAAAGAGAGCACACAGCAAAGCTGTTCCATATAGCTCCCCCCTCTAGCTCCACTCCCCCAGTCATTCTCTTTGCGCGCTCTAAGCACTAGGGTCTCTCCTACGGGAGGTAAAGTGAATGTGGGTGTTAGAATTGTAGTTTTTATTATCTTCAATCAAAAGTTTGTTATTTTAAATGGTAACGGTTTAGTACTATTTACTCTTCGTAGCAGAAAAAGTGATGAAGATTTCTGCTGAGAGGAAGAATGATTTTAGCATGTTGTAACTAAAATGCACTGCTGTTCCCACACAGGACTGAGGAGTACCAGAAAACTTTCAGTTGGGGGGAACGGTTTGCAGGGGTAATCTGCAGATGAGGTTATGTTCAGATCATTTATTCTAGACAAGACTTAGGATAATTCTAGAAGAGACTGACAATATCCTATGAGGGGAGGGTAAGCTATGTTCACAGACTTAGTAAGGAATTGAATGCTTACATAACAGGGGCTAATTATGCATGTGTAGCACTGATTCAGGGCAATCGATTGTTATTCAAGAAAAATATCGTTTTGTAGACACTTTGAAAGCCCTTTGGGGGTTTCTTTCTGGGGTTATTACCCACAGGCTGGTTTTTTAGTCACTTAAGAGTGTGATTTACTAGGCCTCACAACTCGGAGTAGAGTGGGAGGGCCTAATTTCGCGCCTCAGATGCCCAGGTTAGAGGGTCCTGCTGCTGTTTGAGGGGCCTTATAGAAGCTATATTCCCCCAAATCTTGATCCCTAAGGGGCAGGTAGGGGACACCAGCAATGGCTGTGGCAAGGTGCTGTACTGTTCTTAACCGGGTGTTGGCTTTAGGCTGCTCCGGTTGGGGCATTAAGGGGTTAATCGTTTGAAACTTGTGGTGCAATCTTATTAAGGCTTTAGGTACATACTGTGAAAATTAAGGAGAATTGCTGCATTTTTTCACTGTTTTGTAAAATTGTGTGCTCTTTTTATCTCTTAAAGGCACAGGATAAGTGTTTTATTTTTCAAATTGTGTTTTTTATTTGATTAAAGTAGTTTCCAAGCCTGCTGTATATATTACTAGTTTATTAAACATGTCTGACACCTAAGGATAATCCTTGTTCATTGTGTTTAAAAGCCATGGTGGAACCCCCCTCTCAGAATGTGTCCCCCTTGTACTGATATGTCTATACACTTTAAAGATCATATTGTTTGCACTTAAAAATGTGGCCCAAGATGATTCTCAGACTGAAGGTAACGAGGGTAGCCCGTCTGGCCTCTCCCCAAGTTCACAACCAGTTAGCGGCCCGCGCAAGCGACGCCTAGTACCTCTAGTGCGCTCTAACTCTTTTACATTACAAGACTTCGCGGCAGTCCATGGATAATTCTCTTACCAGCCTTCTAATCTAAACTGCCCTGTTGTTACCTCGCAAAGCGTGATAGCTCCGTTTAAGAACAGATTATGAGCATTCTGATGCTTTGGAAACCGTATCCGATATACCCTCACAACGCTCTGAAGTGGGAGTGTGGATTTGTATGACTGAGGGAGAAGTCTCTGATTCAGGAAGGGTTCCTCCTCAGACAGATTCAGATACATTGGCTTTTAAATTTAAACTAGAACACCTCCGCGTAATGCTTAGGGAGGTATTAGCTACTCTGGATGACTGCGACCCTTTGGTGATCCCAGAGAAATTGTGTAAAATGGACAAGTACCTAGAGGTCCCTGTTTTACACGGATACGTTCCGGTCCCTAAGAGGATTGCGGATATCATTACTAGGGAGTGGGATAGACCAGGTGGTTCCCTTTGCTCCCCCTCCTGTTTTTAAGAAAATGTTCCCCATACCTGACCCTGTGCGGGACTCGTGGCAGACGGTCCCTAAGGTGGAGGGGGGCTATTTCTATACTTGCTAAAAGCCACAACCATACCATTGAAGACAGTGTGCTTTTAAAGACCCTATAGATAAGAAGTTAGAGGGTTTACTTAAGAAAATTTTTGTTCAACAAGGTTTTTCTTCTCCAACCTATTGCCTGCATTATTCCTGTAACTACTGCAGCTGCTTTCTTGGTTTGAGAGCACTGGAAGACTCGCTCCAGACGGAGACCTCATATGAAGTAAATTATGGATAGAATTAAGGCTCTAAAGCTAGCTAATCTTTAATCACTGACGCCGCATTCCAAATAGCTAAGTTAGCTGCGAAAAATTCAGGTTTCGCCATTTTGGCGGCGCAGGGCAGCTATGGCTAAAGGTCCTGGTCGGGCCGATGTGTCGTCTAAATCCAAGCTTTTGGAACATTCCTTTCAAAGGAAAGACCCTCTTCGGCCGCTGAATTGAAAGAGATTATTTCAGATATCACCAGGGGGAAAAGGCCATGCTCTCCCTCAGGACAAGCCCTTTAAGACAAAGAACAAAGCTAATTTTCGTTCCTTTCGCAATTTAAGGAACGGCCCCTGCTTCGATCCTCTCCGGCTGCAAAGCAAGAGGGTAACGCGTTCAAAGCCCAAGGCAACTTGGAAACCTTACCAGGGCTGGAATAAGGGTAAACAGGCCAAAAAGCCTGCAGATGCCACCAAGACAGCATGAATGGGGTAGGCCCCCGATCCGGGGACCCGGATCTAGTAGGGGGCAGACTCTCTCTCTTCAACTCAGGCCTGGGGCAAGAGATGTACACAATTCCTTGGGCATTAGAGATTGTAGCCCAGGGATACCTTCTAGAATTTCAAGGACTCTCCTCCAAGGGGAAGGTTCCACATTTCTCGTCTGTCTACAGAACAGACAAAGAAAGAGGCGTTTTTTTACGCTGTGTAGAAGATCTACTTACAATGGGAGTGATCCAGCCCAGTTCCAATTGCAGAACAAGGACTGGGGTTTTTACTCAAACCTGTTTGTGGTTCCCAAAAAAGAAGGAACTTTCAGACCAATCCTGGATCTCAAAATTCTAAACCAAATTCCTCAGAGTCCATCATTCAAGATGGAGACTATTCGGACAATCTTACCAATGATCCAGGAGGGTCAATATATGACTACAGTGGATCTAAAGGATGCGTATCTGCATATTTCTATCCACAAAGATCATCACCAGTTTCTCAGGTTCGCATTATCAGTTTTTGGCTCTTCCTTTCGGGTTGGCCACCGCTCCCAGAATTTCACAAAGGTGCTAGGGTCCCTCCTGGGCGGTTCTAAGACCGCGGGGGCATAGCAGGGGCACCTTACCTAGACGACCCTCTTAATTCAGGCGCCGTCGACTTTCCAAAGAACCAAGTCTCACACGAAGATGGTATTGGCCTTTCTGAGGTCTCACGGGTGGAAGGTGAGACGTCAAAAAGGAGTTCCTCTCTCACCCCCTCACAAGAGTTCCATGCCTAGGAACCCTGATAGACTTGGTAGAAATGAAAATATTTCTGACGGAGGTCAGAAAGTTAAAACTGTTAACTACTTGCCGAGCTCTTCATTCCATTCCTCGGCCATCTGTAGCTCAGTGCATGGAGACAATCGGACTAATGGTAGCGGCAATGGACATAGTCCCTTTTGCTCGGATACACCTCAGACCACTGCAACTATGCCATGCTCAAACAGTGGAATGGGGATTATGCCAGATTTGTCTCCTCAAATTCAGTTTGGACCAGGAGACCAGAGATTCTCTTCTCTGGTGGTTGTCTCAGGATCACCTGTCTCAGGGAATATGTTTCCGCAGACCAGAGTGGGATCATTGTAACGACCGACGCCAGTCTGTTAGGCTGGGGTGCAGTCTGGGACTCCCTGAAAGCTCAGGGCTTATGGTCTCGGGAAGAAACTCTTCTCCCGATAAAACATTCTGGAACTGAGGGTGATATTCCAACGCGCTTCAGCCATGGCCTCAACTAGCTGCGGCCAAATTCATCAGATTTCAGTTGGACAACATCACGACTGTAGCTTACATCAACCAATCAAGGGGGAACAAGGTGTCTCCTAGCAATGATGGAAGTAACCATAAATAATCAGGTGGGCGGAGGATCACTCTTGCCACCTCTCAGCAATTCACATCCCAGGAGTAGACAACTGGGAAGCGGATTTTCTAAGTCGTCAGACTTTTCATCCGGGGGAGTGGGAACTCCACCCGGAGGTATTTGCCCAGCTGACTCAGCTATGGGGGCACTCCAGAGTTGGATCTGATGGCGTCCCGTCAGAATGCCAAACTTCCTCTTTATGGGTCCAGTCCCGGGTTCCCCAGGCGGTGTTGATAGATGCTCTAGCAGCGCCTTGGTCCTTCAATCTGGCCTATGTGTTTCCACCGTTTCCTCTCGTCCCGCGTCTGGTTGCCAGAATCATACAGGAGAAGGCTTCAGTGATTCTGATAGCACTTGCGTGGCCACGCAGGACCTCTTGCTATGCAGACCTAGTGGACATGTCATCTGTCCCACCATGGACATTGTCAATATAGGCAGGATCTTCTGATACAGGGTCCGTTCAAGCATCCAATTGTAGTTTCTCTACATTTGACTGCTTGGAGATTGAACGCTTAATTCTATCAAAGCGTGGGTTCTCTGAGTCAGTTTATAGATACTCTGATTCAGGATAGAAAGCCTGTCACCAGAAAAATCTACTATAAGATATGGCGGAAATATCTTTGTTGGTGTGAATCCAAGGGGTTACTCATGGAGTAAGATTAGGATTCCCAGGATATTGTCTTTCTCCAAGATGGATTGAAGAAAGGATTGTCTGCTAGTTCCTTAAAAGGACAAAATATCTGCTTTGTCTATCCTTTTACACAAGCGTCTGGCAGAGGTACCAGACGTTCAAAACGTTTGCTCAGGCTTTAGTCAGAATCAAGCCTGTCTATAAACCTGTGACCTTCCGCCATGGAGCTTGGAATCTAGTTCTTTCAGTTCTTCAAGGGGTTCCGTTTGAACCTTTACATTCCATAGACATTAAGTTGTTATCTTGGAAAGTTTGTTGTTTTTGATAGCTATCTCTTCTGCTAGAAGAGTTTCAGAATTATCTGCCTTACAGTGTGATTCACCTTACCTGGTGTTCCACGCAGATAAGGTAGTTTTGCGTACCAAGCGCTGGTTTTCTTCCTAAAGTTGTTTCTAACAAGAATATTAACCAGGAGAAATAGTTTGTTCCTTCTCTGTGTCCTAATCGATCTTCGAAGAAGGAACGTCTATTACACAATCTTGATGTTAGTTCGTGCTTTAAAGTTCTATTTACAAGAAACTAAGGAAATTCAGACAAACATCTTCTTTGTTTGTTATCTATTCTGGTAAGAGGAGAGGTCAGAAGGCGACTGCTACCTCTCTTTCCTTTTGGCTGAAAGCATCATCCATTTGGCCTATGAGACTGCTGGTCAGCAGCCTCCTGAAAGAATTACTGCTCATTCTACCAGAGCAGTGGCTTCCACATGGGCTTTCAAAAATGAGGCTTCTGTTGAACAGATTTGTAAGGCAGCGACTTGTCTTCACTGCATACATTTTGCCAAATTTTACAAATTCGATACTTTTGCTTCTTCGGGGGCTATTTTTGGGAGAAAGGTTTTGCAAGCAGTGGTGCCTTCCGTTTAAGGTAACTGTCTTGTTCCCTCCCTTCATCCGGTCCTAAAGCTTTGGTATTGGTATCCCACAAGTAAAGGATGAATCCTGTGGACTGGATACACCTTGCAAGAGAAAACAGAATTTATGCTTACCTGATAAAATTACTTTCTCTTGCGGGTATCCAGTCCACGCCCGCCCTGGCATTTAAGGTCAGGTAAAAAATTTTTTGTTAAACTACAGTCACCACTGCACCTATGGTTCCTCCTTTTTCTTCCTAACTTTTGGTCGAATGACTGGGGGGTGGAGCTAGAGGGGGAGCTATATGGACAGCTTTGCTGTGTGCTCTCTTTGCCACTTCCTGTAGGGGAATGAGAAATATCCGCACAAGTAAAGGTGATTCTGTGGACTGGATACACCGCAAGAGAAAGTAATTTATCAGGTAAGCATAAATTCTGTTTTTGTATACAGCAGTGTATTTAGGTTTGTGATTTTACAAGTTTCTGATTAACCTTTCACAGTTTCTTTGTAACTTTAACAAATTAGAATCTACTTTGTATACTTTATGTGTATCTATAACAATTATATTGCACTTTGCATTTTTTCTATTTAAATAAAAAGAAAAACCTGTTTGTGACCGCTAGCTATCATAACAGCTGTTTCTGGCGAGCACAGGGGCATCAAGCTCCATTCGGAGCTTTGATAGATAGGCCCCCATAAACTTTAAAAACAATCAGAATTTATTAAAATATCTGCTGAGTCTAAAGGTAATAAAATATAAAAGAGAAAGTGCAAAGCTTAAAGGGACACTCAAATCAAAATTAGACTTTCATAATTCAGATAGAGCATGCAATTTTAAACAATTTTCCATTTACTTCCATTAGCAAAATGTGCACAATCTTTTTATATTTCCACATTTGGAGTCATCAGCTCCTACTGAGCATGTGCAAAAATTCACGAGAATTCACCAGAATAAAGCTATATGCATTTGTGATGGCTGATGGCTGTCACAAGGTACAGGAGGAGTGGAATAGACATAACTGAACTTTGTCAGAAAAAAATCTACTACTCCATTTGAATTTGAGACTAATAGGTGCTATTGCATGTCCTTTTTATCATGCATTTGTTGTTTATGCAAAATTCTACTGTATTTACTGGTCCTTTAAATGCAATAATACTGAAGGGGACCCATTATGAAATGTATAGTATATTAAAATACAATACACAAAAGGTAAGTGTAACAAAACTCTCATATCAGTAGTGCTATATTGCACTGGGCTTGCCTCTCCTTTTAAATCACATGCTCTATCTGAATAATAATAGAAATTGGGTCTTATGTCTCTTTAATAAAACAATAGAACCTGTAACTGAGTGTGATTTCTGAATGCAATTGCTACAAGCCATTTCTAGATTGTTGCTAATTGAGTGATTTGAAATTTAAAGGGACAGTAAAATCAAAATTAAAGGGACACTACACCAAAAATTTTCTTTCATGATTCAGATAGAGAATACAATTTTAAGCAATATTCCAATTTATTTCTATTATCTAAATTGTTTAATTCTTTAGATATCCTTTGTTTAAAAAATAGCAATGCACATGGCTGAGCCAATCACACGAGGAGTTTGTGTGCAGCTACCAATCAGCAGCTACTGAGCATATCTAGATATGCTTTTCAGCATGGAATATTAAGATAATGAAGCAAATTAGATAATAGAAGTAAATTAGAAAGCTGTTTAAAATTGCACGCTCTTTCTAAATCATGAAAGAAAAAAAATGACCCTTTAAACTTTTATGATTTAGACAGAGCATACCATTTTAAACAACTTTCCATTTTACTTCTATTATCAAATTTGTTTTGTTCTCTTGGTATCCTTTGCTGAAGACTAAATCTAGGCAGACTGATCAGAGATGAGGAGTGTGCACGTGTCTTTAGTACTCTATAGCAGCAGCATGTTGTTGTTAGCAGTTGCAAACACTGCTGCCATAGTGTACTAAAGAGATGTGCATGCTCCTAATCTCTTATGAGTCTACCTAAAATTACGCTTCAGCAAAGGATACAAGAGAGACAAATCATTTTGAAAAGAAGTAAATTGAAAGTTTAATTTTGACTTTACTGTCCCTTTAATCTCGTATTGATTGTTCACATATATATATATAATATATATATATATATATATATATAATACATTTTTTTATTATTTAAATGTGTCATTGCACATTGCTATCTCAGTGGCTCCGGCCACCCCACTGCGACATACGCTTTTCTACCATTAAGTGCCTGCTTACCCACCCTCTAAACCCAATAAGCCGTGCGTGCATACAGAACACTGTCAGCTGACACTCACAGCTATTGGTTTAGAGGTGCAAACATCCACCTAATCTGAAGGAGAGCGATGTGCCGTGGGCAGGGCCAGAGCCGCTGAGTTTAGCTATAAATTGTTGCTATCTATATGTGTTCACATTAGGATTCGTACCGTATATCTGTTTAAATTTTAACTTTACTACCTTAGCTTTATTTATAAATTTCCCACTTAACTCGCATATATCTTCCCTATTTTCATATTAATAAGTGCCTCAGCAATTCTAAAAGTTCTATAATTTCTAAACACTCTAAAAACGTCTAAGGGTAAGGGTCAGAATGGTCTATAAATAAGGCTAAGCTAAGCCGAAACGCGGTCAGACTGCCTGCCTGCAGGTCTACGCATACAAATGCATTTATGGACTTGATTTGCTTTTAAAGTGTTTTTAATAAAGGAACTCAATTTTTAAACCGTGTCCTTATTTTTTGTTTTAAATTTTTGTTTTTTCAAATAATGTCTTTTTTTTTTTAATCAATATAATTTTCAATAATAAACTAACTTTTTTTTGTCAGGTCTATTTTTGTGGTCTCCTTTCATCAATGCACCCATAAGCGTTGTTCCCTCAGTCACCGCATATTAATAGTGTCTATTGTCTTGCTAGCTTTTTTCATTTCAATTAATCATGTTTAACTTAACATTTTCTAATACTAAAGTAATGTATTTAATTGCTTGTCTTTCATTACACTTGTACAGAGAACATTGTTAAATACATGTTGGAATGTTGAGTGTATTCGAAAGGCTATGGAAGAGCATATGCTGACTGAGACGGTAAAACAGACAGACTCCAAGCTGGTAATCAGCCAGTGGTTGAAGGGCATTATCGCAGATGTTTTTCTGTTCATTCCTTGCATGCTTTACTTTGTTCTACGATATGACATACGCCTTATTCTGACTATAATAAATGCCGGCAGACAGTATTTTGTTTCTAAATGTCTATACTCTGGTTTCTCTGGTTACAGACAATTTAAATGATAATTACTCACACATTTGCAGCTTGACAGATGTAAATAACCTAAATTAATGAAAGCGTGTCCAGTAGAGGTCATTGGAGATAAATGGCAAAAGATTGTATGAACCCAATTTGTTGTTTATTTAAAATTGCTTGAAATTGTGATACAGATTGGCAAGCTTTAATTGACATTTTTTTACTTTAATGAATAAAGTGTTATGGTTATCTTTTAATATGTAAAATGCTCATGTTCTATCAAATAGCTTTCAGATAAATAGATTGTTATCATAGTATTTTTAGCTACCTTGGTTGTATAGGTAACAGTGATATCAGCATTTAATGTGCGCTTTTACACATTTACAAAGAGTGAGCACAATTTGCAGTTATTTTATCATCCTAATTCAGACTTTATATAAACACAAGTGTAACAAATAAATTCATATTGCACTTTTAACATACCCTGTATAAACTCTAGGGCGAGATTACATATGCAGCGTCGCCTGCAAAAGCCAGCGTTTAGTCCGGTTTTGCTATCACATATACGGCACCGCATAAAAATACAGTGCGTATATTTCAGTCGTCGCCTGCTAATTTTTCTCCCATAAGCTAACATAGAACCGTATCGCAAGTTTGTACCACATTTTTCAGCGCAAGGACTTACGCGGCAAAAATGGAGAAATTATACTCCATTTTCACCTCGCCACACAATAGGCAGACGCAGCAAGCCTTACTCTGAAAATGTTAAGCACCGTAAACTTCCTGAAAATATAAACTAACACCAAACGCATGCGCATATTTACCTGTCAACCGCAATCCCCCCACCACAATAACTAATAAAGTAAATTAACCCCTATTCCGTTCAACCCCCACATGGCAATATGCCTAATTAAACTATTAACCCCTAATCCGCCATTCACCCACATCGCAAACTACCTAAAACAAGTATAGTAACCCCTAATCTGCAGAACCCCACCACAACGAAATAAACCTAATAAATCTATTAACCCCTAAACCGGCCAACCCCCCCACAATGCAATTAACCTAATTAATGCTATATAACTCCTAAACCGCCAACCCCCCACACAACGTAAATAAGTAAATTAAATATACTAAGCCCCCCTAACCTAACACCCTCTAAATTATACCCCAATTACATAAAATTAAAAAATACTAAATTACAATTAAAAATAAAGAACCTAGATGTTACTTTAAAAATAAAAAACTAAAGTTTCATTTAATCTAAAATACAAAAAAATAAAAAAGTTTACATTACAAGAAAATAATAAACCAAATTATCAAAACTAAAAAAATTAAACCTAAGACCTATGAAAATAAAAACACCCCCTAATTTAAACTAAACTACCATAGCCCTTAAAAGGGGCCTTTTGTAGGGCATTGCCCTATAGTAAACAGCTCTTTTACATTTAAAAAAACTAAGTTCCCTCTAACAGCTAAAAGCCCCCCCCCACGAAACCCCCAAAATAATAAAACCTAACACAAAAAAAATCCTAAACTACCCATTGTCCTTAAAAGGGCATTCAGCCCTTAATTAAATGGCTAATCTAAAAAAAAAAAAAAGTCTAACCCCCAGATAGGTATTCACAGTTCCTGAAGTCTGGCGGTGAAGTTTTCTTCCAAGTGGCGAACATCTTCTTCCATCGCGGTGACCTTTTTCTATCTTCATCCAGGACAGCGACCATGGAGCATGGAGGATCAAATCAGAGCCAATAGGATATTCAGTAGCGCTCATTCCTATTGGTTGATTTGAATTTAAAGATTCAAATCAGCAAAAGGAATGCAAGGTACACCATATTTAAACACGTAACTTGAAATTCAATATTCAGTGAATGCCGGTGATCGTCATGAAAAAGATCCTCCCGTGCTCCATGACTCTCGCGAGACGCCGGGTCTTCAGTTCCGCGGTCCTGGATGAAGATAGAAGAGGTCGCTGCGATGGAAGAAGATGTCGCCGCTTGGAAGAAGACTTCACTGCCGGACTTCAGGAACTGTGCAGTACCTATCTGTGGGTTAGATTTAGGCTTTTTTTTTAATTAGGGATTTAATGGGCAATTGTAAAAGAGCTGAATGCCTCTTTTAAGGGCAGTAAAAGAGCTGAATGCGGCCTTTTAAGGTCAGTAAAAGAGCTGAATGCCTATACAAATGCACTTTAGGGGCAATGGGTAGTTTAGTATTTTTTTAGTATTAAGTGTTATTATTTTGGGGGGTTTGGTGGGTGGGGGAGGTTACTGTTAGGGGGAACTTATTTTTTTTAAATGTAAAAGAACTGTTTAATTTAGGGCAATGCCCTACAAAAGGCCCTTTTAAGGGCTATTGGTAGTTTAGCTTAGATTAGGGGGTGTTTTATTTTGGGGGGGGGGCTTTTTTATTTTTATATGGATTAGGTTTAATTGTTTTATTTTTGATAATGTTAGACTTTTTTATTTTTTGTAATTTTAGATTAAATTAATTTAATCTTAGTTTTATCTAAGTACCGTTAGGATTTTTTATTTTAATTGTATTTTAGTATTTTATCTAATTTGGGGTTAATTTAGGGGGTGTTAGGTTAGGGGGCTTAGCAATTGAATGAGTTATTTGCATTTTGGGGGGTTGGCTGCTTAAGAGTTTAGGGGTTAATTCGTTTAGTTACTTTGCGGTGTGGTGGTTTGGCAGTTTAGGGGTTAATACTTTTATTAGGTAGATTGCAATGTAGGTGAATGGCGGATTAGGGGTTAATACATTTATTAAGTAGATCGCGATGTGAATGAAATGGCGGATTATGGGGTTAATAGTTTAATTAGGCATATTGCCTTGTGAGGGGGGTTGTCGGTATAGGGGTAATACTTTTATTATTAGTTCCCGATGTGGGGGTAATTGCGGATATAGGGGTTTTTACGTGTCAGGTTTATTTTTTGGGAGGTGGGTTAGACTTTTACGGCAGATTTAACAATTTTTTTTTCTTAGGCGCCAGCAGTTTCTAAAGTGCCGTAAAACCACTGGCGAGCTCCAGGAAATTTGTATTTACGCACATTTCTGGGACATCGCCAGTTTATCCGACTTACGGAACTTTAAGAACTTCCGGCGGGGTTTTAGTGTGATTCCTCGATGTGCGAGGTGAAATTACGGGCGGCGCGGGTTTCAGCATTTTGGGCTGAGGCCTGCACCGCATATGTAATCTCGCCGCTAGACAACAATTTTTAATACTTAGCAAAAATTGTAAACACATTTTTACAATATGCCTTCAGAATTGGGTTCATTATAAAGGACATTAAAGGTATAGTCTAGTCAAAATTAAACTTTAATGATTCAGATTAGAGCATGCATTTTAAGCAACTTTCTAATTTACACCTATTATCAATTTTTCTTTGTTCTCTTGGTATCTTTATTTGAGTATAAGGTTAGGAGCTGGTCCATTTTTGGTTCAGCACCTGGGTAGCGCTTGCTAATTGGTAGCTACATTTAGACACTAATCAGAAAGCGCTACCCAGGTGCTGAACCAAAAATGGGCGGCTCCTATGCTTACATTCTTGCTTTTTCAAACAAAGATGCCAAGAGAATGAAGAAAAATTGATAATAGGACCCATATTTATCAAGCTCCGTACGGAGCTTGAGGGGCCGTGTTTCTGGCGGGTCTGAAGACTCGCCAGAAACACACGTTATGAAGCAGCGGTCTAAAGACTGCTGCTCCATAACCCTGTTCGCCTGCTCTGAGCAGGCGGACAGGAATCGCCGGAAATCAACCCGATCGAGTACGATCTGGTTGATTGACACCCACTGCTGGCGGGCGATTGCCCGCGAATCTACAGGGGGCGACGTTGCGCCAGCAGCTCTTGTGAGCTGCTGGTGCAATGTTAAATGCGGAGAGCATATTGCTCTCCGCATTTAGCGAGGTCTTGCGGACCTGATCCGCACTGACGGATCAGGTCCGCAAGACCTTTAATAAATAGGGGCCTAGGAGTAAATTAGAAAGTTGCTTAAAATTGCATGTTCCATCTGAATCGTGAAAGTTTAATTTGGCTACACTATTCCTTTAAAGTGAATGTCAATTTTGATGCTAAAGTGCCCATTTTTTAAAAATTTGTTTAAAATCAGGGGCACTTTAATTCATCAAAATTTACATTTCACTCTTGTTGAGAAAAAAAACTTACCTTTTAATCTTCACAGCAGCTCCAGCTTCCTCCGGTCGTTGCAAGCCATTTCTGACGTCAAAAATGATGGATAGGCCATCCTCCAATCACGGCTTCCCTCCCGGGGGAATCAGTGTCTGATTCAACGCCGTGATTGGAGGAAAGCCGGATTCCTCCTTTTAGATCCAGGAAGAAGCTTTGCGACGGGCGAGGAAGCTGGAGCTGCCGTGGAAGATAAAAAGGTAAGTTTTTTTATCAACAGGAGTGAAATGTAAATTTTGATGAATTAAAGTGCCCCTGTTTTAATAAAATTTTAAAAACCGGGCACTTAAGCATCAAAATTGACATTCACTTTAATGGTAAAATTTGAATGTATGCATCAGCAATTAGTCTTTGTATTCAAAATATCTCTCTTGGTATTCTTTGTTGAAAACTAAACCTAGGCAACTGTTGAAGGCCGTCCTATTATCGGAGGGCATTTTGACATTTGTTCACAGTTAGACAGTGTTAGTCATATAGATCATTATGCTCATTCCTATGGAGTTATTTTTTCGAGCAGAGACATAGAATAAACGGTTATCATAGTGGTAAAATGTATATTAGTGCGTGCGGAATCTGTTGGCACTCTACAAATATCCGATAATAATAATATTAATATAACCATGTTGGTTATGCAAAACTGGGGAAAGGGTAATAAATATCAATCTTTTTAAACAATACAAATTGTCAATTCAAATAGACTGTCCCTTTAAATCAATTAACATTTTAAATCCAGCCAAACAATTCAATGATTATTAAAATCAATAGTGATATGTGACAACCTTTGGTAGGCCATAGTTCAGGGTATATTTGGATTGCTTTAGGACGTAATTAAAGAAAAGCAGGAGACAGATTTTCAGTCCATATTTAAAGAACATTAAACCCCCCCTTGCCTTTGTGTAAAACTGCTTATGCCACGGTCCCAAGAGATGTCGTAAAGCAAAATCTGTAACATGCAAACCAAATAGCTGCTTTAGGTAATTTAAAAACAATTTAAATAATTTAAAAAACATTTTAAAACCTAGTTTACAGGTTTTGTTTTTTTACACAAAAACAAAAAAGTGTTTATTACGCCTTGGTCACAGAATTTGTTTTTGTTCTCTATAGTGAGCATGGGCACTACAATGTCAGGGATGGAGGTATGAGAAGGTGCAATATACGTCCTGTAATTAGTTATAAAGAAGTGCTATATGGTATTAGGAGTGTAATATCTATATATTTAAAATATTAAAAAAAGAAGTCCAGACTGTACTCATCACTGCACAAGCTCCAACAGTTTAACCAAGGCAGAGTGAAATTTTAAGTTAGCGTGTTTTAAGACATAGGGCACCCACAAGAAAAGGATTTTTGGAAATTACGTCCCTAGGGGGTGAAAAAGTGGGGTGAACTTTTTTTGAGGATACCTAGTAGCTCACAAACTGACCATGTTACAGACTTGAAAATTGGTATTTAGATTCTCCTTGAAAAATAAAGAACCAGGTGTTTTACATTTCCCCAAAATCCACTTAAGGGGGTCAAAAGAGGGAGGCTGATTTATGAGGATACCTATATCTCAAAAACCCACGATGTTACTGACGTGAAAATTGATATTATAGATTCTCCTTGAAAAATAAAGAAACAGGTGTTTTACCATTTCCCCAAAATCCACTTAAGGTTTATGAGGATACCTATATCTCAAAAACCCACGATGTTACTGACCGTGAAAATTGGTATTTAGATCTCTTGAAAAATAAAGAAACATGTGTTATAACCATTTCCCTAAAATTTACTTAAGGGGGGGGTCGAAAGAGGGTGGGGGGGCTGATTTATTGAGGATACCTATATCTCAAAAAACGACGATGTAACAGATGTGAAAATTGGTATTTAGATTCTCCTTGAAAAATAGAGAAACCAATGTTTTACCATTTCCCCAAAATCCACTTAAGGGGGATCAAAAGAGGAGGGGCTGATTTGTGAGGATACCTATATCTCAAGAACCAAAGATATTACAGACGTAAAAAATTGGTATTTACATTCTCCTTGAAAATAAAGAAACGTGTGTTTTATACCATTTCCCCAAAATCCACTTAAGAAGGGTCAAAAAGAGGGGGGGGCTGTTTTATGAGGATACCTATATCTCAAAAACCTACTATGTTACAGACGTGAAAATTGGCATTTAGATTCTCCTTGAAAAATAAAGAAACATGTGTTTTACCATTTCCACAAAATCCACTTAAGGGGGGTAAAAAGGAGGGGCGTGATTTATGAGGATACCTATATTTCAAAAAACCGACTATGTTACAGACATGAAAATTGGTATTTAGATTCTCCTTGAAAAATAAAGAAACATGTGTTTTACCATTTCCACAAAATCCACTTAAAGGGGTGTGAAAAGGAGGGGCTGATTTATGAGGATACCTATATCTCAAAAACCGACGATGTTACAGGCATGAAAATTGATATTTAGATTCTCCTTTAAAATAAAGAAACACGTGTTTTCGCATCTTCCCACAATCCACTTAAGGGGGTCAAAAGAGGAAAGGATTATTTATGAGGATTCCTATATCTTAAAAACCGCCGATGTTACAGACGTGAAAATTGGTATTTAGATTCCCTTTAAAAATAAAAAAAACAAGTTTTTAACCATTTCCTGAAATCCACTTAATGGGGATCAAAAGAGGGTGGGTTATTTATGAGGATACCTATATCTCAAAAAAACAAAAGATGTTACAGACCATGAAAATTGGTATTTAGATTACGAGAAATACAGAGAATTAACGAAAAATCAAGACGTTCAAGTCTGCGAGGTGTACAACCCGAATGGGCACACACGTGAGTGCACATGTTGATTGCGAGTGGTTCCGGTTTTCGATATTTTTTTTTACAAATTACAAAACCATGCGAGCAAAGCCGCGGACAAAAGCGTAGTGTATATAATATATAGTGTTTTGATTTATACAGGTGATATTAAATGTTGGACAGTTGTGGGTCATACAGGTGTGGGAAATAAGGTCACATTGACTACAAATTTGTCTTGCCCAGGGCCCTTCAAATACTAAGAGTGGCCCTGCATGAGGCAGACAAAGTTCCTGCACAAAAGTAATAGTTGTTTAAAGGGACAGTCAAACAATATAATTGTTATTGTTTTAAAAGATAAATAGTCCCTTTATTACCCATTCCCCAGTTTTGCTTAACCAACAGAGTTATATTAATATACTTTTTACCTCTGTGATTAACTTGTATCTAAGCATCTGCTGGCAACCCCTGATCACATGACTGTGACTATTTATTATCTATTGACTTGCATTTAGTTTTTGTGTTGTGCTAAATCTTAAATAACTTCTCAAGTGTGAACACAATGTTATCTATATGGCCCACATGAACTAGCAGTCTCCTGTAGTTAAAAAGCCAAATACAAAAGGCATGTGATTAGCGGCTGTCTATATGGGCTTAGAAAAAGGCAGACATTTATAGGTTTAAATGTTATAAAGTATATTAATATAACAATGTTGGTTGTGCAAAGCTGAGGAATGGTTAGTAAAGACATTATCTATAATTTAAAAACAATACATTTTTTGTGTAGACTGTCCCTTTAATTGCACCTTTAAATGTTTGTAAAGTTGCTCTCAGGCACCAACAGCAATTACAAAACTACCTGATTTAACTAATTTGAAAACATATGACTGCACTTGCCACTATATAGATATGCCATATTTGATATTCGATTTAGAGATATATGATGCAAGACACAATGTAAATATATAAAGTATGGCGGCATAAACCAGCCACCAATCACAAGTCTTAAAAATTCTGTTCTATTCCTACACACCATTCATGGTTTGTTTATACAATCCATCTGTGAATAATTTACTAAAACACAGTCTCATGATTCAGATAATTATTTAGAACGTGCAATTTAAAAAAGAATCTAATTTTCTTTTATATTCATGGAAAGTTTTTAAAAAAAAAAGACACCAAGAAAAAAATGGATTTTATTTAATGTTATGGTTCTATCTATCTGAATCACAGAGGTTTTCAGTTTTGAATTACATGTTCATTAATTCAGTTAAGGGACACTGACCAATTTTTTTCTTTTTGTGATTCAGATAGAGCATGCAATTTTAAGCAACTTTCTAATTTTACTCCTATTATCAAATTTTCTTCATTCTCTTGATATGTTATTTGAAAAGCAAGAATGTAAGTTTAGATTGCCGGCCCTTTTTTGGTGAACAAGCTGGGTTTGTTTTTGCTGATTGGGACAGCACCAATAAACAAGTGCTGTCTATGTGTTCTGAACTGAAAATTTGCTGGCTCCTTAACTTAGTTGCCTTCTTTTTCAAAAAAGATAGCAAGAGAATGAGAAAAATTGATACTAAAGTAAATTAGAAAGTTGCTTAAAATTACATGCTCTATCTGAATCATGTGCAATTTTATAAACAACTTTCCAGTCCTATTTCTATTATCATATTTTCTTTGTTCGCTTGGGTATCCTTTGTTGAAGAGTAAATCTATGTAGGCTGATAGGAGCTGAGTGTCTTTAGCAGTGTATGGCAGCAGTGTTTGCAACTATGCATAAGATTTCTTTAAACAATGTTGTATACACTGCTGCAGATGACTAGAAACACGTGCACGCTCCTGTGCTTCCCTAGGATTAACTCTTAACAAAGTTTCCCACTAGAATTATGCAAAATTGATAACAGAAGGGTAAGGAAAGAGGAAGTTGTTTTAAAAGGGATATGAAACCAAAAAGCTGGCTGCGACGTTGTGGGGGCAGGTTAGGGGTTAATAAATATAATATAGGGGGTCGGCGGTGTTAGGGGGCAGCAGATTAGGGGTAACATAAGGATAACGTAGGTGGCGGGTCGGCAGATTAGGGGGTTAAAAAAAATTAAATCGAGTGGCGGCGATGTGGGTGGGGGCCTCGGGTTTAGGGGGTACATAGGTAGTTTATGGGTGTTAGGGTGTACTTTAGAGTACAGTAGTTAAGAGCTTTATGAACCGCGTTAGCCCAGAAAGCTCTTAACTACTGACCTTTTTTCTGCGGCTGGAGTTTTGTCGTTAGAATTCTAACGCTCACCTTCAGACACGACTCTAAATACCGGAGTTAGAAAAATCCCATTGAAAAGATAGGATACGCAATTGACGTAAGGGGATCTGCGGTATGGAAAAGTCGCGGCTGAAAAGTGAGCGTTAGACCCTTTTTTGAGTGACTCCAAATACCGGAGGTAGCCTAAAACCAGCGTTAGGGAGCCTCTAACGCTGGTTTTCACGGCTACCGCCAAACTCCAAATCTAGGCGTATAATTAATTATATTAACTAAATAACTATATTATATTAGTTATATGTAACTAAATTAACTATATGATATATTTAAACACCCAACCCAACTCAAATAATTTAAATCTACACTAAAAAATTACTAAGTTAGCCAAAAACTAACAACTACAGGGAGTGCAGAATTATTAGGCAAGTTGTATTTTGAGGATTAATTTATTATTGAACAACAACCATGTTCTCAATGAACCCAAAAAACTCATTAATATCAAAGCTGAATATTTTTGGAAGTAGTTTTTAGTTTTGTTTTAAGTTTTAGCTATTTTAGGGGGATATCTGTGTGTGCAGGTGACTATTACTGTGCATAATTATTAGGGAACTTAACAAAAAACAAATATATACCCATTTCAATTATTTATTTTTACCAGTGAAACCAATATAACATCTCAACAATCACAAATATACATTTCTGACATTCAAAAACAAAACAAAACAAATCAGTGACCAATATAGCCACCTTTCTTTGCGAAGGACACTCAAAAGCCTGCCATCCATGGATTCTGTCAGTGTTTTGATCTGTTCACAACAACATTGCGTGCAGCAGCACCACAGCCTCCAGAAACACTGTTCAGAGAGGTCTACTGTTTTCCCTCCTTGTAAATCTCACATTTGATGATGGACCACAGGTTCTCAATGGGGTTTCAGATCAGGTGAACAAGGAGGCCATGTCATTAGATTTTCTTCTTTTATACCCTTTCTTGCCAGCCACGCTGTGGAGTACTTGGACGCGTGTGATGGAGAATTGTCCTGCATGAAAATCATGTTTTTCTTGAAGGATGCAGACTTCTTCCTGTACCACTGCTTGAAGAAGGTGTCTTCCAGAAACTGGCAGTAGGACTGGGAGTTGAGCTTGACTCCATCCTCAACCCGAAAAGGCCCCACAAGACTCATCTTTGATGATACCAGAACCAAACCAGTACTCCACCTCCACCCTTGCTGGCGTCTGAGTCGGACTGGAGCTCTCTGCCCTTACCAATCCAGCCACGGGCCCATCCATCTGGCCTATCAAGACTCACTCTCATTTCATCAGTCCATAAAACCTTAGAAAAATCAGTCTTGAGATATTTCTTGGCCCAGTCTTGACGTTTCAGCTTGTGTGTCTTGTTCAGTGGTGGTCGTCTTTCAGCCTTTCTTACCTTGGCCATGTCTCTGAGTATTGCAACCCTTGTGCTTTTGGGCACTCCAGTGATGTTGCAGCTCTGAAATATGGCCAAAACTGGTGGCAAGTGGCATCTTGGCAGCTGCAACGCTTGACTTTTCTCAGTTCATGGGCAGTTATTTTGCGCCTTGGTTTTTCCACACACATCTTGCGACCCTGTTGACTATTTTTGAATGAAACGCTTGATTGTTCGATGATCACGCTTCAGAAGCTTTGCAATTTTAAGAGTGCTGCATCCCTCTGCAAGATATCTCACTATTTTGACTTTTCTGAGCCTGTCAAGTCCTTCTTTTGACCATTTTGCCAAAGGAAAAGGAAGTTGCTAATAATTATGCACTCCTGATATAGGTGTTGATGTCATTAGACCACACCCCTTCTCATTACAGAGATGCACATCACCTAATATGCTTAATTGGTAGTAGGCTTTCAAGCCTATACAGCTTGGAGTAAGACAACATGCATAAAGAAGATGATGTGGTCAAAATACTCATTTGCCTAATAATTCTGCACTCCCTGTACATGGCAGAAAACAGTGCTGTGATAGTGCTCTTGCAAATGGATAACATTCTTGTAAACTGCTGCCATATAGTGCTTCAAAAACACATGCACGCTCCTGAAGTTAGTTACTTCGCTGCTTTTCATAAAAACATACCAAGAGAACAAAGTAAATTTGATAATAGAAGTAAATTAGAAAGTTGTTTAAATTGCATGGCTCTATCTGAATCATGAAAGAAAGAAAAAAAATGTGTACATGCTCTGTCCCTTTAATTACCGCTCAGTTTTTCTCTCTTGATTGTGAAATATAGGTAAACGTACCCTAAGCAATATAGTCACTAACTGAAATTCTATAGGCACTAACAGGCAATATTTTGTTCATTGATCTATGCAGAAAACCTATTGATTACAGTATGTTAGTTTTATTACCTTCCTTAAGCTATTGGTTGGATTTTATGGGGTCAATTTACTAATGTGTGAGCGGGACATGAAACAATGTAGTGTATCATGTCCGCTGCGCATCGATAAATGCCAACAACATATGATGTCTGCATTTATCATTGCAACGAGCAGTGCAATACCCGCCCCCTGCAGATTCGCAGACAATCGAGTTGATCCGATCGGGTTGATTTCTGTCCGCCGCCTCAGAGCAGACCGACAGGTTATGGAGCAGAGGTCTTTAGAAACACTGATAAATTACCCCTATATGTGAATTGGTCAGCAGATTGAGAAGGTGCAGTAATTTATTAAACAGTACTGGCGTATCCTGCCTGAAGTGTAAACCGCACATCGAGTATTGGAAACAGGAATTGATAAGGTGTCGAATAAAATCACAATAAAGAATTTATGTTTGCCATTTAACATAGCTGCTTTGACTGTTGAGCCACCACAAATATAGAAAATATGATTACTGCAGTATTATGTATAAAAAGTTATTTAAACAGGAACCAGCAGCAGAAATCATTCTCCCAGTGGGGAACGTGTGAGACCGCAACCCTGTAGCAGACCTACTCAACAAATATTTTGGCCCCTTTAAAGATAACTTAGTAAAGCAATAGTAATAATATACATGCATACTCTGTATAATGATTTTGAGATAGATCAATATCCCTGTATTAGGATTATACACATTCTGCACAAGGTCTATAGATGGGCTCATATGGGCCTCCTTCGCATTTGGGCCCTGGTGCCACTGCACCTGCTGCACCCAGAGGAGTAGCTAGAAACCACAGGGCCCAGGTGCAAGAATCTAAGAAGGGCCCCCCACCCCCACCCCTACTCTTTCATTTCTATAATAATTTTTTAGAGTACACTGTCTCTTTAACTTTGAATTGTTTGTTCTCATGAGCTCTTAAAGGGGACAGTGTACTTCAGATTTGTTATTGTTTAAAATGATAGATAATCCCTTTATTACCCATTCCCCAGTTTTGCACAACTAACACAATTATATAATACACGTTTTACCTCTGTGATTACCTTGTATCTAAGCCTCTGCACACTGCCCCCTTATTTCAGTTCTTTTAACAGACTTTGCATTTAGCCAATCAGTTGCCCTCTCATTTGTAACTCCACGGGTGTGGTCACACTGTCATCCTGTATGGCACACATGAACTTACCCCCTCTTGCTGTGAAAAACTGCCAAATGCATTGAAATAAGGGGTGGGCTTCAAGTGTTTAGAAATTAGCATATGATCCCACCTAGGATTAGCTTTTAGCAAAGAATACCAAGTGAACTCTGGAAAGTTGTTTAAAATTGCATTCCCTATCTGAATCATGAAAGTTTAATTTTGAACCAGACTGTCCCTTTAACTCTCTATTTGAAGCCTATAAAAATCATAAATCATTATGACAAGTGCTAAAGTGTAAGGAAATCACATTCATTAGCTTGTTACTCTGCTTTGTGTAAGTGTATCCTACTGGATGTAAGGTAAGTGCATTTATTATACAGTAAAAACACAATGACCCTGTAAACATGGACTGCAAGGCAAACTACTATTTGTCAATACAACACAGACTGTCCTCACAGAGAAGAGTAATAATTTTAGTTTAAAGGGACATGAAACCTGAACATGTTATTTTATGATTCAGATAGAACATGCAATTTTAAACAATTTTCTAATGTACTTATATTATCTAATGTGCTTTGTTCTCTTGGTATCCTTTGTTGAAAAGCATACCTAGGAAAGCTTAATTGCTGGAAACTATCTGCTGATTGGTGTGCTGCTCATATATACCTGCTATCATTGGCTAACTGATGTTTTCAGCTAGCTCCCAGTAGTGCATTGCTGCGCCTCTAAGAAAGGATACAGAGAGAATAAAGCAAAATAATAATAGACCGTGAATTAGAAAGTTGTTTAAAAACTGCATGCTCTATCTGAATCATTAAAGAAAAATGTTGGGGTTCATATCCCTTTAATATTTAAGTTTAGAGATTATTTGTATTCAAGTTTACTAGTTTTATTGTTTTTGTTTTTCTAAAACAAATGTCCTACTCCCAGTAAGTTACCAGTTCACAAAGTTCTAAAGAGAGACCATCTAACCTTTGTATACAGCAAAGATTCCAGCTGCCAAATCAACCAGCTGTAGATCTCATCAGGAGCACAGATGTTTGTCCAGCTGCAAGAGATAAGTAATATGATCAGCTTGGCTCCGTAATAGGGTGGGTCTCTTTAATGTCTTGTACATACGACTCTGCTATTGCATTTCATTTCTAAGATGTAAGAGAAGCATTGGAATATATATATATATATATATATATATATATATATATATATATATATATTTATATATCATTTGTTTTTAATCTGCAAAATTATATCAATCCCTTTGATTCAGATAGAGCATGTAATTTTAAACAAATTTCCAATGTACTTTTATCACCAATTTTGCTTTGTTCTTTTGGTATTCTTAGTTGAAAACTAAACCTCGGAGGTTCATATGCTAATTTCTAAGGCCGCCTCTTATCTCAGGGAATTTTTGACAGTTTTTTCACCACTAGAGGGTGTTAGTTCATGTGTGTCATATAGATACCACTGTGCTCATGCATGTGAGTTCAGGTGAGCCAGCTCTGACTGGCTAAAATGGATGTCTGTCAAAAGAATAAATAAGGGGGCAGTTTGCAGAGGCTTAGATACAAGGTAATCACAGAGGTAAAAAGTGTATTAATATAACTGTGTTGGTGTGCAAAACTAGGGAATGGGTAATAAAGGGATTATCTATCTTTTTAAATAATAAAAATTCTGATGTAGACTGTCCCTTTAAATATACAGTATGTGTTAGTGATGTCCATTAGTATGCAGATATCAGATTATTGTTATCACTTTTCTTAAAGGTAATTTTTTTAATCTTTTATGCTATGCTTCTAAAAGGGAAATATTTAAAAATCTATTTCAGGTATTTTTAATGGATATCTTTGTGCTAAGTAACAACATCTTGGCTTTATATTTTTTTGAGGCATGTTCTGGTTTGCCATAAGTGCTGGGGAAATCGTCCTTATCAGTCTATGAGCAATCAAGAATATGGTAACAGCTGTGCACAAATGTGAATTTCCTGTAATTTCCAGTGTTAAATTAAAAAAAAATAAAAGCATGATAGAGTTTAATTTTTTATGCCTGATAGTTTAATGTCTCTTTGAATAAAACAGTAAGGTTTACAGATGCATCCAGACAGTACGAGTTGATCAATCACTAAACAAACTGAACTGAGTATATACAGTTATAATAACCTAGAAGCAGACCTCAGTTTCAGTGTCACGATCATGATGATTCATGCAGTGTTCATTTTCACAAAGAGGGAGTTTGCCCCCTAGTGATCAGTCATCATAGGTGACAACTTATCAAGTGCCAGCAGACATGATTCTCTGTCGGCATTTTAACATTGCACAAGCATTTCTTGTGAAATGCTTGTGCAATGCCGCCCCCCTCACGTTCGCTGGCCAGTCGGCCGCTAGAAGGGGCCGTCAACTCACCCAATTGGATCGGGGTGATTGCAGTCCGCCACATCAGAGGTGGCGGACAAGTTAAGGAGCAGCTTCTTAACTTAAAATTCAGGCGGACCTGAAACTTTGGGGGTAGAAATCTACCCCTAAGCTGAACTAGGAGTAGCAGAGCAGTTCTTCTCACATGACCGTCAGAACAACAGATATTTAGATACATAGCCCCTATGGCAGACTATAAGGCAATATTACACTGATATCTTCCTCTGCACCCTGTGTGTTCCTCTACTCCATTCACCTGCATTCTCTCTCTCTCTCTCTCTTGCTATACCTGCTACCATCTCTCTCTGTCTTATGTTATACCTGTAGTTCCATACCACTAACTGGGTTTTGTTTAGACGATATCAGGAAAAAACTGGAAAATATTAAGTTAAATAAAACTCCAGGCCCAGATGGAATACACCCAAGGGGTGTTAAGGGAACTTAGCACTGTTATAGACAAACCTTTACTCTTAATTTTCAAGACTCATTATCCTCAGAGCATGGTACCCCAGGATTGGCGTAAAGCTGATGTGGTGCCACTCTTCAAAAAGGAAGCAGGGATGATCCAGGAAGCTATAGACCAGTTAGTCTGACATCAATAGTGGGGAAGATATTGAAGCGATTATAAGGGATTATATTGATGAGCATATTCGTGTAAACAAGATTATGAGTTCTAATCAGCATGGCTTTAGGAGAAATAGATCATGTCAAACTAATCTATTAGATTCTACGAGGAAGTAAGTAAAAATATAGATAAAGGGGAATCAGTTGATGTCATATACTTAGATTTTGCAAAGGCATTTGATACAGTGCCACATGAGAGATTAATGCACAAAATTAAGGGACTGGGAATAGCTGAAAATGTTAGCTCATGGATAAATAACTGGATAAAAGATAGGGAGCAACGGGTAGTAGTAAATGGATCATACTCAGATTGGACAAAGGTAATCAGTGGTGTCCCCCAGGGATCAGTACTAGGCCCTGTTCTTTTTAATATTTTTATAAATGACTTGGAGCAAGGATTAAATAGCGACATCTCTATTTTTGCAGATGATACTAAGTTAAGTAAGGTCATTAGGTCAGAGCAGGATGAACTCTCTTTACAAAGGGATTTGCTAAAATTAGAACTATGGGCAAGTGAATGGAAAATGAGATTTAATACGGAAAAATGCAAGGTTCTACATTTTGGAAGTAAAAATAAGCAGGCTACGTATTTTTTAAATGGGACAAGACTTAGCCAAACCCAGGAGGAAAGGGATTTGGGAGTAGTAATAGATAACAAGCTAAAGATGGGTGCACAATGCAGGGCAGCGGCTCAAAGGCTAATAAGATACTAGCATGTATTAAAAGAGGCATTGATTCAAGGGAGGAAAGCATAATTCTGTCATTATATAAAGCCCTGGTAAGACCTCACCTTGAGTTTGGAGTGCAGTTCTGGGGACCGATTGCTAAAAAAGATATTGCAGAACTAGAAAAAGTTCGGAGAAGGGCCACAAAGCTAATAAGGGGATTGGAGAAATTAACCTATGAGGAGAGGCTAGCCAAACTGGGTCTGTTTTCTTTAGAAAAAAGGCGCTTGAGAGGTGACATGATTACTTTATATAAATATATTCAAGGCCCATATACAGAGATGGCAGAAGCTCTGTTTATTCCAAGAAAATTGTTTCTGACAAGAGGTCATAATTTAAGGTTGGAGGAAAGGAGATTTAATCTCCTGCAATGGAAACGTTTTTTCACTGTAAGAGCAATACAATTGTGGATTTCATTACCAAAGGAGGTAGTAAATGCCAATACCATAGATACATTTAAAAATAGTCTGGATAAATTTCTGTATATAAATAAAATTCATGGATATGATTGCTAGTATTAAATGGGTCACATTTTAATGGGGTTATTTAAGCTTAACTGGAGCTTTTTGTAAGTATTTTAGATTTGTATAGGTTGAACTCGATGGACTTCAGTCTTTTTTCAACCTTATCTACTATGTTACTATGTTACCTGCTACCATCTCTCTCTCTCTTGTTATACCTGCTACCATCTTTCTCTCTCTTGTTATACCTGCTACCATCTTTCTCTCTCTTGTTATACCTGCTACCATCTCTCTCTCTCTCTCTCTCTCTCTCTCTCTCTCTCTCTCTCGCTATACCTGCTACCATCTCTCTCTCATGTTATACCTGCTACCATCTCTCTCTCTCTTATGTTATACCTGCTACCATCTCTCTCTCTCTCTCTCTCTCTCTCTCTCTCTTGTTATACCTTCTACCATCTCTCTCTCTCTTATGTTATACCTGCTACCATCTCTCTCTCTCTCTCTCTCTCTCGTGTTATACCTGCTACCATCTCTCTCTCTCTTGTTATACCTGCTACCATCTCTCTCTCTTTCTCTCTCTCTCTCTCTCTCTCTTGTTATACCTGCTACCATCTCTCTCTCTCTTGTTATACCTGCTACCATCTCTCTCTCTCTCTCTCTCTTGTTATACCTGCTACCATCTCTCTCTCTCTTGTTATACCTGCTACCATCTCTCTCTCTCTCTCTTTCTCTTGTTATACCTGCTACCATGTCTCTCTCATGTTATACCTGCTACCATGTCTCTCTCATGTTATACCTGCTACCATGTCTCTCTCTCTCTCATGTTATACCTGCTACCATCAATCTCTCTCTCTTGTTATACCTGCTACCATCTCTCTCTCTCTCTCTCTCTCATTATACCTGCTACCATCTCTCTCTCTCTCTCTTGTTATACCTGCTACCATCTCTCTCTCTCTTGTTATACCTGCTACCATCTCTCTCTCTCTTTCTCTTGTTATACCTGCTACCATGTCTCTCTCATGTTATACCTGCTACCATGTCTCTCTCTCTCATGTTATGCCTGCTACCATCTCTCTCTCTTGTTATACCTGCTACCATCTCTCTCTCTCTCTTGTTATACCTGCTACCATCTCTCTCTCTCTTGTTATACCTGCTACCATCTCTCTCTCTCTCTCTTGTTATACCTGCTACCCTCTCTCTCTCTCTCTTGTTAAACCTGCTACCATCTCTCTCTCTCTCTCTTTCTCTTGTTATACCTGCTACCATGTCTCTCTCTCTCATGTTATACCTGCTACCGTGTCATTCTCTCTCTCTCTCTCTCTCTCTCTCTCTCTCATGTTATACCTGCTACCATTTCTCTCTCTCTCCCTCTCTCTCTCTCTTGTTATACCTGCTACCATCTATCTATCTCTCTCTCTCTCTCTCGTTATACCTGCTACCATCTCTCTCTCTTGTTTACCTGCTACCATGTCTCTCTCTCTCATGTTATACCTGCTACCATCTCTCTCTCTCTTGTTATACCTGCTACCATCTCTCTCTCTCTCTTGTTATACATGCTACCATCTCTCTCTCTCTCTCTTTTGTTATACCTGCTACCATCTCTCTCTCTTGTTATACCTGCTACCATCTCTCTCTCTCTCTCTCTCTCTTTCTCTCTGTATACCTGCTACCATGTCTCTCTCTCATGTTATACCTGCTACCATCTCTCTCTCTCTCTCTCTCTCTTGTTATACCTGCTACCATTTCTCTCTCTCTCTCTTGTTATACCTGCTACCATCTCTCTCTCTTTTGTTATACCTGCTACCATCTCTCTCTCTCTTGTTATACCTGCTACCATCTCTCTCTCTCTCTCTCTCTCTCTCTCTCTCTCTCGTGTTATACCTGCTACCATCTCTCTCTCTCTTTTTACCTCTTGCAATACCTGCTACCATCTCTCTCTCTCTCTCTCTCTCTCTCTCATGTTATACCTGCTACCATGTCTCTCTCTCTCTCTCTCACACTCTTTCTCTTGTTATACCTGCTACCATGTCTCCCTCTCTCTTGTTATACCTGCTACCATCTCTCTCTCTCTCTCCCTCTCTCCCTTGTTATACCTGCTACCATGTCTCCCTCTCTCTTGTTATACCTGCTACCATGTCTCTCTCTCTTGTTATACCTGCTACCATGTCTTTCTCTCTCTTGTTATAACAGCAACCATGCCTCTCTCTCTTGTTATACCTGGTACCATGTCTCTCTCTCTCTTGTTATACCTGCTGTAACGCTAGTGGGATACTCCTCTATCAGACCAAACACGGCCAGTAGTCTTGTTATCCCAGCGTCGAGCCGGAATGATAGGGAATATCCCAGAGCAGAGAAAGTTAATGAGATGAGGAAAGCGGCACTCACCACAGGCAGGACAGTCCCCAGCGGCAAGAGCAGAGCAGTTCAAGGATGAACCACTAGAATGGTCAGGCAGGCAGGGTCTGGCAACAGCAAAGCAGTCCAAGGATAAACCACTAGAATAGTCAGGCAGGCAGGGTTTGGCAACAGTAAAGCAGTCCAAGGGCACACCACTAGAATGGTCAGGCAGGCAGGGTTTCCAGCAGATTAAGGATTGAGGTAGGTAGAGTAGTCAGACAGGCAGGTTCAGCAACAGTGATCAATCCAGCAAGGTAAGGGTTAAGGCAGGTAGAGTAGTCAGACAGGCAGGTTCAGCAACAATATGAGGCACAAGAAAGAACGATCTGTCACACCCAGGAGCACACAAAGTAACACCTATACTTGGGCAGTGACAGATCGTTCTACAAAGATTTAAATAGGCACAGATTCCTGCCACTGAGGTCCGACCGGCATCCGGAGCGTGCGGCGATGACATCAGCGCCGCATGCATCCAGAGCTGAAAAATGTGAAATGTGTAATATGTTAAAGGCGCCTAAAAAATATGAAATAGTGATGTGTCAATAAAAAGTCGTATATCCCTCTCCAAGGACAACGAATCAAAAATATATATAAAATAATTCACGTGAATACCCAGCTATAAATATGGGATCTTGAAGTGCAATTGTAAAAAACAATATCACTACTGATCAAGCAACATAAGTGCTAAATATTGTGATCAAAAAAATATTAAATATAAATATATGTGATACAGCTTAAAAATAACCACATATAAGTAAAATGCAGCAAAGATGTATTAAAACAATGCTTAAAAAAGCAATGTGATAAGGCAATGCTTAGATGAGCAATGACAAAGGTAAGATATTCTCAAACCACAAATACAGTCCCCATCAGAGTATTCCAAACGAAAGACACCTTGAGATCGATATAGGAGTCCTCAAATGGCCAATAGAATCCGTGTAGAAAACAGGCAGCAATCTTCTTCCAAAGTTGTTTGACAAAAACAAGCAGGAATCTAGAAATAGTGGAAAAAGCAGAGAAGAAGGCGCCACAATAGTGCTCTATGAATGGGGTAATAAAGTCACGCACAAGTCAAATGTGAACTTACGAGATCCAAAGCACTTGAGAAGTGCCACAGGTGCGGGCTGAACTTTTAAAGCTGTCCAGCAAGCTTTCCTCTCAGCAGGAGTTGGTAGCGACAGTCTCGTAGTCGTCAGTCCTGGACCACCGTATTTCAGTATCAATAAAAGTATCAGCAAATGTACCCCAGTTAAAGGATAAATAAATAAAGCTTGTGATGTCAGTATAAAATCAACTTAGTTTAATGTTGAAACACAACGCGTTTCCCGGTCCTCCGACCGTTTCATCAGGCGTATACAATTAAAAGACATCACAGCTTATAAATCATTTGTCGGCGTCTAACAACATTGAGTGCGCCTGCGTAAAAAAGTAACAAACCAATCAGTGCATTATAAAAGTCGGCAATTACCCTTATTTGTCAGAATCGAGGGTGTGTCTGTATATTTTCCAACGAGGCAGACAACATCACTAGACACATTCACACCCACAAATATGAACCAAAAGGAATACAGAGATATGTGGCTCCGTATTCCTGGTGCACAATACTGAGAATTGGTTAATCCCAAAATAGACACACCTAGACTATAGCGTCCTGGCAGATAGTCATTCTAACATCCATAAAAAACATTAAACAATTGCATATATACAAAATTATCAATTCTAATGATATTATTAAAAAACATCCAATTTTGTCTACGTACGAAAGTAACAAACCTTGGTAAATCAGCATGACTCTTATTTGTCAAAACCGAGGGTGTGTCCACACCTGTCGACTCCAGCAAATAGCTTCACTGGATGTATTAAAACCCACATATGTGAACCAATACCAATACAGAGATATATGGCTCCGTACTAAATGGTGCACAGCAGTGGGGGTAATTGCCAACAAAGACACACACACACACTAAAACATCCTAGCAGATAAACATTCTAACATACATGTAGCATTGGTCAGTGAATACATAACAAAAATATATATATATTTTATCTCGACAAAGTTAAAACATTATCGAACATATCACTGGGTACTAAGTATCTCATAATCCCTTGAGTTTAAAATGTACATATTGAATGTAACAAACCAAAGAAATTGAAATAACAATGTGCATTAACCCCTTGGTAAAAGTGTTCCCAAATGAGAAGGTGCTCATTATCAGATATAATAAATTAATTAACATCACCAAAGGGGAAAAAATATATCGATCCTCAATTACATTTCACCATACAAATATCAATAGGACATATGTATTAAAAACATTTCTCCCTCAAATTATTAACGATCAGAGTCAAAAATAAATTGTTAAAAATAATAATCACAAAATATACCGCTAACAAATAAAAGTCATGCTGATTTTACCAAGGTTTGTTACTTTCGTACGTAGACAAAATTGATGTTTTTAACTGGGTACATTTGCTGATACTTTTATTGATACCGAAATACGGTGGTCCAGGACTGACGACTACGAGACTGTCGCTACCAACTCTTGCTGACAGGAAAGCTCGCTGGACAGCTTTAATAGTTCAGCCCGCACCTGTGGCACTTCTCAAGTACTTTGGATCCAGAGCTGACACTGCCCCTGACAACAAGCAGGGAAGGAGACGCCGCGCCCCTAGCAACGGCTAGAGCAGCGCGGCGTGACACCTGCTACCATGTCTCTCTCCTTATCTCTTGTTATACCTGCTACCATGTCTCTGTCTCTCTTGTTATAAATGCTACCATGTCTCTCTCTCATGTTATACCTGTTACCATCGCTCTTTCTCTCTCTCTCTCTCTTTCTCTCACTCTCTCTCTTGTTATACTTGCTACCATGTCTCCCTCTCTCTTGTTATACCTGCTAACATCTCTCTCTCTCTTGTTATACCTGCTACCATGTCTCTCTCTCTCTCTTGTTATACCTGCTACCGTGTCTCTCTCTCTCTTGTTATACCTGCTACCACGTCTCTCTCACTTGTTGTAACAGCAACTATGCCTCTCTCTCTCTTGTTATACCTGCTACCATGTCTCTCTCCCGCTTTCTTCTTATACCTGCTACCATGTCTCTCTCTCTCTTGTTATACCTGCTACCATGTCTCTCTCTCTCTTGTTATACCTGCTACCATGTCTCTCTCTCTCTTGTTATACCTGCTACCATGTCTCTCTCTCTCTTGTTATACCTGCTACCATGTCTCCCTCTCTCTTGTTATACCTGCTACCATGTCTCTCTCTCTCTTGTTATACCTGCTACCACGTCTCTCTCACTTGTTATAACAGCAACTATGCCTCTCTCTCTCTTGTTATACCTGCTACCATGTCTCTCTCTCTTGTTATACCTGCTACCATGTCTCTCTCTCTCTTGTTATACCTGCTACCATGTCTCTCTCTCTTCTCATACCAGCTACCATGCCTCTCTCTCTTGTTATACCTGCTACAATGTCTCTCTCTCTTGTTATACTTGCTACCATTTCTCTCTCTCTTGTTATACCTGCTACCATTTATCTCTCTCTTGTTATACCTGCTACAATGTCTCTCTCTCTTGTTATACTTGCTACCATGTCTCTCTCTCTCTAGTTATACCTGCTGTTATGTCTCGCTCTCTTGTTATACCTGCTACCATGTCTATCTATGTTGTTATAACTGTTGCCCTGTCTATCTCTTGTTATACCTACTCTCTCTCTCTTGTTGTACCTGCTACCATGTCTCTCTCTTGTTATACCTGCTAGCATCTCTCTCTCTCTCTCTCTTGTTGTACCTGCTATCATCTCTCTCTCTCTTGTTATATCTTCTACCATGTCTCTCTCTCTTGTTATACCTGCTACCAGGTCTCTCTCTCTCTTGTTATACTTGCTACCATGTCTCTCTCTCTTGTTATACCTGCTACCATCTCTCTCTCTCGTTATACCTGCTACCATGTCTCTCTCTGTTGTTATACCTGCTACCATGTCTCTCTCTCTTGTTATACCAATTAACTTGTGTGTCTCTCTCTCTTGTTATACATGCTACCATCCCTCTCTCTCTCTCTCGCTCTCTCTCTTTATACCTGCTACCATGTATCTCTCTCTCTTGTTATACCTGCTATCATGTGTCTCTCTCTTGTTATACCAACTACCATGTCTCTCTCTCGTGTTATACCTGCTACCATGTCTCTCTCTCGTGTTATACCTGCTACCATGTCTCTTTCTCTCACCCTCTCTCTCTTGTTATACCTGCTACCATGTCTCTCTCTCTTGTTATACCTGCTAACGTCTCTCTCTCTCTCTCTCCTTTTATACCTGCTATCATGTCTCTCTATGTTATTATACCTGCTACCATGTCTCTCTCTCTTGTTATACCTGCTACCATGTCTCTCTCTTTTCTTATACCTGCTACCACGTCTTTCTCTCTTGTTATACCTGCTACCATGTGTCTCTCTCAATTTCTTGTTATACCAGCTACCATGTCTCTCTCTCTTGTTATACCTGCTACCATGTCTCTCTCTCTTGTTATACCAGCTACCATGTCTCTTTCTCTTGTTATAACTGCTACCATGTCTCTCTCTCTCTCTTGTTATACCTGCTACCACGTCTCTCTCTCTTGTTATACCTGCTACCATCTCTCTCTCTCTCTCTCTCTCTCTCTTGTTATACCTGCTACCATGTCTCTCTCTTGTTATACCTGCTACAATGTCTCTCTCTTGTTATACCTACTACCATGTATCTCACTCTCTCTCTCTTGTTATACCAGCTACCTTGTGTTTCTATCTCTTGTTATACATGCTACCATCTCTCTCTCTCTCTCTCTCTCTCTATCTATCTATCTATCTATCTATTTTTACCTGCTACCATTCCTCTCTCTCTTGTTATACCTGCTATTTTCTTTCTCTCTCTTTTATACTTCTACCATGTCTCTCTCTCTCTTTTTATACCTGCTACCATTCCTCTTTGTTGTTATACCTGCAACCATTTCTCTCTCTCTTGTTATACCTGCTACCATTCCTCTCTCTCTTGTTATACCTGCTACCATTTCTCTCTCTCTTGTTATACCTGCTACCATTCCTCTCTCTCTTGTTATACCTGCTACTTTGTTTCTCTCTCTGTTCTACCTGCTACCATTCCTCTCTCTCTTGTTATACCTGCTACCATGTCTCTCTCTCTTGTTATACCTGCTACCATTTCTCTCTCTCTTGTTATACCTGCTACCATTCCTCTCTCTCTTGTTATACCTGCTACCATGTCTCTCTCTCTTGTTATACCTGCTGCCATGTCTCTCTCGCTCTCTTGCTATACCAGCTACCATGTCTCTCTCTTGTTATACCTGCTACCATGTCTCTCTCTCTTGTTATACCTGCTACCATGTCTCTCTCTCTTGTTATACCTGCTACCATGTGTCTCTCTCTTGTTATAACTGCTACCATGTCTCTCTCTTTAACTCTCTCTCTCTCTTGTTATACCTGCTACCCCGTCTCTCTCTCTTGTTATACCTGCTACCATCTCTCTCTCTCTCTTGTTATACCTGCTACCATGTCTCTCTCTCTCTTATTATACCTACTACCATGTCTCTCACTCTCTCTCTCTTGTTATACCAGCTACCTTGTGTTCCTATCTCTTGTTATACATGCTACCATCTCTCTCTCTCTCTCTCTCTCTCTCTATCTATCTATCTATCTCTTTATACCTGCTACCATTCCTCTCTCTCTTGCTATACCTGCTACTTTGTTTCTCTCTCTGTTATACCTGCTACCATGTCTCTCTCTCTTGTTATACCTGCAACCATTTCTGTCTCTCTTGTTATACCTGCTACCATTCCTCTCTCTCTTGTTGTACCTGCTACCATTCCTCTCTCTCTTGTTATACCTGCTACCATTTCTCTCTCTTGTTATACCTGCTACCATGTCTCTCTCTCTCTTGTTATACCTGCTTCCATGTCTCTCTCTCTCTCTCTTGTTATACCTGCTTCCATGTCTCTCTCTCTTGTTATACCTGCTACCATGTCTCTCTCTCTTGTTATACCTGCTACCATTCCTCTCTCTCTTGTTATACCTGCTACCATGTCTCTCTCTCTTGTTATACCTGCTACCATTCCTCTCTTTCTTGTTATACCTGCTACCATTCCTCTCTCTCTTGTTATACCTGCTACCATTTATCTCTCTCTCTTGTTATACCTGCTACCATGTCTCTCACTCTTGTTATACCTGCTACCATTCATCTCTCTCTTGTTATACCTGCTACCATTCCTCTCTCTCTTGTTATACCTGCTACCATTTCTCTCTCTCTTGTTATACCTGCTACCATGTCTTTCTCTCTCTCTTGTTATACCTGCTACCATGTCTCTCACTCTTGTTATACCTGCTACCATTCCTCTCTCTCTTGTTATACCTGCTAACATGTCTTTCTCTCTCTCTTGTTATACCTGCTACCATGTCTCTCACTCTTGTTATACCTGCTACCATTCATCTCTCTCTTGTTATGCCTGCTACCATTCCTCTCTCTCTTGTTAAACCTGCTACCATTTCTCTCTCTCTTGTTATACCTGCTAACATGTCTTTCTCTCTCTCTTGTTATACCTGCTTCCATGTCTCTCACTCTTGTTATACCTGCTACCCTGTCTCTCTCTCTTGTTATACCTGCTACCATGTCTCTCACTCTCTTGCTTCCCTTGACTTTTAATTAATTAATTAATTAATTAATTAATTTAATGATTCAGTCAGAGCATACCATTTAAAATATATATATATTTTATAAAATTCACTTTGTTCGCTTTGTATGTAAACATTGTAGCAGTGTTAAACATTGTTGCAAATACTGCTGCCATTGAGTACTAAAAACATGTATGCTCCTAAACCTACTAATGTTTATTCTTTAAAAAAAGATACCAAGAGAACGAAGCAAATTTTATAGTAGAGATTGGAAAGTTCCTTAAAATGGTATTATCTTCTCTCCTGAGGCAAATTAGTGACTGAAATAAATATTCTACTACAGCGATCAGGCAGGGTTAGGCTTGTGAAATCTGAACTGATACATGAACTTTCAGTTCTCATAAGAAATGGATAACATAATTTTCAGAGCTAAATTACAGGAAAAGAGGTCAACATTAACAAAGTATTTTGCATATTTTTGCTATATTTAATATATTTTATATAAAAATCTCTAAGGGTTTCATGTCCCAATTTTATGACAATCAACCCTGCGCTCCTGTGTGTTTAATCCCTGTAAAGGATTTAAACACACAGTAGGTCCCTAGTGGAATCCTCCGCTGATCCAATCAGCAATGCTAGGTCCACACAAGAGAAACCAGCTGCAGATCCAATTAGCAGCACTAGTCCAACAATTAAAATGTGCAACTAGATCAGCCAGCAGTTTCCACTCAGGACCTGCAGTGCTCTGTGGGTTCCCAAGCAGCACTTCTACTATGTGTTTAACACCTTTTGCAAGGGTTAAAAACACAGTAGTGCAGGGTTGATAGTTAGAATATTATGTGCTGTTACATATTAGACAGTGAAATTTATTTGGTTATTAAGGCCTTCTAAGTATATACTATTATGTCCTGCACTGGCTGAAATATGTAGTGTTTTATAGACTTAGTAGAGAAATTCCCAGGTATAGTACAATATGTGTTTTGTACGCACTACGATCCAAAGTAACAAAGATTTCTGTAAGGGAAGGGGGAAAAAATGAACGATGGAAGAATGTACCACAGCATGTGTTGATGGAAAGAGAGGTACATGAAGTGTTAAGGGGAAAAATAGAAGCCAAATATGAGTGAGGTCATTGACAAATGTATTAAAAAGGGAACACTGAGTCTTACTTGGATTTTTATCAAGTTGAATTATTTCCAACTGATTATGAACAATGTTAGCAGCACATTCAGGTTCACAATCACCAAGATTACAAGTTGTGTGCTAAACCCTAAACAGAAACCCCTTGTCTAAAAACCCCTAATCTGCCGCCCCCGACATCGCCGACTCTAAATAAAGTTATTAACCCCTAATCTGACGCCCCCAGACATCGGCCGACTCTAAAGTTATTAAGCCCCTAATCCGCCGCCCCTGACATCGCTGACACTAATTAAAATTATTAACCCCTAATCCATCGCACACCTCTAAACCGCACGCCCCCAACTTCGCAAATACTAAACCAAACCTATTAACCCCTAAACCGCCTGGATGAAGATGAAGATGGATGTCCGGACTTCTGGAACTGTGAGTACATTTTTAGGGGTTAGAGTTAGGTTTTTTTGGGAGGGGTGTTTTTTTTTTTAGATTAGGTTTTTTTATATTTTTTATGGGCAGCAAAAGAGCTGAATTGCCCTTTTAAGGGCAATGCCCATACAAATTTGCCTTTGGGCAATGGGTAGCTTAGGTTTTTGAGACAGGTTTTTTTATTTTGGGAGTTTGGTTGGGTGAGGTTTTTTCTGTTAGGGGGTAATTTTTTTATGTAAAATAGATGATTGCTCAGGGGCAATGCTGTACCAAGGCCCATTTAAGGACTATTTGTAGTTTATTGTTAGATTAGGGGGTGTTTTTATTTTGGGGGTATTAGATTAGGTTTAATTGATATTATTTTGATATTATTTTGGATAATTTAGTTTATTTATTTTTTGTAATCTTAGATTTCTTTATTTTTCGTAATTTTAGTGTTTGTTTTTTGTATTGTTAGGATTTTTAATTTTGTAAACAGGTTTTTTATTTTTAGTTTATATACGGGCTAGATTATGAAGTTTTGCGTTATATGAGCGGCTCGGTACTCAACTTGCAAGGTATTTCCACCGCTCACCTCCCTATAGCGCTGCTATTAGAGGTTTGCAAAAACCCGGCGTTAGCAGGCAATATGTGAGCGTTGAGCAAATTGAGGCCATACCTCACACTCAATACCAGCGCTTGCTTTCAGCTGGTTTTACATGCTCGTGCCGATTTCCCAATAGACGATCAATGGGGAAAGCCAGGGTAAAAAAAAGCCAAACACCCTGCAATAATGTAGCGTAAAGCTCCTTAATGCAGCCCCATTGATTCCTATGGGGGAAAGAAAAGTTATGTTTATACCTAACACCCTAACATAAACCCTGACTCTAAACACCCCTAATCTTCCATCCCCGACATTGCCAACACCTACATTACACTTATTAACCCCTAATCTGCTGCCCCCGACATCGCCGCCACCTACATTACAATACATGTATTAACCCCTAATCTGCCGCCCCCGACATCGCTGCTACCTACCTACACTTATTAACCCCTAATCTGCCGCCCCCAATGTCGCCGCTATCTACCTACAGTTATTAACCCCTAAACCTAACCCTAAATCTAACCCGAACACCCACTAACTTTAACATAATTAAAATAAATCTAAATACAAATTACTATTATTACCTAAATAATTCCTATTTAAAACTAAATACTTACCTATAAAATAAACCCTAAGATAGCTACAATATAACTAATAGTTACATTGTAATTATCTTAGGTTTTATTTTTATTTCACAGCTAAGTTTGTATTTATTTTAACTAGGTAGATTAGTTAGTAAATAGTTATTATCTATTTACTAGCTAACCTAGTTAAAAGTAAATACAAATTTACCTGTAAAATAAAAACCTAACCTGAGTTACACTAACACCTAACCTTATACTACAATTAAATACATTACATTAATTAAATACATTAACTAAATTACAAAAAAACATACACTAAATTACACAAAATAAAAAAAGAAATGATCAAATATTTAAACTAATTACACCTAATCTAATAGCCCTATCAAAAAAAAAAAAAAAAACAACCTAGCCTAAAACTAAACTCCAATAGCCCCTTAAAAGGGCCTTTTTGTGGGGCATTGCCCAAGGAAATCAGCTCTTTTACCTGTAAAAAAAAAAAAATACCCCCAACAGTAAAACCCACCACCACACCAACCAACCCCCCAAATAAAAAACCTATCTAAAAAACCTAAGCTCCCCATTGCCCTGAAAAGGGCATTTGGGTGGGCATTTAACTCTTTTTCAGCCAAACCCCTAATCTAAAATTAAAACCCACCAATAAACCTTAAAAAAACCTAACACTAACCCCCGAAGATCCACTTACAGTTTTTGAAGACTGGACATCCATCCTCAACGAAGCGGCAGAAGTCTTCATCCAGACGGCATCTACTATCTTACATCCATCTGGGGGCGCGGGGAGCGGCTCCATCTTCAAGACATCCGGCGCAGAGCATCCTCTTCTCTTGACGGCTAACGAAGAATGAAGGTTCGCTTTAAGGGACGTCATCCAAGATGGCGTTCCTTAATTCCGATTGGCTGATAGAATTCTGCCAATCGGAATTAAAGGTGAAAAAATCTATTGCTGATTGAGCTTCAATCCTATTGGCTGATCCAATCAGCCAATAGGATTGAGCTTGCATTCTATTGGCTGATTGGAGCAGCCAATTGAATGCAAGCTCAATCCTATTGGCTGATTGATGAAGATAGAAGATGCCGTCTGGATGAAGACTTCTGCCGGCTTTGGATGAAGACTTCGGGCCCGCTTGGATGAAGACTTCTTGCCGGCTTCGCTGAGGACTTCTGCGCTTCGTGAGGATGGATGTCTGGTCTTCAAAAACTGTAAGTGGATCTATCGGGGTTAGTGTTATGTTTTTTAAGGGTTTATTGGGTGGGTTTTAATTTTAGATTATGGGTTTGGGCTGAAAAAGAGCTAAATGCCCTTTTAAAGGGCAATGCCATCCAAATGCCCTTTTCCAGGGCAATGGGGAACTTAGGTTTTTTTTAGATAGTTTTTTATTTGGGGGGTTGGTTGTGTGGGTGGTGGGTTTTACTGTTGAGAGGGTATTTGTATTTTTAGTTACAGATAAAAGAGCTGATTTCTTTGGGGCAATGCCCCGCAAAAGGCCCTTTTAAGGGCTATTGGCAGTTTAGTTTAGGCTAGGGTTTTTTTTATTGGGGGGGGGGGGGGGGGGGGGGGGGGCTTTTTTATTTTGATAGAGTTATTAGATTAGGTTTTAATTAGTTTAAATATTTGATAATTTTTATTATTGTGTAATTTAGTTAATTGTTATTAATTAAATGTAATTTATTTAATTGGTAGTGTAAGGTTAGGTGTTAGTGTAAGACAGGTTAGGTTTTATTTTACAAGTAAATTTTGTATTTATTTTAACTAGGTAGCTAGTAAATTAGTTAATAAATATTTACTAAATAATCTACCTAGTAAAATAAATACAAACTTGCTGTGAAATAAAATAAAACCTAAGATAGCTACAATGTAACTATTAGTTTATATTGTAGCTAGCTTAGGGTTTATTTTATAGGTAAAGTATTTAGTCGTAAATAGGTATTATTTAGTTAATGATAGTAATTTTTAAATTAGATTTATTTTAATTACATTAAAGTTAGGGGTGTTAGGGTTAGGCTTAGGGTTAGGTTTTTAGGGGTTTATAACTTTAGTATAGTGGCAGCGATTTTTGGGGCAGCAGATTAGGGGTTAATAACAGTAATGTAGGTTGTGGCGATGTTAGTACAGCAGATTAGGGGGTTAATAATATTTAACTAGTGTTTGTGATGCGGAGGTGCAGCGTTTTAGGGGTTAATATGTTTATTATAGTGGCGGCGATGTCCGGAGTGGCAGATAAGGGGTTAATAATTTTATTTTAGTGTTTTGCAATGCAGGAGGGCCTCGGTTTAGGGTTAATAGGTAGTTTATAGGTGTTAGTGTACTTTTTAGCACTTGAGTTGTATGTTCCGGCTTTGTAGCGTAAAACTCATAACTACTAACTTTCAGTTTACGGTACGAATCTTGATGTTATACGGGTGTACCGCTCACTTTTTGGCCAGTCCAGGCAAAACTCGTAATACTGGCACTATGGAAGTCCATTGAAAAAGAGGACATGTTACGGCCAAAAAAGTGTGCGGTACACCTATACCTGCAAAACTCGCAATACAGCTGCAGTGAAAAAGAGCCATAACGATGCTTTTTTCACTTCATACTGCAAAACCTCGTAATCTAGCCGTTTGTTTTTATAAAATAGTTATATTAGGTTTATTTATAGTTTAAGCTTAGTGTTTTAAATTTCACAGGTTTTTTTTATTTAAAGGTTTGTTATATTGTAAATTTAATTTAAAATTAGGGGGTGTTAGGTTTAGGAGTTAATAGTTTAATTTAGTGTGTCAAAATGTGGGGGCCGGCAGTTTAGGGGGTTAATAGGTTTAGTTGAGTATTTGCGATGTGGGGGGGCGGTGGTTTAAGGGTTAATAGTGTAGTTTATGGGTGTTAGTGTACTTTGAAACATTTTGTTATGAGTTTCGTGAAACATTTTTGTTTCGCAAAATCCATAACTACTGGTTTTCGATCACGGAATGGATCATTGCGGTATATAACTATATCGCTAGCCTAATAGCCTGACCGAACAACTTGTAATACAGGAGACCTGAAAATTCCACACTCAAAAGCCAATGGAGAGTTGCGGTACTGGCTAAAACACAAATCTAGCAGGTATAAGCGTACCACCAACAACTTGTAATACGGGAGACCTGCCATTCTGTGCACAAAGGCCAATTTTTCAGCGGTAATTGCCGTACTACACAACTTGTAAACTTGCTGAGTGAGAACAATGGTTTGCTATTCTCAGTATCTGTAATGTTGTGGTTTTACAGATCTAGATATCAGTTATACAGATTAAATAATATTGATTTTAAAATACAGTAAGTAACTAGGCAAGCACGTTTTGCTGTTTGACCCTGCCTAAGGTTAAAATATTTAGCTATTCTGTATACCTGTTAATAGTGAGCTCATCTGGTCTGGACTGTCCTCCTCTTGGATTAAAGGGACAGTCTAGTCAAAATGAAACTTTCATGATTCATAAAGGGCATGCAATTTTAAACAACTTTCAAATTCACTTTTATCATCAAATTTGCTTTTTTCTCTTGGTATTCTTTGTTGAAAGCTAAACCTAGGTAAGGCTCATATGCTAATTTCTAAGCCCTTGCAGGCTGCCTCTTATCTCAAAGCATTTGACAGTTTTTCACAGCTAGAGGCTTTATATTCATGTGCTCCATAAAGATAACATTGTGCTCACACCCCATGAAGTTACTTATGAGAGGGCACGGATTGGCTAAAATGGCAAGTCTGTCAAAGAACTGAAATAAGGGAGCAGTTAGCAAATGCTTAGATATGAGGTAATCACAGAGGTAAAAAGTGTAACTATTAATATAACTGTGTTTATTTATGCAAACTGGGGAATAGGGTAATAAGGGGATTATCTATCTTTTTAAACAATAACAATTCTGGAGTAGACTGTCCCTTTAACTTTCATTAAGTCTGTTATACATATTGTTTTTATTTTTTTCTATAAATAAATGTCATCATGTTACCCTTATTATTTGAAGTCAGGGTACACATCTAATATTATTTTGTAAAAAGAAGAAATAGTTTGCATGCTCCAGTATTTTCGATAGGTCCTTAACTTGCTGAAATAGATAAAACTTGATAAGGGACAAAGGATCAATCTGGCGTCAGTCATATTAACTAATATAAATATCTATTTGCTGAAAAGGTTTAAAAAGCTGACATAATGGAATTCCTTGCTTTATGACTGCACACCGCAAATGTGATAACACTCGCATAAGCAACACACCTCTGTTGTGGTAACATATTTAAGATTGGCGATGTAAGCTGGGATTGGAGACACCTGCTATCTTCCATCAATATAACAGTATAGTGTAATCTACTCTGGAGGAGCTGCCAAGATTCTCTGAATTCTGGTCCTAATGTGAAATAGCTTCTTTACCCCAAGATTAGAACTTTACACTACTGTACTAAGAAGACCTAGAAAGGTGCCAACATAAATGCAGAATGTACCGGTAATTATTTAATTTTGTTAAACTGAAATATATCTTACGATTATGCAAAAATTATAAAAATATAAAAAGAAGGTAGGAAACAAGGGATACCAATACTTACATTGCTTTAAGGTGGAGAGCTATCTAGGTGACAGTGGGACTGGGACATATGTAACCTGCTAGTAAATGTGTCCAGTCCATAGGTTATCATGTATCTTTTCCATTTTAAGCTTACTTAGGAATAGACTACTAGTGTAGTGCAAAAATTGTGCTTTCGCAGCGTGATATTTGCGATCTACTCAGTAATACAGGGTGCATGCAAGTGTTCACTGGTGTTACAAGTAAATCGAATGCGAACGTGACCTTGCGTACGCATTGCATGAAGCTTTGCGCTCATGAGAGTTTGCTTCCATAGGTTCCAATGGGAGCCTCATTTGATGCCGATTGACACAGCACAGAACCTGGCGTAGCATATTTAAAATTTACAATACATATATATTTATGTGTTTATATGTGTATATACACATATTAGCACAAATATATATATATAGTATACTATATTATAATATATATAGAGCATACATATATATTTTCAGTTTATAAACACAGCTCCCCATAGACTGCAATGTAAATGGCACTTTTCAGTGCCATTTTTTTCTAACACCCACATCCCCCCACTTTAACCCCTTATAACTACTTTGTGCAGTTATTTAAATAAACTAAAAAGGATGTTCATCATTTTAATTGAGAACAAAAGGAACAGTTAACTTTCTTTTGGGTGACATTGGGGGACCTCTGGTTAATGAGTTTGAGCACAAAGTCCTATCGCGAAAACACAGTAGCTTTAGCCAGCCACTTGTAATAGCTGGTTAATTAACGTGTGCCCATAAATGGGCACATTTGCCTAAGTACGGGTGTACATTAAAATTGTGTTCCACTTGTTGTAATCTAGCTCTTAGTAGATTCTATCATGGAAACCAACATGGTACAGATTCAGGCCCTGACGTTAAAAGCATAGTGGTAATTGAGATATTTTAAAAAGGGATCTGTTGTGTGAAAGAGATTGCCAGTGAAATGTTAAAAAGGGCTCATATCAGTGTTTGAAGGTAATCTCAACGAGAGGCGATTTACAATACATCTCTGTGAGTGGTGATGCTTTTCTGATACTGGCGGAATTTTAAAATTAGCATCACAATTCACCACCTACATTAAAGGTGTAATATAAATAATTCCTTTACACAGTATTGTATGGCAATGTAATTTACGTGTTGTACATCCAAAAACTCCACCACTTTTGTTACAAAACAATAGTATAAATAGGAACATTTATAATACACCATAGGAACTCTGGGATTTGGGTATATTATAAATGTATATACAATGTTGTTATTTATATGTATTTTATTGTCTAATAATACAATATGATATTTTAACTCTATTTTTGATTATAAAAATCGTGTTTTGTTTTGTTTTCTTTTTAAGAAAAATGTAGAGATTAACATGAAACCTAATATGTGATGAATCTAATAGATGCATCTTATAACAAAATAATTGCCTGTTGCACGTTAGTTTTGTGGATACAATATCATAAAAAAATAACCATTAAATGTATGTTAAATGTAGAATGATAGATAACAATTACACGAACTTCGACAACATTGTTAGTGGGGGTTTTCAGAGATAAACAATTCTAAAATGCTCTGTTGTTAATACCCCTGAAGCTCAAAATCTTTACCTCACTAAAATATTACAAAATCATTATCTGAATTGTTAAGATTCCCAATTATTCAATCCAAAATCCAAATGCGCAGGCTTAAAGGGGACACTGAACCTTGTGATTCAGATAGAACATGCAATTATAAGCAACTTTCTAAATGACTCCTATTATCAATTTTCTTTCAATCTCTTGCTATCTTTATTTGAAAAAGAAGGCATCTAAGCTTTTTCTTGGTTCCAGAACTCTGGACAGCAATTTTTTATTGGTGGATGAATTTATCCCCAATCAGCAAGAACAACCCAGGTTGTTCACCAAAAAATGGGCCGGCATCTAAATTTACATTCTTGCATTTCAAATAAAGATACCAAGAGAATGACGAAAATTTGATAATAGGGGGTAAATTATAAAGTTTATTGAAAATGTCATGTCTATCTGAATCATGAAAGAAAAAATTTGGGTTCAAGTGTCCCTTTAAGTGCAAACATAAGGAAATAATTTGCAGGGTTAAGAGTTTACATCACAAGTTGTATGCTATAGATCTATTTCAATATTAGGAAGCATCTGGGCAATTAACCTGTTGTGTTCCAATAAAAATTAATTTTTATTTTTTTTACTACTGTAAAAGTGCTCCTTATACAATTTTTTTTTTACTTGATATTGATTGAGCGGTAGTGTTTGTAACTTTTTGGTGGACATTGCTTCTAATGTTATGCAATATGGTGGTGGGGGATATTTTAGTGTATTTTGCCCATGCAAAAAAAAATGTTGGGGCAGTCAGTAAATAAGTCGAAAAGTGCTGTAAGTGATTTATCAAGTGTTTAAAACATTATTTCATGATTCAAATATACGATTTTAACAATATTTAATTACTTCTATTTTCAAATTGCTTTATTATCTTGCTATCCTTTCTTGAAGGAGCAGCAATGCACTACTGGGGACAGAGCTAAAAACACTGGGGTGAGCCAATGACAAGAGGCATATATGTGAAGCCACCAATCAGTAGCTAGATCACAGTAGGTGCATTGCTTGCCTACCTAGGTATTCCTTTCAATAGTAAATTGGAAAGCTGTTTAAAATTGCTTGCTCTATCTGATTTATTAAAGTTAAATTTTGACGTTACTGTCCCTTTAAGTATTGATAATTAAGATTGTGACCAGAAAAACGTGCTTGATCTGCTGAGAAAAAACAATGGGCCCCATTTATCTGCTTTGGGGCCCCAACATTTCAGGCTTGCGTGAATGAGCTTGAAACGCTAGTTAAGTAACAGCAGCTACTTAACCTCTCTGCCACCTAAGATGTGGCATTACGATCGGATTGGGTTGATTGACAGCCCCTGCTCACATGCGATTGGCTCCTCATGAGCAGGGGGTGGCATTGGACAAGAATCAAGGCCAGGCAGACAGGTTTGCGGTAGTGGCCAGGTTTTCAGTAGCAAACCTTGTCCATTTGGCCAGTAATAAATGGGGCCCATAGGTGGCTCTACTATTAGGCCAAATAGGCAGTCCCCTAAGGCATCACTTAAACGGAGCTTCACAGTGTGTCTCTTTCTTCATATAGGGATCTTTTTTTGTGCGGCATGTGTATGACATGAGGACGGGTAAAAAAAAACACTGGTTGGCTAGTTGACAAAGAAGCATAGCAGTGCCTGTGAGCTCTGTCCCTGACATTCTGCTGGTCCACTAATGTTTACCCAGGGACTACATGTTCCATAATCAGGGCCGTCTTTAACACAGGGCACAAAGGGGGCAGCTGCCCAGGGGCCCGTCTTTGTTGAGGGGCCCAAGAGTCCTAAAAAAGAAAAAAAAAAAATTCTTTGGTTCATACCAGACTGCTGATGTGCCATGGGGAACACACCCACAGTCAGTCCTAATACTGTCACAGTCAAAAGTTCTCTGCTTATATTTATTTGTGAGAAACTGTGCCAGACCGTGCCGGAAGTCATGTGACATGCCAGCTATGCCATGTGCTGTTTTAGATGTGCACTGTGCAGCACTGAATGTTAAAGGGACAGTCTACACCAGAATTTGTATTGTTTTAAAAGATAGATAATTCCTTTATTACCCATTCCCCAGTTTTGCATAACCAACACAGTTATAATAATATACTTTTAACCTCTGTGATTACGAGTATCTAAGCCTCTGCAAACTGCCCCTTTTTTGCAGTTCTTTTGAAAGACTTGCAGTCTAGCCAATCAGTGCCCCGCTCCCAGATAACTTCTTCGTGCACGAGCACAGTGTTATCTATATGAAATATACGGTGAACTAACACCCTCTAGTGGTGAAAAACTGTTAAAATGCAATCTGAAAGAGGTGGCTTCAAGGTCTAACAAATTAGGCATATGAACCTCCTAGGTTAAGCTTTCAACTAAGATACCAAGAGAACAAAGCAAAATTGGTGATAAAAGTAAATTGGAAAATTTGTTTAAATTACATGCTCTATCTGAATCATGAAAGTTTATTTTGGCCTAGACTGTCCCCTTTAAGCCCGTAACTCGGCATCCAGGCCATCCCACAGCATCAGAAAAGGTCTGCTGGGGTTACCACTGTTACCAGGTAGCTGCTCTGATGGTGGGGATTGTTTCTGGGTAGGGCTGACTATAGGCGCATGCAGCAGAAAGCTGGAGTGGCAGGCACGTGAGGATTTGAGCATCTGTGCAGCTGCACACACTGCTCTCTTCAGTCTTGAGGCTGTGTGACTTGTCTCACACTGTATCCATGCAGCCTTTGGCAGACAGCATCCAGTCTGCTGGTCCCCTTAACCCTGCTCTTTCTGCTGTGGCCCTAAGATCAACTAACTGAAGTTTGTTAGGGGAACAGTGCTTTGTAGAAAGGTGTCAGTGGGAAGAATAAGTGAGTGCACACATGCCCCTCCCCATGCAGCATTGTCTAGTACAGGGTGAGAGGGAACTTGTTCCTAGCAAAGAAAGGACATGTGCTGATGTGGCTGATGTATAGTGTCATGATGATACTACTCTGTCTCAGATTTTACAGCTTCCCATAGTAGATCTGCTATTCCAGTCAGTAAACTTATATTTGTCTGCACCTCCATGCTTCCTCCTCAGTCTTTACCTTGCTTTGCTCTGTTGGCTGCCCTAAATCTCTTTAACCAGCTAACCTCACACCAGAATCACATTCAAAAGGCATATTAAATTAATCCACAGTGGAGGAATTATATATTTATTTACTTATTGACACTGCTTAGGTCCAGTTTTCACATAATTGCAATTTATTTCATTTTTAAAAAAAAATTATTAGCCCAGCAGTGGATGATCCCCTGCTGGGCTAATATATTTAATATTTTTTAAATAAAATAAATTGATTTAGTTGTTTTTTGGATGTTGGGGGTGGAGAGCCAAATTGCATGGGGTGGGGGGGCCCAATAAATGTTTTTGCCCAGGGTCCAGTCAATATTAAAAGACGGCCCTGTACATAATGCAGTGGTGCTAGAGGAGAAGTATGACTGAGAAGTTCTATTGCACACCCTCCTATCCTGCATGTCTAAATAACACCCCTGTTGTCTCCTAAGTGCCTCAAAACATGAGTTCCAGGTGGGTCACACACAACTAGTAGACATATGCAGGTGTGATTTGAGAGGAGAAGAGTAGAGATTCACTTTTTCTGGCATAGTTTCTAAAGTCTTTCCCCTTTAGAGCAGTATTTTCTTACTCTGAGAAATTGACCCAGAGGTATATATTATTTAAAGGATTTTAAGTGATTTTAAGTGACTACTTCACAGTTATATTTTCTTTGCTTTTATATCTATGTACAGAATGACTGCTTTCATTTTTAATTTCATTTGTTAATTTTCAATAATTCAATTTAGTTTTTTTTATGGTAATAAAAGCAATTATATCAAACATCTATCTGCTATGAGCAGAACATGAATGTGAAATATTTACAGTAAATATACAGTTAACACTTAAAAAATAAATATTGCAAAAATAGGATTTACATGTTTCATCTACTTTGAATGCAAAAGAGGCTCAAATGCATTTATATAAAGTTGTCTATATATTTACACATATGTATTAATGGGTTTATACGTGTATATATGTCTGTTTAATACATATATACACATATAAATACATCTGTACACACATATAAATACACACAAATACTATATATATAGATCCTGAGACATGTGCTGCATGTATCTCAGTGTTAAAGCCCTTTGCCTGCCTTTTTTCTAACACCTGATGAGACCTCATATCTTATAGACTTTTTTGTGCAATATTTGTTTTGGAATAACGTTTATTATGAGTGTAATTCTACTTTGTAGTGTATTTTTAATATGTTTTCTGACACATTTTTGTTTTGTGAAGCAGTTAACCAGACTACTGAGGTTGCGCTATCATGATGCATGTTAACTTCAGTTTGTGCTCAAGCGATCCTTTGACTTCTACTTGTAATACAAGCAAAAAACCTGACGACAAAACCCTTTTCACTTGCGCATAACTGTAAGCGTTCCACTCGTAATCTGACCCTTAGAGAACTAATTTGGGAGCAACTTGAATTCAGGATGAATATTTGGCAAAAACTATAGGAAGGGTTTGGATGAACTTTAATGAACGGAAATCAGAGCAATTGATTTGGTTGTTTTTTTTTCAATTTTGTTTGTGTCTAGGCGCCTCATATTTGAGCCTTGCTTAAGGCCTCACTAACTCAAGAGCTGCCTCTGATGGGGGCCTGATGCATGATTTATGTGGGTAACAGAAATAGCACTGAAGCTGAAGTTAAGTATTAAATGCAATGAGTACAAAAGATTATATAAAAAAAAAAGAATCAACATTGGGGTGTAAAATGAATTAGCTCTAAAGGGGGTTAAAGTTAGTGGTAGCGTTTTGCTTTAGCTATCTTAAAATTCACCATGGGGAAATTTGCAGGAACTTTAAGTAGCTGTCATTACTAACAATGTTGTTATTGCACTCAGTTCTTTAGGGCTCAATTTATCAAGTCCTTCTCCCCCCCTTAGGTGGAGAATTTCAATCTCCCCGGTCGCCGTCTGACCAGCAGATTGACAGCTCCTGTCCACTCGTGATTTGCTGTGCCCAGGCAGGGGGCGGGGTTGTACGCAAGCACACAGGAGAGCTTGTGTGCAATGGTAAATGCGGACAGTGGATTGCAGCCCGCCTGAGGAGAAGTCGGGTGACAGGGGCAAATATGTACACACCTGTTCGTCGGTGGATGATAAATGGAGACCAATTGTTTCTTGCTGTTTTCAAAAGCTATATATATATATATATATATATATATATTATATATATATATATATATATATAAAAATTTAAATGCATTTAAGTGTGTATACTGTGTGTACTGTGTATACTGTGTGTACTGTGTACTGTGTGTATACTGTGTACTGTGTGTACTGTGTTTACTGTGTATACTGTGGTGTACTGTGTGTACTGTGTGTATACTGTGTACTGTGTGTACTGTATACTGTGTGTACGTGTGTACTGTTTACTGTGTGTACTGTGTGTATTGTGTACTGTGTATACTGTGTACTGTGCAGCCATAGTAAGCAGTTTGAGGGAATCATTTTCATTATCCCAGATTTAACCCTAGTAGATTTTACCTTGTGAGTGCTTCTTGTCTAAATATACTGTATATGCAAAGAAAATGTTTTAATAATATGCAAGTGCAATGGTTTTTCAAGTGTATATTTTCTATATTAACATAGAATAAAGCAGTATTTTGTACCTGCACATCTTTTGTTCCACTTTCTAAAAATGTGATTCTCTCTCTTTTACACCACATTATTTCCATAGCAACAGATTGTACTGCCAGGAAAAAGAGTCTAGTTTTTATAATGTATAAAATGCTGTGATACTGACAGCTAAGATAAGACATTTAAAGAAAATAATGAGAAATAGGAATAGTATATTAATACTTAAAAATATAATTCTTGAAGGGTCTAAAGACTATTCAATGCCATACTTCTCTTTAACATAAATTTTTATTTGGTCTGAATTAATAAGAGACCTTGACGTGGTCCTGGGCGTGAACCATTTGGCCAGATGCTGCAACTAACTCTCCATTTTTTCTTTTAATCTTAGCTGTGTGCTTGCAAGGGGAGTGGCCAGACTTTATCTGTGTGTTCTGTGTGTGTTTGATATATATATATACTGTATATTAATATATGAGTCTGTGACTGGCTGATTGCTGTCACATGATTTAGGGGAAAGGGAAATGAAAGGACACTTAAGATTTGTAAATTGTTATTATATTGCATTTTTTGCAAATTTGTTGATGATCCAATTCTGCTGTATTTAATGCTTCTTTAAAGCAGACTCATTGCACAATGTTTTGTCTTAATTTGTAATCTTAAGTAAAGCACTGGAATCTTTTGTTATATTATATCATTATTATTTACAGTATTATCAGTTATTTGTAGAGCACCAACAAATTCTGCAGGCTAATAATGTGTTTATTATTAAACATAATAAGACACTAAGGTAAAGACAATTAAGTGAATTCACAAATGGTACAGCAATTATTTAAAGCACTTGCTTTAACCCCTTAACGACTGAGGACGTGCAGGGTACGTCCTCAGAAAAAAGGCAGTTAATGCCTGAGAACGTACCCTGCACGTCCTCAGTGTGGAAAGCACTGGAAGCGATCCTGCTCGCTTCCATCTGCTTCCGGTTATTGCAGTGATGCCTCGATATGGAGGCATCCTGCAATAACTATTTAAGTCATCCTTGCAGAGAGAGCCACTCTGTGGCCCTCTCTGCACCGGGAGATCGGTTTTGCTCCCTGTGTTGGTGGGTGGGAGCCGGACCGGGAGGGCGGGGTTGGCGGCCATCGGATGGCCCTGTGGATGTGAAGGGGGGCGGGATCGTGGGCGGGGGTGGCTGGGGGCGTGCACGGGAGGGTGGGGGCGGGCGCGTGCACGGGGAGGGAGCGGGTGGGAACCGCTACACTGCAGAAAATGTGGAAATAAAAAAATATAAAAAAATAGAAATTTAAAACAATCAGCAAGGTGGTGGGGGTTGTCTGTGGGGGGTGGGGGGGGGGAAGCTACACTACAGAAAAAACAAAACAAACAAAAAAAAAAGCACTTTTTATTGTAAACTGGGTACTGGCAGACAGCTGCCAGTACCCAAGATGGCCCCCAATAAGGCAGAGGGGAGGGTTAGAGAGCGGTTTTTGGGGGGGATCAGGGAGGTTGGGGGCTAAGGGGGGGATCCTACACAGTAGCATATGTAAATATGCTAAAAAAATTCATTTTTTTTTTTAAAACCCTTTTATTTTAGTACTGGCAGACTTTCTGCCAGTACTTAAGATGGCGGGGACAATTGTGGGGTGGGGGAGGGAAGGGAGCTGTTTGGGAGGGATCAGGGGGTGGGATGTGTCAGATGGGAGGCTGATCTCTACACTAAAGCTAAAATTAACCCTGCAAGCTCACTAACAAACTCCCTAATTAACCCTTTCACTGGCTAGCCATAATACACGTGTGAGGCGCAACAGGATTTAGTGGCCTTCTAATTACCAGAAAGCAACGCCAAAGTCATATATGTCTGCTATTTCTGAACAAAGGGGATCCCAGACAAGCATTTACAACCATTTGTGCCATAATTGCACAAGCTGTTTGTAAATGATTTCAGTGAGAAACCTAAAATTGTGAAAAATTTTACGTTTTTTTTAATTTGATCGCATTTGGCGGTGAAATGGTGGCATGAAATATACCAAAATGTGCCTAGATCAATACTTGGGGTTGTCTAATACACTACACTAAAGCTAAAATTAACCCTACAAGCTCCCTAAAAGCTCCCTAATTAACCCTTAACTGCTGGGCATGATACACTTGTGGTGCGCAGTGGCATTTAGCGGCCTTCTAATTACCAAAAAGCAACGCCAAAGCCATATATGTGTGCTATTTCTGAACAAAGGGGATCCCAGAGAAGGAATTTACAACCATTTATGCCATAATTGCACAAGTTGTTTGTAAATAATTTCAGTGAGAAACCTAAAGTATTGTGAAAATATTTGTGAAAAAGTGAACAATTTTTTGTATTTGATCGCATTTGGCGGTGAAATGGTGGTATGAAATATACCAAAATTGGCCTAGATCAATACTTTGGGATGTCTACTAAAAAAAAATATATACATGTCAATTGGATATTCAGGGATTCCTGAAAGATATTAGTGTTCTAATGTAACTAGCGCTAATTTTGGAAAAAAATGGTTTGGAAATAGCAAAGTGCTACTTGTATTTATGGCCCTATAACTTGCAAAAAAAGCAAAGAACATGTAAACATTGGGTAATATCTAAACTCAGGACAAAATTTAGAAACTATTTAGCATGGGTGTTTTTTGGTGGTTTTTAGATATGTAACAGATTTTGGGGGTCAAAGTTAGAAAAAGTGTGGTTTTTTTTCCATTTTTCCTCATATTTTATCATTTTTTTTATAGTAAATTATAAGATATGATGAAAATAATGGTATCTTTAGAAAGTCCATTTAATGGCGAGAAAAACGGTATATAATATGTGTGGGTACAGTAAATGAGTAAGAAGAAAATTACAGCTAAACACAAACACCGCAAAAATGTAAAAATAGCCTTGGTCCCAAACGGACAGAAAATGGAAAAGTGCTCTGGTCACTAAGGGGTTAAAAAATGTAAAAACATATTTTTAAAAATGTAAAGCAAAAGCCACAAAAGCAGTATCTCAACTTCATCAAATAATTTAATGTATAAAAGGCTAGATTTAGATTTCCAAGTGGAACAATTTGGTTAAGCAAGGAGGAATATGTCTGATCGAATTATCAGAATGGTAGAACAATATAACCCCCTGCAATCTCTCTTGCTAACACCCATATGTCTGTCTATACTGTGGCCCCTATTTAAAAAAGTCTGGCGGACCTGATACTGCAACGCCGACCCCTGCAGTTTCGCAGCCAATGGGCCACCAGCAGGGGGGTGTCAATCAACCCGATCGTACTCGATCGGGTTGATTTCCGGCGATGTCTGTCAGAGTAGGCGGACAGGTTATGGAGCAGCTGTCTTTGTGACCGCTGCTGTCTTTGTGACCGCTGCTTCATAACTGCTGTTTCTGGCGAGTCTGCTGGCTCGCCAGAAACATGGGGCATCAAGCTCCATTCGGAGCTTGATAGATAAGCCCCATTATATTTATATATCTATGTCTATCTATCTATCTACTCATTATTTTGTAAATACTTCTTTATTAATAGTTCAAAATGCTACACTGGCAAAACTTTTGTTATTCAATGTTATTTTGCAGGTGTAAGTTTTCTTTGTATTGTTTTAATTGAATCAGTTATTATTTTGATATGAGAAAATCATGTGGTTTTAATAGATACTAGGTTTCAAGTTATGCTTTTGATCTGTAATGGAAAAAAGTTGTGGGAGCAAGACTATATAATGGTCTCACAGTTGAAAATTAAAACAAAAGCATTGCACGTAATTACTGCATCAAGGAAAAATTAAATACTCAGTTTAGAAATCATTTTTTCTCATCTGTTTAAGTCTAATTAATTTGAAGAAAGGTATAATTTCTTTCATCAGATGTTGAGAGTCCACAAATCATCACATGTGGGAAGATTCTCCACTTGACCACTAGGAGGAAGCAAAAGAAACCCCAACACCCCAGAGTTTTAATTCGCTTCAACTTCCCATGATCCTTAGTCATTTTCTTGTGCCTCCTTGATGAGGAGTGTGGTGAAAGTGAAGTATAAGATCTTCTCATCATTAAAGGGGGATCCTCTTAATTGATCTGAGGCCCAGTCCCTCCTTGAAATAACCTGTCATTCAGAGGGGTAGACAAGGAGTTATCAGCCTGGTAGGAGAAAGTATTTTCTCAGTGAGAAATGTTGCAGGCCCCCCAGGTGAAATGCGTACTTGTCCACCAATCCCCTGGTCTACAGTGAGCTGCTACTTGTGGACCCAAAGCCCTCCCCAGGTAAAATGTGGGCTTGTCCACAATCCCCTGGGTTGTAGTCGCTGTTACTGATTTATTGTTAGGTTCCTTACCTAGCCACCGTCATGGCGAGTGCAGGGCCCCCAGCTTGCCCGCTCTCCTAGCCGCCGTTGTGGCAAATACAGGGTCCCCAGCAATCCGTCTCGGCGTACAAAAAATTATTAGAGTGCACAGTTCTATCAAAGAGACTGATGCAATCTAAAATCTGTGGCGCTAAATGTAGCTTAATATAAACTATGTGGCTAGTAAATATACATATAATAGAATTCAATAATAGATGAGGGTAAAGTTTAAAATTAATTCATTTAATATAAGTCAAGGTTAAACACTTAAATTCCTAAAAAAAAACACACATATATAGCATGCCAAATATTACATTCAAAATACACTTCATAAAAAATGTTTCATAATAAAAAACACTTCTTATAAAAAACACACTTAAAACATGCGAAATATGGTATCCTATCAAAGATACCCTTTAAATGTGCTTGATTGGAATGTAGTAAACAAGAACACTCAGATGATTCCAATATATCCAATTTCCAGATACACAGTCATATAATCAGAAAGTCTCTTTTACGCTGACCTTGCATGGCACAGCGAGGTTGCCGGTCCCGGTGGAATCCAAAGAGATCTGCATTAGAACAAAAAGGACGGTCTGATTTAAGAGCTTTGACACGATTTCCGAGAGACTTCTGACACCTTCCGGTGTAAGTAAAAGTGAAAACCATTATTTTGGACATTTTCCTTGCTGGTGACAAGGGTTTCTTGTCTCTCTCTTCTCCCTATAGGAAGCATTTCTTGCCGTGCAAGATCAGCGTAAAAGAGACTTACAGTCTGGTAAAAAGTCTGGAGCCTCGTATGTATGCTTACATTACAATATTTATCATAAAAATAGGTATGCCCTTATCTGCATAGTCCAGCCAGCACCCCAACATCCATATTATGGCATCTACTTATCAAGCCGTCAACCGCAGATACGCTGGAATTCCACAGCGTAATTGTGGAGAGCTTGATTCCCCTTAGTTATCAAACCCTACAGATCGGCAAAAGTAGAATTTTGTGACGTAACATACGATCCACCGGTCTCAGTCCGACACAGATCGATGCTTACGTCACTACAGATGTTCCGAATGGAAATTCGGCACTATCTGACTACTTTAGCTAGTTAACAAATGTCTACCAGGTACGCTCGGCACTATTCCGGCCCAGCGTACCTGGTTTTCAATCCGCCGCCCTGGAGGCGGCGGATGCCATAGGAATCAATGGGAGTCTGAAAGCAGCGAAAGCTTATGTTCGCTGCTGCCCGATATCCCATTGATTCCAATGGGAGAATAAAAGTCACGTTTACACCTAACACCCTAACATGTACCCCGAGTCTAAACACCCCTAATCTGCAGCCCCCTACACCGCCGCCACCTATATTATACTTATTAACCCCTAATCTGCCGCCCCTACACCGCCGCCACCTACATTATACTTATTAACCCCTAATCTGCCGCCCCTACACAGCCACCACCTACATTATGCTTATTAACCCCTAATTTGCCGCCCAGACACCGCCGCCACCTACATAAAAGTATTAACCCCTATCCCGCCGCAACTAAATAAATTTATTAACCCCTAACCCGCCAGCCCCCCACATCGCCATAAACTAAATTAACCTATTAATTCCTAAACCTAACAACCCGCTAACTGTACATTAAATATTAACTCATCCCTATCTTATAATAAATTAAAACTTACCTTTAGATTTAAATTAAACTATATTAAACTATTAATCTACCCTAACTATTATAATAAAACTACATTAAATTACATTAAACTAGATTAAACTACTAATTAACCTATTCTATTATAATAAAATTAACCTATATTAAATTAATAATTAATCTAACCTAACTTTTATACTAAAATTACATAAAATTACAAATTAAAATAACTATATTATATATTTAAACACCTTACCCTACTCAAATAATTTAATTCTACACTAAAAAATTACAAAGTTACAAAAAACTAAGTTACAAAAAATAACAAACACTAAGTTACACAAAAAAATAAACACTAAGTTACAAAAAATAACAAACACTAAGTTACATAAAAAAATAAACACTAAGTTACAAAAAATAAAAAAGAAATTATCAAAGATTTAAATTAATTACACTAAATCTAAGGGCCCTATGAAATTAACCCCACCCCAAAATAAACCCCCCTAACCTACAATAAACTACCAATAGCTCTTAAAAGGGCCTTTTTGCGGGGCATTGCCCCAAAGTAATCAGCTCTTTTACCTGTAAAATTAAAATAAAAGGGCATTTAGCTCTGTTGCAGGCCCGAGTCCTAATCTAAAACTAAAACCCACCCAATACACCCTTAAAAATAGCTGCATTACAATTCTGATCAATAGAAGCCTCATTAGGAAAAGCCCAAGAAGTAGCAACTGCTCTAATGGAATGAACAGTAAAGAGCTCAGGGGGAGTTTTCCCCAGGCCCAAAGAAGCCTTGCAAATTAAAGTTTTAATTCAAGCTGTTTGCCAACATTTCATTACTGTGTATGATTCTTCTGAAGCTGCCATTTGCAGGAAAGTTATGGGGGTGGTAGTGCCTGAATAGTAACATCTTGCCTGCACTGTTTGTCCCCCATAGCTTGGGTACTGATTCCCACACATGATAGCTCATGGACTCTCACCATCTGCTGAAAGAAAACTTTTAAATTTACCTTATAAATTAATTTCTTTCATGATGGGTGGCGCCCATGAGTCCTGATCTTGGTTTTTATACAGGTGGCGGCAGTACTTGTTTTTGCGCTTCTTTTCCCACTTAGGGTTAGATTACAAGTAGAGTGGTAATTATCGCTCCCGCTTATGCGCTTATTGTGCTCGATTTCAGATTTCTTTCATGTAATTAGCAAGAGTCCATGAGCTAGTGACGTATGGGATATACATTCCTACCAGGAGGGGCAAAGTTTCCCAAACCTTAAAATGCCTATAAATACACCCCTCACCACACCCACAATTCAGTTTTACAAACTTTGCCTCCGATGGAGGTGGTGAAGTAAGTTTGTGCTAGATTCTACGTTGATATGCGCTCCGCAGCAAGTTGGAGCCCGGTTTTCCTCTCAGCGTGCAGTGAATGTCAGAGGGATGTGAGGAGAGTATTGCCTATTTGAATGCAGTGATCTCCTTCTACGGGGTCTATTTCATAGGTTCTCTGTTATCGGTCGTAGAGATTCATCTCTTACCTCCCTTTTCAGATCGACGATATACTCTTATATATACCATTACCTCTGCTGATTCTCGTTTCAGTACTGGTTTGGCTTTCTACAAACATGTAGATGAGTGTCCTGGGGTAAGTAAATCTTATTTTCTGTGACACTCTAAGCTATGGTTGGGCACTTTATTTATAAAGTTCTAAATATATGTATTCAAACATTTATTTGCCTTGACTCAGAATGTTCAACTTTCCTTATTTTTCAGACAGTCAGTTTCATATTTGGGATAAATGCATTTGTTTCAATCATTTTTTCTTACCTTAAAAAATTTGACTTTTTCCCTGTGGGCTGTTAGGCTCGCGGGGGCAGAAAATGCTTCATTTTATTGCGTCATTCTTGGCGCGGACTTTTTTGGCGCAAATTTTTTTTTCTGTTTCCGGCGTCATACGTGTCGCCGGAAGTTGCGTCATTTTTTGACTTTTTTTGCGTCAAAAATGTCGGCGTTCCGGATGTGGCGTCATTTTTGGCGGCAAAAGCATTTAGGCGCCAAATAATGTGGGCGTCTTTTTTGGCGCTAAAAAATATGGGCGTCATTTTTGTCTCCACATTATTTAAGTCTCATTATTTATTGCTTCTGGTTGCTAGAAGCTTGTTCACTGGCATTTTTTTTCCCATTCCTGAAACTGTCATTTAAGGAATTTGATCAATTTTGCTTTATATGTTGTTTTTTTCTTTTACATATTGCAAGATGTTCCACGTTGCAACTGAGTCAGAAGATACTTCAGGAAAATCACTGCACAGTGCTGGAGCTACCAAGCTAAGTGTATCTGCTATAAACTTTTGGTATCTGTTTCTCCAGCTGTTATTTGTATTGCATGTCATGTCAAACTTATTAATGCAGATAAAATTTCCTTTAGTACTGTTACATTACCTGTTGCTGTTCCGTCAACATCTAATTTTCAGAGTGTTCCTGATAACATAAGAGATTTTATTTTTTAAATCCATTAAGAAGGCTATGTCTGTTATTTCTCCTTCTAGTATACATAAAAGTCTTTTAAAACTTCTCTTTTTTCAGATGAATTTTTAAATGAACATCATCATTCTGATACTGATAATGGTTCTTCTGGTTCAGAGGTTTCTGTCTCAGAGGTTGATGCTGATAAATCTTTGTATTTGTTCAAGATGGAATTTATTCGTTCTTTACTTAAAGAAGTGTTATTTGCATTAGAAATAGAGGATTCTGGTCCTCTTGATACTAAATGTAAACGTTTAAATAAGGTTTTTAAATCTCCTGTAGTTATTCCAGAAGTGTTTTATCTCCCTGATACTATTTCTGAAGTAATTTCCAGGGAATGGAATAATTTGGGTAATTTATTTACTCCTTCTAGACGTTTAAGCAAATTATATCCTGTGCCATCTGACAGATTAGAGTTTTTTGGGACAAAAATCCCTAAGGTTATGGGGCTGTCTCTACTCCTACTAATGTACTACTATTCCTACGGCAGATAGTACTTAATTTAAGGATCCTTTAGATAGGAAAATTGAATCCTTTCTAAGAAAAGCTTCCTTATGTTCAGGTAATCTTCTTAGACCTGCTATATTTTTTAGCGGATGTTGCTGCAGCTTCAACTTTTTGGTTAGAAGCTTTAGCGCAACAAGTAACAGATCATAATTTTATAGCATTATTTTTATTCTATAACATGCTAATAATTTTATTGGTGATACCATCTTTTGATATCATTAGAGTTGATGTCAGGTATATGTCTCTAGCTATTTTAGCTAGAAAAGCTTTATGGATTAAACTTGGAATGCTGACATGTCTTCTAAGTCAACTTTGCTTTCCCTTTCTTTCCAGGGTAAATAATCATTTTCGTTCCTTTCCTCACAACAAGGAACAAAAGCCTGATCCTTCATCCTCAGGAGCGGTATCAGTTTGGAAACTATTTCCAGTTTGGAATATATCCAAGCCTTATAGAAACCTATAGCCAGCTCCTAAGTACCTATGAAGGTGCGGCCCTTATTCCAGCTCAGCTGGTATGGGGCAGATTACGTTTTCTTCAAAGAAATTTGGATCAATTCCGTTCTTAATCTCTGGTTTCAGAAACATTGTTTCAGAAAGGTACAGAATTGGCTTCAAGTTAAGGCCTCGTGCTAAGAGATTCTTTTCTTTCCCGTGTCCCAGTTAACACAGCAAAGGCTCAGCATTTCTGAAATGTGTTTCAGATCTAGAGTTGGCTAGAGTATTTATGCCAGTTCCAGTTCTGGAACAGGGGCTGGGGTTTTATTTTATCTCTTCATTGTACCAAAGAAGGTCAATTCCTTCAGACCAGTTCCGGATCTTTCATTATTGAATTGTTATGTTAGGATACCAACATTCAAGATGGTTACTGTAGGACTATCCTGCCTTTTGTTTAGCAAGGGCATTATATGTCTACAATAGATTTACAGGATGTGTATCTGCATATTCCGATTCATCCAGATCACTTTTAGTGTCTGAGATTCTCTTTTTAGACAAGCATTACCAGTTTTGTGGCTCTACCGTTTGGCCTAGCCTCAGTTCCAAGAATTTTTTTCAAAGGTTCTCGGTGCCCTTCTTTCTGTAATCAGAGAATAGGGTTTTGGTTTTTCCTTATTTGGACGATATCTTGGTACTTGCTCAGTCTTCTCATTTTCGAAGAATCTCATACGAATCGACTTGTGTTGTTTCTTCAAGTTCATGGTTGGAGGATCAATTTACCAATCAGTTCATTGATTCCTCAGACAAGGGTAACCTTTTTAGGTTTCTAGATAAATTCAGTGTCTATGACTGTGTCCTTGTCAGACAGGAGAAGTTTAACATTGATATCAGCTTGTCAAAACCTTCAGTCACAATCATTCCCTTTGGTAGCTTTATGCATGGAAATGTTGGGTCTTAGGACTGCCGCATCAGATGCGATCTCCTTTGCTCGTTTTCACATGCGACCTCTTCAGCTCTGTATGCTGAACCTATGGTGCAGGGATTACTCAAAGATATCTCAATTAATATCTTTAAACCGATTTTACGACACTCTCTGACATGGTGGACAGATCACCATCGTTTAGTTCAGGGGGCTTCTTTGTTCGTCCGACCTGGACTATAATCTCAACAGATGCAAGTCTTACAGGTTGGGGAGCTGTGTGGGGGTATCTGATGGCACAAGGGGTTTGGGAATCTCAGGAGGTGAGATTTCCGATCAATATTTTGGAACTCCGTGCAATTTTCAGAGCTCTTCAGTCTTGGCCTCTTCTGAAGAGAGAGTTGTTCATTTGTTTTCAGATAGACAATGTCACAACTGTGGCATACATCAATCATCAAGGAGGGACTCACAGTCCTCTGGCTATGAAAGAAGTATCTCGAATTTTGGTTTGGGCGGCATCCAGCTCCTGTCTAATCTCTGCGGTTCATATCCCAGGTATGGACAATTGGAAAGCGGATGATCTCAGTCGCCAAACGTTGCATCCGGGCGAATGGTCTCTTCACCCAGAGGTATTTCTTCAGATTGTTCAAATGTGGGAACTTCCAGAAATAGATCTGATGGCTTCTCATCTAAACAAGAAACTTCCCAGGTATCTGTCCAGATCCCGGGATCCTCAGGCGGAGGCAGTGGATGCATTATCTCTTCCTTGGAAGTATCATCCTGCCTATATCTTTCCGCCTCTAGTTCTTCTTCCAAGAGTAATCTCCAAGATTCTGAAGGAATGCTCGTTTGTTCTGCTGGTAGCTCCGGCATGGCCTCACAGGTTTTGGTATGCGGATCTTGTCCGGATGGCCTCTTGCCAACCGTGGACTCTTCCGTTAAGACCAGACCTTTTGTCTCAAGGTCCTTTTTTCCATCAGGATCTGAAATCCTTAAATTTAAAGGTATGGAGTAAAGGTATGGAGATTGAACGCTTGATTCTTGGTCAAAGAGGTTTCTCTGACTCTGTGATTAATACTATGTTACAGGCTCGTAAATCTGTATCCAGAGAGATATATTATAGAGTCTGGAAGACTTGTATTTCTTGGTGTCTTTCTCATCATTTTTCTTGGCATTCTTTTAGAATACCGAGAATATTTCAGTTTCTTCAGGATGGTTTAGATAAGGGTTTGTCCGCAAGTTCCTTGAAAGGTCAAATCTCTGCTCTTTCTGTTCTTTTTCACAGAAAGATTGCTATTCTTCCTGATATTCATTGTTTTGTACAAGCTTTGGTTCGTATACAGCCTGTCATTAAATCAATTTCTCCTCCTTGGAGTTTGAATTTGGTTCTGGGGGCTCTTCAAGCTCCTCCATTTGAACCTATGCATTCATTGGATATTAAATTACTTTCTTGGAAAGTTTTGTTCCTTTTGGCCATCTCTTCTGCCAGAAGAGTTTCTGAATTATCTGCTCTTTCTTGTGAGTCTCCTTTTCTGATTTTTCATCAGGATAAGGCGGTGTTGCGAACTTCTTTTGAATTTTTACCTAAGTTGTGAATTCCAACAACATTAGTAGAGACATTGTGGTTCCTTCATTATGTCCTAATCCTAAGAATTCTAAGGAGAAATCGTTGCATTCTTTGGATGTTATTAGAGCTTTGAAATATTATGTTGAAGCTACTAAGTCTTTCCGAAAGACTTCTAGTTTATTTGTTATCTTTTCCGGTTTTAGAAAGGCCAGAAAACTTCTGCCATTTCTTTGGCATCTTGGTTGAAATCTTTAATTCATCTTGCCTATGTTGAGTCGGGTAAGACTCCGCCTCATAGGATTACAGCTCATTCTACTAGGTCAGTTTTTACTTCCTGGGCGTTTAGGAATGAAGCTTCGGTTGATCAGATTTGCAAAGCGGCAACTTGGTCCTCTTTGCATACTTTTACCAAATTCTACCATTTTGTTGTATTTTCTTCTTCTGAAGCAGTTTTTGGTAGAAAAGTACTTCAGGCAGCGGTTTCAGTTTGAATCTTCTGCTTATGTTTTTCATTAAACTTTATTTTGGGTGTGGATTATTTTCAGCAGGAATTGGCTGTCTTTATTTTATCCCTCCCTCTCTAGTGACTCTTGTGTGGAAAGATCCACATCTTGGGTAGTCATTATCCCATACGTCACTAGCTCATGGACTCTTGCTAATTACATGAAAGAAAACATAATTTATGTAAGAACTTACCTGATAAATTCATTTCTTTCATATTAGCAAGAGTCCATGAGGCCCGCCCTTTTTTGTGGTGGTTATGATTTTTTTGTATAAAGCACAATTATTCCAATTCCTTATTTTATATGCTTTCGCACTTTTTTCTTATCACCCCACTTCTTGGCTATTCGTTAAACTGAATTGTGGGTGTGGTGAGGGGTGTATTTATAGGCATTTTAAGGTTTGGGAAACTTTGCCCCTCCTGGTAGGAATGTATATCCCATACGTCACTAGCTCATGGACTCTTGCTAATATGAAAGAAATGAATTTATCAGGTAAGTTCTTACATAAATTATGTTTTTTACGTGCATCGGATAAGGTGCGTATTAGAAATAAAGAAGTTTTCGCTCATGCCCTTACTCCAAGTGTGCAAAAAGCAGAAGTTACAATATCTCGATCACGTTATTGTATTCTTCCTTAGACTTTAATGGAGCACAAAAAGCGGGAATGTTTCACAGTATGGTTGATTATTTTTAATAATTAAAAAAAATGAATTTTTTTTATATGTAATATTTCAATAACGTGCCTTAAGAATACTGTTTTCATTAACAGTAACCTGATCGCGTTAAGATCTAAATTGAGAAACACGATCCGCAAAACTCATATGTTCTTCACATTGAAAATAATGTAATTTTTATGATAAAATATATATTTATATATATATCTGATACTGTTCATGTAAAATACCTAGCTATACCTATATATCTAAAGGAATAGATATATACTGTATATATATATATATATATATATATATATATATATATATATATATATATATCTGTGTGTGTGAAGAACATTGGACTGTGAAATATGTACAGTAAATTTACAGTAAAACATAAATACACACATATACAGTATATATATAGAAAGAAAAACAAAATGCCAGCTCTACCTAATTTAATATTATATTGATTAACCTCTGATATATAAGTAGATGTATCAGGGGGTGCACAGGGGCATACAAATTAATATTGTATGGGTATCAGAAATATAAAGAAGGGGACAGACAGAATAAGATAGAAGAAAGTATGCCCTATGCCAGCACAAATCCTAAAAATAAAAAATTATATTGATAAGTCAGGAAAGCTGGATATCAAACCTGCAGGCACAGAAAGGATAAGCCCCTCTCCTATAAACATGTAAAAAATACTACTAATGCCATAGTACAGAAATATCAATTTATTACCTTATCATACTGAATTTTTAAACATCCTAAGAACAAGTAAATTAGTAGCAAAAAAGCTAAAACCTGACTATCATAAAAACCTGGTTACCAATGGCCATTGGAAAAAACATATATACAGTATATATAAAGAGAATGTGCACAATTCACAATGAGGCATTAATTTGATGTAAAGACAAGGGGACTATGTTCCAAGTTCAGAGTTAATACAAGTCTCAAAGGAAAAGCAGTCTCAAGATGTAAACAATCTCCAGGTAGTGACCAAGCAATAGTAGCAGTTAGCAAATAGCAGCAGTTCATGTAAGTAAAGCCAAGCAAGGGAGAGAGGTAGTTATACAGTAGTATTTTAGCGGTCAAGTAGTTAGCGGGGATACAGTCTATTAATATAGAAGCTGTTAGTCAATACTTCCAGGGATTCCTGGGAATGATCGTTATGGGGTACAACCTGCTGCTATTTGCTAACCGCTACTATTGCTTGGTCACTACCTGGAGATTGTTTACATCTTGAGACTGCTTTTCCTTTGAGACTTGCATTAACTCTGAACTTGGAACATAGTCCCCTTGTCTTTACATCAAATTAATGCCTCATTGTGAATTGTGCACATTCTCTTTATATATATATATATATGTTTTTTCCAATGGCCATTGGTAACCAGGTTTTTATGATAGTCAGGTTTTAGCTTTTTTTTGCTACTAATTTACTCGTTCTTAGGATGTTTAATATATCAGTATGATAAGGTAATAAATTGATAATTCTGTACTATGGCATTAGTAGTATTTTTTACATGTTTATAGGAGAGGGGCTTATCCTTTCTGTGCCTGCAGGTTTGATATCCAGCTTTCCTGACTTATCAATATAATTTTTTATTTTTATGATTTGTGCTGGCATAGGTCATACTTTCTTCTATCTTATTCTGTCTGTCCCCTTCTTTATATTTCTGATACCCATACAATATATATATATATATATATATATATATATATATATATATATATATATATATATATATATATGATAGATAGATAGATAGATATAGATATTAGGGTTGCATCAATACTTTTTATTTAAGACCGAGTACAAGTACCGATACTTTTTTCAAATACTCACTGATACCAATTACCGATATTTTTGACAGTTTACCAAGCACAATACAGACTAATTATTTAAGATCGCTTCTTTATAATTATGAACTGTATCTCAAAAGACATTTTGAAATTATAAAACAGTTTTATATGCTTGTTGTCACAAAGTTCACAGAACATGTTTATAAATAAAAATATTACAATAAAATATATTAATAATAACAACAATAAATAACAGCTGCAGCTGTATTGGCAGAACAGAAGTGAACAATTTTTAGTTAAGTCTCCACTCCAGCTTAAAATGAAATGGGAACATGAAGTTTGAAAAAAACGCCACAAGATGGGGTATGGGTAGGAATTGGAGGTATCGGTTTAAGTATCGGTGCATTTGCACAAGTACAAGTACTTATGCAAATACTTGGTATCGGCACCGATACCCATACTAGTATCAGTATCGGTGCAACCCTAATATATATATATATATATATATATATATATATACACACACATACATATACAAATCTGAGGACACACTAACCCTTACCCGTGTTAAACTTAATTGCACTCAAGTGAACGGCACGCGTTTACTTTTAAACTTGCAATAAACAGGCTACTTTCCACGCAGGCAAACATGATATGCCCAATATCGCTCGCACACAACAATTAGCGTGCCACTCGTAATCTAGCCCTTAATATTTCCTGCTTTTCTTTTTTCCTCTTCTACTTGGCTGCTGTTAATGTTGTATGGTTTTGAACTTACTTACACTTACCTCCCAACATTTCCAATTTGTCAGATAGGGTGATTTCTACTCCTGTACTCAGTAGCATTATGTAGAATTGCAATTGATATAGGAAAAAAAAGCCTCCCCTGCAAATTTTTAAGAAGCATTAAATAGAGTGTATGTGCATAATCAAAAAATGCATAATAAAATACACAATGTATTGGCCGTCTGAATTTTAAAAGAACAGTAATTATTTTTTCTGAAAATTTTCAAAATTGACTTTAATTTGCAGTCCCTTGTATCATGTGACAGCTATCAACCAATCACACACATATATGCATACACAATAAATTCTTGCACATGCTCGCTCAGTAGGAGCTGGTGCCTCAGAAAATATGCATATAAATAGACTGCATACTCTGTCTGATTCATCAAAATTAGATTTTGGGTTTAATGTTCCTTTCCAATTCAACTTATAGAGCATGGCTATCCAAACTTCATCCCACAGGCCACATCTGGCACTGTTAGTTTTGTAAATGTTTAATGTTTCTTATTCAGCAATTAACTCTGTGTATTTGTACCAAATTTTGTAAATGTAGGTTGTAAATCATCAAATGAATTAACAGAAGCTAATTTCCTGTACAATGTTAAACTAAAAATATTATCATAATCTAAAGTTATTTTGAGGCATTATCATTACCATCAGTGTGAGTAATATGGGCTCATAGTCAATCCCTCCATTAGTGGCCACTGATCAGCTATCTATAAAAAGTTTGGGTGCCCCTGCTATAGTGTATATATAATAGTAGATACTGTATATTGGATTCTAAAAATGCTATAGGAAATTCCCTACTTAAAGGGACATGAAACCCAAAAATTTTCTTTCATGATTTGGGTAGAAAATTCAATTTTAAACAACTTTCTAATTTACTTCTATTATCTAATTTGTTTCATTGTCTGGTTATCATTTGTTGAACTACTGGTTTCTAACTGAATACATGGGTGAGCCAATGACAATCGGTATATGTATGCATCCACCAATCAGCAGCTAGAACCTAGGTTCTTTGCTGCTCCAGAACTTACCTAGATAAACCTTTTAGCAAAGGATAACAAGAGAAGGAAGCAAGTTAAATAATAGAAGTAAATTGGAAAGTTGTTCAAAATTGTATTCTCTGAATTCTGAAAGTACATTTTTGGGTTTCATGTCCCTTACCTGATGATCAGAAGTATAGCAGAGGTTCGGGGTCGCGTCAAGAAGAGGACTGGATCCCAGGGCTGTGCTAAGAAGAAGTTTAGAGCAGCCGAGAATCCCCGGGTGCACTGTGTGCATTCTGATGTCAGATCTGCCTACAGAGGATTTTAGCGCACAGAGTCTTCAGGCTTCCTTTGCTAACTATGCAGATTGTCTGCCCTATACTAAAGGTAGCACTATTTGTGCCCTTTGTGTCAGAAGGGATATTGCGGCAGATTTGGCACCAAAGCTCACAAAGGAAGTGTTTAAAAGACCCCGTTAACTTTAATTGCTGCTTGGTTATTATGTATGGAATTCCTGACATTCTATAATTTGCAAGGCTTCTTTGGGCCTAGGGAAAACTCCCCCTGAGCACTTTGCTGCTCGGTCCACTTGAGCAGTTGCTACTTGGGCTTCTATTGATTAGACCACAAAGTGCATTCCGGGTTATGTCTCTTACAGGAATCCAAAGAATAAATACTCCCAAACTGTTATAGTACAGGTAAGTATGAGGCAAGAGACATTGGGTCTCTCTGTCTGAGAAATGTGTTGCTGACTTCTGACACAGTACTTTTGACTGCTCTTTTGCTTGCCCTTTTTCTGTAATGCCTGGCTGTTTTCGGATATCCTGGTATAGGACCCAAACTTCTTTGCTGATCATTCTTACAGACATTCTTTGGCTGCTGAGGTCCAGTTTTGCATTTCTGGTGAAGACCTTGGCCTGTTCCTGACTTCAGTCTTCAGCACATCTCCTGCAGATTTGTTTGCAGCTTTAAACCGAGGTAACCTTCTAATTACCTTATTTAATAACAAAGCCCATATGCATCCTGTGAAGATGCCAAACATCATTAGCACCCAGTCACAGCAGCTTACAGCTCTGGCCCACTCTGTGCAACAGAGTTACAGGCCTCCCACTTGAATTTACTACAAAGAGTTAAAGGACTCCAGGTTCAGTCACAGACCTAGTTTGCCTGTTGTCTCTGAAATGTAGCACAGGGACATCTGGCCTCCCAAGAGCCAAATATGCCACTAGCTGAGAGGTTTAGTGATGATAGATAACAGTTTCAAACTTTTATCAAGGCCTGACAAACCTTGTTTTCAGTCAAGCCTGAGACTTTTACGCTGCAGACTTTGTTAAAGTTTGCACTGCTATAGCGTCACTCACAGGCAAACCTCAGATTTGGACACATAATCTGATTCATTGGAATAGTAAATTACAGTTCTTATTACCTGAGACTCTTTAGTTAAAGTACTGAGTATACTTTATGATGATTCTCAGCAAACTTCCTTTGCTCCAGTTGCTTTAAGGGCTCTACGTCAAGCAACGAGGCCTGTAGACAAAAAGTTTGTGATTTTCGTTGCAATGCCAGTGATACAAACTGGAATGCTCCTACTCTACTGGATCAGTTTCATTTAGGCCAATCCGAACAACTAAAAGATTAATTTGCTAATGTGGCTCTGCCAGCAGACTTAGGAATGAAGATCTCATTAGTTATCCAAAAAGACAGGATATTTCCTTGCTAAACAGTTTGCTCCTTCTTCTCAAGTCTACCCTACTTCTACACTTACTGCCACTGCTAAAACTATATTGGAGAAGGAATCTATGTAGATCAGAGCTATCAAGAGACTAATTTCTTCCTCAGAAAGTTTGAAAAGGAAGGACTCTGAACTTTGTTATGCACCTCTTCTGTTCCTGTTACATCATACTTATCCATATATTTTTCTTTACAGTGGTCCACAAATATAATTATAACGAATATGATTGTTGATTCTGGCACAAGCAGGGCCAGTGCTAGGATTTTTTGCCACACAGGCGAGGATACATTTTGCCATCCTAGTTAAAGGGATATGAAACCCAACTTTTTTAGAGCATGACATTTTAAGAATCTTTCTAATTAACTCCTATTATCAATTTTTATTTGTTCTCTTGGTATCTGTATTTAAAGGGCCACTAAACCCAAAATTTTTCTTTCATGATTCAGATAGAGAATAGAAATTTAAACAACATTACAATTTACTTCATTATTTATTTTGCTTCATTTTTTAAATATCCTCAGTTGAAGAAAAAGCAATGCACATGGGTGAGCCAATCACACTGTGCTTCTATGTGCAGCAACCAATCAGCAGCTGGTGAGCATATCTAGATATGCTTTTCATCAAAGAATATCAAGAGAATAAAACAAATTAGATAATATAAGTAAATTAGAAAGATGTTTAAAATTGCATTCTCTTTCTAAATCTAAAAGCAGGAATGTAAAGGTTGGGCAGCGCTTGCTTATTGGTGGCTAAATTCAAATCAAACAGTGGTTGTGCTGCATAGCAAATCAGACAGTAGTTGTGCTGCATAGCTAATCAGACAGTAGTTGTGCTGCATAACAATTATATATATATTGGATTTGTAGCACTGGGGAAATAGAGAAATTTTACATTGAGAAAGTTAATATCCCAACAAAAGAAGGAAAGTTATGGATTACTGTTGTCGGTGAAAATTCACACACACACTTATACATACACACACACACACCCTCACTTACAGACACATTCACACACTTACACACTCAAACACTTACACACTAACACACTCACTTACACACACACACACACACACTCACTTATACACACTCACTTACACACTCAAACACACACAGACACTTACACACTCACACACTTATACACTCACACACTTACACACACACTCACTTACACACACTCACTTACACACTCAAACATTTACACACTCACACACACTTACACACACACTCACTTACACACACACTCATGTACCCACACTCACTTAAACACACACACTCACTTGCACACACACTTACACACACATATTCATAAACATATTTAGAGAAGGGCACTAGGACCATGTTACTTTAGCAGAAGGTAAAACTTACTTTCAGCAGCAATCATGTTTGGATGCCATAGTTTGACCCTGCTTATCAGACAGGTCCGGGGTCCCTGACTGACAAGCAATTATTTCTCCACTACATCTGTTTCCTCTGGCACATGTCTTATTGCAGGCTGTTTTGAACAAATTTGGCGAGTCTGGTTTCTACAATGTAAACTCAGATCAATAGAACTCAATAGTCACTCAATGATGTGTTTCAGTCAGATTATCATTTTACCCACCTGATCTGGACAACCACTACACCGGCTGGCATCCTCAGAGACACACTGCCCACAGACTTAAGTCCTGAATCCTAGATGACGAAATTGTGTTTGCCAAAATTGCCGCTCCAAAAACTTGCAAATGAGTCACGTGACTGCACTGACTGTGCAGGTATTGGGGGAAATTGAAGTCACATGATGACCAAGTGGTAAGGAGGGCGCCATAAGATGAAACAATTAAAAAACAAAAACAACAATGCAGCACCCCTAAATTCGAGCGCACATAAATGATTTTTCACTCTGACTTTGACTCATGCAGCATCACGCTGCTTCAATGCCGGCAGTCAGACAGATCCGGCGCCCCCCAGCTGAGGGTGCACTAAGGCGGCTGCCAAGCCTGCCTTACACAAAAACCGGCCCTGGGCACAAGTGGCTACTACCTTGACTCTACTATGGCAAATATGAGTAGAATTCCTCTGCCATCAAAATGTTCCCTAATTCAGTTGTTTGCTGTCAATTGCAGTCTTATGAAATTTGGTTAGGTTAAAAAGGAACTGTGCCATATTTTGTTGTTATGTTGTTCTGGTGGACATAAAGAGACTTTGTAATTTGATGTTGTGGTTCCCCTTTTAATTTGAGTCTTCCCTAGCGGAGACTGCATAGTACTTCAATAAACTGGGATACTGATAGCATAACTTTTGCTTCTGTCCTTACCTGTGACAGAGAAAAAGGGAGCAGATAAGCATTCTTCCTAGGCATCCTCATAACTGTCCAATTGATTTAGTCCTGAGAGCCTCAGTTTGATTTGGAATATTTCCTCTGTCTGTGCCCCATGATATAAATCATCTTAACAAATATATTGATAAAAAATTGGCTAAGGCATTTATCAGGACTTTTACTTCTGGAATATCATTTGTAGAAAAGAAGAATGAAGGTTTAAAACCCTGTGTGCAACTAGAGAGCCCTTAAAGAGATATAAAAGTGCAAAAATAAAATGGTGTAATATGTTAGAGCATTTTATTATTGCACTATTGTTTGTATATGACTGTGTTTAACCTATGCAAAGGGATTAAACGCATAGTTAAAGTCACTTCAGAGCAGCAATACTTTACTGGGAGCTAGCTGAGCACATTTCCTGCGGTACACTCCCTCTCTGAACCAAATTAAAGTTTCTACAATCCTATAATGTTCTTGTTCCCACTGATAAGAAGGCAGTACAGATGTTGATTGTATTGACTTATTTCTACATAAGTTTTATCAGAGCTTGTGCCCCCATTACTAATCTTACTAGGATTCAAGCTTCTTTTTTGGGGGGCACCAGAAGCACAATTGGCTTTCAACAACTCAAGGGGCACATCAGCAACTATTTTTAGTCAGCTGGAAGTTCAGAAGCCCCTCCTTCTAGAGGTGGATGCCTTAAATGTGGGTATTGATGATATATTGTCTCAGCGGATGGAACCTATGGATCGGATGTATACAGTTGCCTTTTTCTCTTTACATTTGTCATCTGCCAAAGAGTATTATGATGTGGGAGACCAAGAATTGAAGTGTGCATTGGAAGGGCGGAGGCACCTGTTGGAGGGTGCTCTTAATCCTATTATTATTTTCACAGATCACAGTAACTTTTAGTATCTTCATTCTGCAAAGAGACTTTAACACAGACAAGCTTGTTGGAAAAGATTTAACTTTATGATTACTTATAAGCCAGGGTCCAAGAATAAGTAAGCAGATGTTTTATCCAGAATCCCTGATGTTCTTCCAGATATGTCTATTCAGTCTGACACTATTCTGCAAAGTTGGCATTTTTTCTGACGCATCTCTCCTTTTCCTTTGTGGAAGAACTCTTTCAAGAAACAACAAATTAATAACTGTGAATAATATATCAGGGAAATGTCACTATGGAACTCCAGAACGGCTCATCTTACACTTTTGGTAACTAAGTATCACAAAACACACTCTTCAGTCAATTCATTTGCAACCTGCAATTTTCTCAAATTTTCCATATCTCTGTGCATCCTATGTGCCATTAAGTTCTGATCCCAAAGATCAGCCAGTTAGGCACGCTAGTAATATTATTCTTAGTTCCTCTGTGTGCAGTAGGAATAAGTTCCTTATTTTGCCAAACCTTAATGGTATCTCGACCCCTTGTAAAAAGGTGATCAATAATCACAAGTGGAAAGAAGGAGTAAGAAAAAATTAATTGCCACAGCATGTAAGGCTGATTAGCTTTCTTCTCTAGCTTTAATTATGTCAGTGTAATTCCATTTTACTTGGATCTCCTTGACTTGCTAGACAAAGTATTATTCAAATAGACTACTGAACTAATTATTCAGAACAATATATATATATATATTTTTTTTTAAACAGCTTTATTGTGATAATAAAATGGATATACAGTTAGTCGGAGATGCAGCTCCGGTAATGCATAATAGGACAATGGCTGTAGGTTTTATAATTAACAGTAGTAGAGCCCATGGCTCTTAAATATTGAGTAGCAGTTGCCTTTTTCAAAGTTTAAGCTTGACTTAATGTTCAATGGTACAGGCATACTGGTATGAAAGGTGAGTTGTTCTCTCCTGGTAAAGTGCTTTCAAGCAGTCGGTGGAGTAAACAAAACAAAGAAAACAAAGAAAACAGAAACAAAAACAGTTACAAAAACAATTGGTCCCGGTCCACCCCCACCCCAATAATAGGTAGTTGTGTCATCTGTTCTAGCTCCCATGTCTGTGTCTTATTTTATCTGAGTTATTGGTGTTACTCAGCAATTTCAGTTTTGTGTTGGAGATAGTTGAGCGGCGTATGTGTCCATTGCGTCGTGCTTAAGATAGTAATATTCTTCTAAGTCTACGATCTCAGAGACCTTCCGAACCCACATCTCTAGAGATGGTGCTTCTCTGTGTTTCCAGTTTTTGGCTATTTGGAATTTAATTCCATTGGTCATAATACTAAATAGTCAAATGTGTGGTTTAAATTTAATTGTGGGGGGAGATTTGTGTAGTAGCCACACCAAGGGGTCTAGCGGGAGCGAGGTTTCTATTATAGCCTCTATTTCGGTAATGACCTCCCTCCAAAAGTTTTGGATGGTGTTGCACCAACTCCACATGTGTGCAGTATCGCTGTTCACATGGCCACATCGCCAACATTTGTTATTTTGTGTATGGAAGCGATGTAGTTTTCTCAGGGTGAGGTACCATCTGTGTAACAATTTGAGGTTGATCTCTAGTATAGAGGATGAGATTGAGGATCTCAATGCGCTATAAAACATCTGGGCACTGGTTTGCGGTAAAATTATGACTCCTAAGTCCTGTTCCCAGCTTTCTAAGTATGAGGGAATGTGCCCTGGAAGGGGGGGGGGTGTTAAAATCTTGTATATGGTTGAAAGTGTGTGTCTCAAAGGTGGGGTTTGGGTGCATAGTGCTTCGAATCTGGTTAGTGGTCTAATCATATTGTTGTGGCCCTTGTGTGTTAATATGTAGTGGATTGCCTGTCGGTAGGTAAAACAGTTTTGAAAGCATACGTGTCCCTTCGAGATTAAGTCTGGTTGTGAGAGGATAGATTCGTTACTAGTCATTGCATTAATTGTGAAGTCCCTATTGGTTGTTTCCGCTGTATCTCGATGGGTAAAGGGTCTTACTGTGAATTCCCCATTTTCGATCATGGACGTCAATGGGGATGGAATAGATGAAATATAGTGTGTAGTATTTATAGTGTACTCCCATATTTGAAAGGTCTCCTGGATTATTGGGTTCTCCGTTCTATTTCTTTTGAGTAGGATTGGGTCACCCCAGCACAGTCTCCCCAGGTGTGCCTTGTTCATTATTAGGTGTTCCAGTGGGACCCACCTTTTGTGATCAAAGTGAATATTCCAGTCTACCAGCCTCTGGAGAAAGATAGCCTGGTGGTACGTGGTAAGGTTAGGAACTCCCAAGCCCCCCTGTATTTTAGGTAGCTGCATTATTGATTTATTTATTCTAGGTGGTTTTCTGCGCCAAATGAAGTCGCTAAATGCCTTTTGTAGAGAGGGTAAATAGGGTCTGGGTAGTGGGAATGGGAGGGTTTGGAGGAGGTATAGTATCCTGGAGAACACGTTCATCTTAATGACTTCTATGCGCCCCAACCAGGATAACTCCTTTGAGCCCCATGATGAAAGGTCTCTTATTATAGTTTGTTTAATGGGTACATAATTCTGTTGGTATATATCATCTAATGAAGGCGTGAGGTAGATTCCTAGATATTTCAGGGAACTGGGACACCAGGAAAATGGAGTTACTCTCTGGGTGGGTATTAATAAAGGATCTGGTAAGTTTATGTTTAATATTTCTGAGTTTGTCATGTTAACTACAAAGTTTGATAGGAGTTGGAATTTGAAGAATTCGGCTAGGAGATGAGGGATTGAATTGGCCGGGTTGGTGAGGGTAAAAAGCATGTCCTTCTATATCAACACCCGTTATTTGGGGATTCTTCCTAATTTTTACTGCCAGGGCTTCAATGACGCATGCGAAAAGGAGTGGGGATAAGGGGCAACCCTGGCGGGTTCCGTTAGAAATGGGGAATGGAGAGGAGAGAGTGCCATTGACTAAGATTCTTGCGGTTGGATGGGATTATAAGGAAAAAATTCTAGTAAGCATTTTCGTTCCCAGGCCCATTTGGGTCAGTGTTGCCCACATAAAATCCCAGGCAACACGGTCAAAGGCCTTTTCTGCGTCCGTGGATAATAGGACCGAGGGGATATTTTTAGATTTGACATAGTAAATTAAATTTAAGGCCCTGACCGTGTTGTCTTTCGCCTCCCAGCCAGGCACAAAACCGACCTGGTCGAGATGAACTAAGTCTGGGAGAATCTTGTTCATTCTCATTGCCAAAATTCTGGCGTAAAGTTTGACATCGGTATTTAGCAGCGAAATAGGGCAGTAGCTGTTAGGGAGATCTTGTGGTTTGTTAGGTTTAGGGATTAATATTATGTGGGCTTCCAACGCCCTGGAGGGGAAGGATTTGCTTTCATCCATTGATTGAATGTAGTTTAACATGTATGGATTCAGGATGTCTTGAAACGTTGTATAATATTTATGACTGAAGCCGTCCGGTCCTGGGGCTCTGCCAGTTGGCAGGTTCTTTAAGGCTAACTTTAACTCGGGTAAGGAGTTAGGGTCCTCTAATTGCTCTTGTTGGGAGTCTGTTAAATGTGGCAGTTGGAGTTCCCTAAGATAGCCCTCTATTTGTCGGGTTCTCGTCTCTTCCTGGTTTGTATGGTGACTATGTGGTTTTTGAATGTTGTATAGTTTGTGAAAGAAGGTTTGGAAGGTGTGTAAAATTTGTTTGGTTGAGCTCTGTGTGTGGCCTGAGCCATCCTTAACTTGCATAATGTACTTATTCAGAAGAATATTTGTTGTGTGAATATATAAAATGATGCCTGTACAAGGCTGCCATAATATAAACTGTAAATAACTGGCCAACTGACTAAAGCCTTTGCTAGGTTTGTACACTAACAAAAACATTTTGATCAAAATATTTCTATTCACTTTTACTAGCCTACCAGTTTTGCAATTTGTGTGCAAATTTTATTTATAGATATGTATTAGCAAGGTTTTTTTTCAGACCATACTTTATAGAATTTCAAATTAGTAATGGAGGCACAACAAGTATAAAAACCACATGTGGGCTAATGAAACAAATGTTTGTGTAGTCATGTGTGTAGTCATGTTCCCAGTTTTCTTAACTAATATTCCACAATAGTAAAGAAATCTTTGCAACAAGTTATAAGCTGTTACAGTAAAGCATTATAAATAATCTGTCTAGTAAAAAATTCTAATCAGTCTAAAATGCCCTAATCCTATTTAAACTTCTGAACAAATATTTCATTCGCTGTTATCTGCTCATGCATCTCTCTTATGGTTCATAGACTTTGTCACAATATAACAAGGAGGGCATATCGATTAATTCAGGCGATGGCTCCCTACTGTTCTCTTGATGCACTTGAAATATGTGACTGTACTTAAAAATGGATTTAGATTTATTAATCATGACCAGTGTGGTACATTTACCTTCCAACCACCTGAGTTCAGTTGGTCTTTTGCTGCGAGTCCAGATTTTGCAGACTTGCAGGGAATTAATATTGCATGATACAATTAGATGGATGTGCACTGCTATACTGCAGCAAGAAATAGCTGTGAAACAATGATGGGCTGTACTCCTTGATAAACGAGCCCCTCAGTATTTATAATCACTATGTCATCCATTTCCTGGAACTGAGTACATTATTTAGAGTAGAGGAAGTTTGGGAGGAATCTTTTTAATGTTTCTGTGCTATATTTTATAGTAGCTACAATTTTCCAAAAATATATTTCCTAACCAAATAATGATTTCTGCTAGACAATGCATCCACATATTTTTTGGTAAGCAAAATAAACCTAAATGTCCCTTCTAATTTTATTTAACAGTTTGCACAAAAGATTTTACTTGTGCAATTTTTGGGCAAGTGACTAAAATGTGCGCACACTTTATTCTTGAATGTAGTAAAACCTAAAAATGTTGTAAAGATAATAACACATACAGAAACACACACATAGACATTCACACACACATAAACACACATAATCTCTCCCATACACACCCTCTCACTCCCCCACACACACACCTCTCTCACACAACTCTCTCGCTCTCTCACACACAAACACCTCACACCTCTCTCACACACAGCCCTCTAACTCTCACAAACTACACCTCCCTCACACACACCTCTCTCACACAACTCTCTCGCTCTCTCACACACAAACACCTCACACCTCTCTCACACACAGCCCTCTAACTCTCACACACTACACCTCTCTCACACAACTCTCTTGCTTTCTCACACACAAACACCTCACATCTCTCTCACACACACCGGTCTCTCTCTCTCTCACACACACACACACACACCTCTCTCACACACATGCCTGTCTCACACAACTCTCTCGCTCTCTCAAACACAACAAACACCTCACACCTCTCTCACACACAGCCCTCTAACTCTCACACACACACACCTCTCTCACACACACACACCTCTCACACACGCCTGTCTCACACAACTCTCTCGCTCTCTCACACACAAACACCTCACACCTCTCTCACACACACACCTCTACCTCTCTCTCTCTCACAGTCACACACACACCAGTCTCTCTCTCTCTCACACACACACACACACACCTCTACCTCTCTCTCACACACACACACCGGTCTCTCTCTCACACACACACATCTACCTCTCTTTCACACACACACACACACCGGTCTCTCTCTCTCTCACACACACACCTCTACCTCTCTCTCACACACACACCGGTCTCTCTCTCTCTCTCTCTCTCTCTCTCTCTCACATGCCTCTCTCTTGCTCTATCACACAAACAAACACCTCACACAAACCTCTCGCTTTCTCACACACACATGCCTCTCTATCACACACCTATCTCTCTCTCTCTCTCTCTCTCTCTCTCTCTCTCTCACACACACACACACACACTTCTCTCTCACACAAACACCTCACACATCCCCACATCACCTCTCTCTTACACACACCTCTCAAACACACCCACATCACCTCTCTCTCACACACACAACTTTCTGACACACACTCCTCTCTCACACACACATACACAACTCTCACACACACACTCACCTTTCTCTCACACATACCTTTCACACTCTCATATACACACTTCCCATACACGCACATACCTCTCACCTCTATCACACACCCCTCTCTCACACACACATACACACCTTCATATACACACCTCACAAACAAATAAACCTCACATACCTCTAACACACCCTCATATACACACCTCCTAAGACACACACACACATGCACACACACACACACCTCCTCATACACACACACACATGCTCATACACACACACCTCCTCATACACACACACAGGCTCATACACACACACCTCCTCATACACACACACATGCTCATATCCACACTACACACACTCCCTCATATACACACCTCACACACAAATACACACACACACACCTCCTCATACACACACACATGCTCATATCCACACCAGACACACACCCTCATATACACACCTCACACACAAATACACGCACACACACCTCCTCATACACACACACACATGCTCATATCCACACCACACACACACCCTCCTATACACACCTCACACACATACCTCTTGAAAACACACACACAGCTCTCACACACACAAACACACTGATTTGTATATGATTGCCATAAGAATTTTAAATACAGACACTCGTTGTAAGACGATTTGGACGTAAGTCGGTCAATATATATGGCATGTAAATAATATGGTTTATTGTAGGGTGTGGGGCAGATATTTCATGATTAATAATAGCAATAACACCAGAGTTGATTTAAATACCTTTACTAATACAGTATCATCACAGTAGGAATAATAAAATAACATTTACTGTACTCTACCTGTACTGTGAAAATAATAAAATAACAATTACTGTACTGTACCTGTACTGTGCAAATACTATTATAAAATAACATTTACTGTACTGTACCTGTACTGTGCAAATACTATTATAAAATAACATTTACTGTACTCCTGTAGTACTGTGCAAATAATAAAATAACAATTACTGTACTGTACCTGTACTGTGCAAATACTGTTATAAAATAACATTTACTGTACTCTACCTGTAGTACTGTGCAAATAATAAAATAACATTTACTGTACTGTATCTGTACTGTGCAAATATTGTTATAAAATAACATATACTGTACTCTACCTGTAGTACTGTGCAAATAATAAAATAACAATTACTGTACTGTACCTGTACTGTGCAAATATTGTTATAAAATAACATATACTGTACTCTACCTGTAGTACTGTTTCTAATAATAAAATAACATTTACTGTACTGTATCTGTACTGTGCAAATATTGTTATAAAATAACATTTACTGTACTCTACCTGTAGTACTGTGCAAACAATAACATAACATTACTGTACCGGTAGTACTGTGCAAATACTGTTATAAAATAACATTTACTGTACTCTACCTGTAGTACTGTGCAAATAATAACATAACATTTACTGTACTGTATCTGTACTGTGCAAATATTGTTATAAAATAACATATACTGTACTCTACCTGTAGTACTGTGCAAATAATAAAATAACAATTACTGTACTGTACCTGTACTGTGCAAATATTGTTATAAAATAACATATACTGTACTCTACCTGTAGTACTGTTTCTAATAATAAAATAACATTTACTGTACTGTATCTGTACTGTGCAAATATTGTTATAAAATAACATTTACTGTACTCTACCTGTAGTACTGTGCAAACAATAACATAACATTACTGTACCGGTAGTACTGTGCAAATACTGTTATAAAATAACATTTACTGTACTCTACCTGTAGTACTGTGCAAATAATAACATAACATTTACTGTACTGTACCTGTACTGTGCAAATACTGTTATAAAATAACATTTACTGTACTTTACCTGTAGTACTGTGCAAATAATAGCATAACATTTACTGTACTGTATCTGTAGTATGCAAATACTTTTATAAAATAACATTTACTGTACTCTACCTGTAGTACTGTGCAAATAATAACATAACATTTACTATACTCTACCTGTACTGTGCAAATACTGTTATAAAATAACATTTACTGTACTCTACCTGTAGTACTGTGCAAATAATAACATAACATTTACTGTACTGTACCTGTACTGTGCAAATACTGTTATAAAATAACATTTACTGTACTCTACCTGTAGTACTGTGCAAACAATAACATAACATTACTGTACCTGTAGTACTGTGCAAACAATAACATAACATTACTGTACCTGTAGTACTGTGCAAACAATAACATAACATTACTGTACCTGTACAGAAGTTTGCAGGAACACTTATTTTACTTTAAACTTTTCAGAAAAAAAAGTAACTGAACTTAAAATTCTTGTAAACTTTTGCAGTTATATGTAGTGTACAGTAATGATCACTCTTGATTCATACTTGACTGCAAGTCATCAGAGTTATCATCTTGGTGGGTTGAGGCTGGAGAGGTTTCAGATGCAGTGTTCTTTTCACAAAACATGCTGAGCTTTGTTTGAAGCGTTTGTTTCTTTTTCTCCTCATAGATTTCACGATAGCCACGCACAGCATCCTGAATTTGACGGTCAACCTTGTTAAATCTTTCAACATTCTGATCCATGTTTTCAAAACAGGAAACAGCTTTATTTAGCAATGTAAAGCCTTCAGCCAACCCCTTTGCAGTGAATTTCTTCTCTGGCTCTTCTTCTTATTTGTCTTCTTCCTCCTTCCTATTTTCCTTCTTCTTCCTTCCTATTTTCCTCTGCAACTCTCTCTGCTTCCAGTTCTATTAGATCTTCATTTGAAAGTTCTTTTGACTCATAATCTAACAGCTCTTCTACATCTTCCACTTCACATTCCAATTCAAGATTGTTTGCAAGTCTCACAATGTTTTCTCTAATTTCATCGAGCTCTTCCTCTGTTTCAAATCTCTCAAATCTGTTCACATATCGTTTTAGGCATTTCTTCCAAATTCCGTTCATGCACTTTTCTGTTACATCCTCCCACGCTACTGCAATATTTTTTATGCACTGAAGATTGTTATAACATCTGTAGCAGCTATGGCTTGGGAGAATGTAGATCTGAGGTAGTATGCTTTAAACGTGGCAATTGTGCCTTGGTCCATCGGTTGAATGACTGGTGTTGTGTTGGGTGCCATATAAACCACTTTTACATCAGGATTAAGGTTGCTCAGGTGTGGTGGATGTCCAGGTGCGTTGCCTAAAATCATTAAAATTTTGAACTGGATTACTTTACCTAAGCAATATTCATGAACTTGGGGAATGAAACAGTTAACAAACCAGTCTTTGAACAATGCCTGAGTCATCCACGATTTAGCATTTGACCGGTAATACACAGGCAGCGTGCGCTTATTAATGTTTTTAAATGCACGTGTGTTTACTGAGCGATAGATAAGAAATGGCTTAAGCTTAAAACCAACAACGTTTCCTCCAAGTAACAACCTTACCCGATTCTTGATTGCTTTAAATCCTGGCATGGTTTTTGATCCTTGGTGAATGTATGTGCGCTCAGGCATCCGTTTCCAGAACAGACCCGTTTCATCAACGTTGAATATTTGTTCAGGTAAATACCCTCCCTCTTGGATTAATTCATCCAAAGTGTCAATGAACTTTGCAGCGGCTTCTGAATCTGCACTTGCTGCTTCTCCTGAAACCCGCACATTATGCAGACTGAATCTTCTTCTAAAAGGTTTAAACCATCCAGTGCTTGCCTGGAAATTCTCTTTGTAATCCTTGCCAGCTTTTTACTTTAAAGTCGTAAACAAACTTTTAGCCTTCAACTGAATTGTTAGAAGACTTATGGGTGTACGTTTTTGTATTTGATATTCTATCCACAACATTAATAATTTCTCGATTTCGTAAAAGGGCCCTTGATGTTGTTTTGTTATTATTGTTGATTTCATTGGTGTAGAACCTTTTACAGCTTCATGTATGCGTTTCTTGTCTTTAATGATCGTGGAAACTGTGAAATGCGACAGTTTCATATCACACGCGATCGCATTCACTTACCTTTGTCATACTGCTTTATGACTTTCATTTTTATCTCCAAATCAAGAGCTTTCCTCTTCTTTGTAACTTCTTTGCCGCTACAATTTACCGGCCTTTAGGACTGCGACATGGTGAGACCCATACAAAGGCTGCTGCTTACAGTCACTTCTGGTCGCACACAAGCACCGCCTTTGCGCACACAAGCACCGCCTTGCCTTTGCGCACATACGCAAATAAGCATCGCCTTTGGTACGACACATGATCGTTAGTACGAATGGCCATAAGTCACATAGGTCGTAAGTCGACGAGTATCTGTATATTAAAACAAATTTTTCTCTCCTAAGTTTTGAACAGACTTATCATTCCCTTCCATATTTGGATATTTCTGCATATTAAACTGCTGGGTAAATGCAGTGACAGAAAAACTAATAAAAGCAGCTTTGGCACAGTAAAATGGATTATCTTAAATTAATGAAAGGAACATTATAGCATTATAAGCATATGACTATTGTGATTCATAAGCTAATGTACATTTTCTTTGCATCAGATAAAAGGAACATCTTGAACCATCTTTTTGTGAAGATGTTACTTTTATCTGATGCAAAGAAATTGTACTTTGTTTTATGTAGTCATATGCTTATAATACTGTTCTTTTAAAGTGGTAGAAAGGTCAAAAATGAAATGTGCATGGCACGGTCGGCTCCAGAATGAATGAAATGGGGGGCATGTATGAGAGTCAAAATAAGAGCAGACCTACATATTCTGCAGGAAAGTGTAATATAGCAATTTATAGACATATATTTATATGATACAATCATATTCTTATCATGGTCTATTGTTTAAGGAAATGAGTAACTCACGATAGTAAGGTAAAATTAATAGGGTTAAAGTCCAAAAAGTCTCTAAGTAACTTCCAATTCTAATTAAGAGGTTAAGACACAAAGCTCCTTGCAGATGCGTGATGCGACCTCACAGTTCGGCAGCTAACTCCGCCCCCAGCATGCAGCACTACATAATTCATTATTTTATTTATTATTTTTAAACCGTATGATTATATCAATATTTTTTAAGGGGGCACAGCATTCCATTTGGGTGGGCATTGCCCCCCAAAGCCCCCCCTTGGAGCCGACCCTGGTGCATGGGTGCATTTCATTCTGAAATAAAAGCATTTTTGCTATATAATTTCATTAGTAAAAAATGCTTATAATAAGTTATTTCTGTTTTTCCGTGGCATACGCACTGTAGCTACTGTAGCTTTCAAGATGTTCTAAGGTTATGGTGTGACGCACTGTGAGGGTATCAAAAGTCTAACCTGATGGGCTGTGAGGGTATGAGAAGTCTAACCTGATGGGCTATGAGGGTATGAGAAGTCTAACCTGACGGGCTGTGAGGGTATAAGAAGTCTAACCTGACGTGCTGTGAGGGTATGAGAAGTCTAACCTGACGGCCTGGGAGGGCATGAAAAGTCTAACCTGACAGGCTGTGAGGGTATAAGAAGTCTAACCTGACGGGCTGTGAGGTTATAACAAGTCAAACCTGACAGGCTGTGAGGGTATAACCAGTCTAACCTGAGCACCTCTGAGGGTATAACAAGTCTAACCTGACTAGCTGTGAGAGTATGAGAAGTCTAACATGACAGGCTGTGAGGGTATAACAAGTCTAACCTGACAAGCTGTGAGGGTATAACAAGTCTAACATGACAGGTTGTGAGGGCATAACAAGTCTAACATGACAGGCTGTGAGGGTATAAGAAGTCTAACCTGACTAGCTGTGAGGGTATAACAAATATAACATGACAGGCTGTGAGGGTATAACAAGTCTAACCTGACTGGTTGTGAGGGTATAACAAGTCTAACATGACAGGCTGTGAGGGTATAACAAGTCTAACCTAAAGGCTGTGAGGGTATAACAAGTCTAACCTGACTAGCTGTGATGGTATAACAAGTCTATCCTGGCTAGCTGTGAGGGTATAACAAGTCTAACCTGATGGGCTGTGAGGGTATAACAAGTCTAACATGACAGGCTGTGAAGGTATAACAAGTCTAATCTGAAGACTGTAGGGTATAACAAGTCTAACCTGACGGGCTTTGAGGGTATGAGAAGTCTAACCTGACGGGCTGTGAGGGTATATGAAGTCTAACCTGACGGGCTGTGAGGGTATGATAAGTCTAACCTGATGGGCTGTGAGGGTATGAAAAGTCTAAACTGACGGGCTGTGAGGGTATAAGAAGTCTAACCTGACGGCTGTGAGGGTATAACAAGTCTAACCTGACTAGCTGTGAGAGTATTAAAAGTCTAACATGACAGGCTGTGAGGGTATGAGAAATCTAACCTGATGGGCTGTGAGGGTATAACAAGTCTAAGATGACAGGCTGTGAGGGTATAACAGGTCTAACCTGAAGGCTGTGAGGGTATAACAAGTCTAACCTGACTAGCTGCGATGGTATAACAAGTCTGTCCTTACTAGCTGTGAGGGGATAACAAGTCTAACCTGACTAGCTGTGAGGGTATAAAAAGTCTAACCTTACTAGCTGTGAAGGTATAACAAGTATAACCTGACTTGCTGTGAGGGTATAACAAGTCTAACATGACAGGCTGTGACGGTATAAGAAATCTAACCTGACTAGCAGTAAAGGTATAACAAGTCTTAGATGACAGACTGTGAGGGTATAACAAGTCTAACCTGACGAGCTGTGACAGTATAAGAAGTCTAACCTGACTAGCTGTGAGGGTATAAGAAGTCTAACCTGACTAGCTGTGAGGGTATAACAAGTCTAACATGACAGGCTGTGAGGTTATAAGAAATCTAACCTGACTAGCTGTGAGGGTATAACAAGTCTAACCTGATGGGCTGTGAAAGTATAAGAAGTCTAACCTGGCTGGCTGGGAGGGTATAACAAGTCTAACATGACAGGCTGCGAGGGTATAATAAGTCTAACCTTACAGGCTGTGAGGGTATAACAAGTCTAACCTGAACAGCTGTGAGGGTATAACAAGTCTAACCTGACCGGCTGTGACAGTATAAGAAGTCTAACCTGACTAGCTGTGAGGGTATAACAAGTCTAACCTTAGCAGCTGTGAGGGTATAACAAGTCTAACCTGACGGGCTATGAGGGTATAACAAGTCTAACCTGAGCAGCTGTGAGGGTATAACAAGTCTAACCTGACAGGCTGTGAGAGTATAAGAAGTCTAACCTGACTGGCTGTGAGGGTATAACAAGCAGGGTCGCCATCAGGGGGTGACAGGGGTGACTCCTGTCAGTGGCCCAACTTATTTAAAAAAAAACATTTTTAATTTTTTTTTTACATTTTGGCAGCCACCATAGGGTACTACAGCAGAGTGCTATGGAGTGTGAGAAATGTTATAAAGTAAAGCATTAGCATTTGAGAGGATTTCTGAGTGTGCACTAAACCACTATGCACAGTGTAAGACAGACTTGGCACTTAAGTTTGTACAGTGTGTGCCTGAGTCAGATGGAAGATCACTTTAATTTGCAGAGGAGGTAGGACTTACTAAGTAAATGTTTTTTATTTCTTTGTGCAATTTTGGATTGAAACTTCAGTGTGGTAGTAGTGGTATGGTGGGGCCAGGGGTCCATAAAAACACATTTATAAAAAAAACAATATGCAGCAGTGTATTTATGATTATTTGACAATGCTGTAGAAATTCTATATTTAAGCCATGCAGAAATGTTTCCTCCTCAATACACAAATGGTAGGTGCCCATTTGGCAGATATGATTTATATATATATATATATATATATATATATATATATATATATATATTACATTCCAGTTTACTGCCCCTTTATGCAAGGACTTTCCAGATGCAAGGAGGCATTTTATCTAAGATTTTTACATCTGCATAAAATGTTATACTCTCAGACTAAGATTGCTCAGTGTTTGAAATGAGACAGGTTAATTTAACACTGTTCAGTTTACACTACAGTTAACTTAATTTTGAAATACATACAAACAAGCTTTAATCTTGCATTTAACCAGATCTAATCGTATGAGACTGAGTACCACAGCTTATGGTTCCACCAAGACCATATAGAGTACAGCATTTTCGAAATCCATAAGTACAGATGACAGATGGGAACATTAGTACACCATATTTGAAGTGGTGCTCTTGGTTGGGGGGGGGGGGGGGGAACAAACACATGTCAACCTTTCAAAAGTACTTTTCTTCATCTAGCCATCTACCCAGATCACTTTTGAATTCACAGAATTATTTTTGTTTGCACATTTATAAATATGATTCTTTAAAAGTGATCTCTTAATTTCTGCAATTTTTTTTATCATGCAAGTCACACACTGTTGATTTAGGGGATGCAATATGAAGATATTTTACCTCCTGTGAGTGTTTCTGTGGGTATCTGTGTTTATGTCTTTGTGCTTTTGTTTGTGTATGTAGTTTTTTATGTTGGTCTCTCTGTGGGGGTAGGTGTGTATGTCTTTGTGCATTTTCTGTAGATGTCTGTGAGGGTGTGTGAGTATGTCTTTGTGCTTTTTCTATGGGTGTCTCTGTGAGAGTGTCTGTATGTATGTCTTTGTGTATTTTCTATGGATACCTCTGTGAGGGTAGATGTGTATGTCTTTGTGTGTTTTCTGTGGGTGTCTCTGGGAGGGTGGGTTGTGTTTATGTATGTATATCTGTGTTTTCTGTGGATGGCTCTGTAAGGGTGTGTGCGTATGCCTGTGTATTTTCTGTGGGTGTCTCTGTGAGGGTGTGTGTATGTCTGTGCATTTTATGTGGGTGTCTCTGTGAGAGTGTATGTATGTCTTTGTGTGTTTTCTGTGGATGTCTCAGTGAGGGTGTGTGTGTGTATGTATGTCTTTGTGTGTTTTATGTGGTTGTCTCTCTGTGTGTGTATGTCTTTGTGTGTTTTCTGTGGGTGTCTCTGTGTGTGTATGTCTTTGTGTGTTTTCTGAGGCTGTCTCTGTTAGTGTTTCCTTGGGTGTATGTGCAAGTTTGTGTTTGAGTTTGTGTGTGTGTCCATTGTCTGTTACTTTTTAGGACATTTTGACCTTACTACTGATTATTCACATCTTTCTACAGACTTTGAGGCTAATGAGACCTTTCCGGAAGTCACCAATCCACCATTTAACCTTTCAATTATTGTTTAGGCAGTTCAGGGCCCTTCCTTTAAGCCACTGCATGCTGTTGTCATCATTTAGTTGGTATCTTCCCTGACAAAAAGATAATCAGAACTCCATATTTTGTTTTGTAAATCTCCTTTTTTGACAACACTGTAGTCTACCTCATTACTTGTCAGGTCAATGTAAACAAGTGCTGAGTGTCTGTTTGGGTGACTGTGTCTAAGTGTGTTTGTGTGTTTCTTTGCGTGTCTGCTAGAGTGTCTATATGTGAATCCTTATGTGTAAGTGTGTGTTTCAGTGTATGAGTGTGTCTGTGTGTTTCTGTGTTTGTGTGTTACAACCTTTACAACATTTCAAAGTTTGACTACACTTAAGAATAAAGTGCATATACGTTTTAGTCATTTGTTTAAAAATTGCACATGGCAAAGGGGGGGGGGGGCCCTGGTCAATGCTTAAGTCAGGGGCCCCAAAATTTATAGTGGCGGCCCTGATAACAAGTCTAACATGACAGGCTGTGAGGGTATAACAAGTCTAACCTGATGGGCTGTGAGGGTATAACAAGTCTAACAGGACAGGCTGTGAGGGTATAACAAGTCTAACCTGAAGGCTGTGAGGTTATAGCAAGTCTAACCTGACTAGCTGTGATGGTATAACAAGTCTATCCTGACTAGCTGTGAGGGTATAACAAGTCTAACCTGACAGGCTGTGAGAGTATAACAAGTCTAACCTGACTGGCTGTAAGGGTATAACAAGTCTAACCTGATGGGCTGTGAGGGTATAACAAGTCTAACCTGATGGACTGTGAGGGTATGAGAAATCTGAGGGCCTGCAAATACAGTTTGCCAAGCAGTCACAATACTCCCCCTGGTCTTGTCTATAGATCAGCAGTAGCCTGAACACAATTTCCTTTTATTCATATAAGTGAACCATGGAGAATTCCTCAACCTGTAATCCTCAACAGTTAAAGGGACAGTAAATACCATAGAATGTATTTATAAAATGTTTAGTTATGCATAGTAGAACAATGTTGCTATATACTTTCGTTATTAACTTTTATCACCTTTTTGTAGAATTTTGCTCTGAAAATTGTGCATTCTCTAATTCACACTGTTACATATCTATTGGCTTTGACAGATAACAGCTGCAAAACAATGCAATTAGAACTAGCCTTGTTAGCTGCAGAGTCAAGCCTGGATTGGCTCCTCTAAATAAGGAAAGTGGTGGGTGGAGTGTATCGGTATGTGTTGCACATAATTTGTGTGTGTGTGTGTGTGTGTGTGTGTGTTTGTGGATGGATAGATAGATATATAAATAGATAGAGCGTTGCATAACAGAGTTACAATTGCCACAGTCAAGACAAGGAAAACAACCTGTCCTCACTAGGCCAATTGTCCCCTGTATCAACTTATTTCTCCCTATATCTGCTTTAGCTAGTTGATCTCCATACCATTAATTTTACAGGATGGCTTGGATAAGGGTTTATTTGCCAGTTCCCTGAAAGGATATATTTCTGCTCTTTCAGTTTTATTTGTTAGGAAAATTGCAAATTTTCCTCATATTCATGGTTTTGTCAAGGCTTGGGTTCATATCAAACCTGTAATTAAGCCAATTTCTCCTACTTGGAATCTTAACTTTTGAACCTATGCATAAGATTGACATAGCTATTTCACCTGTTAGGAGAGTTTCTGAATTATATACTGTTTCTTCCAAACCTCCTTATCTGATTTTTAATCAGGATAAGGTAGTCTTATGAACCACTTTTGATTTCTTGCCAAAGGTTGTTTCTTCTGATAACATCAGCAGATAAAATGTTGTTCCTTCTTTGTGTCCTAAGTCTGCTTTAGAAAGATCCTTGCATAATTTGGATGTTGTTAGTGCATTAAAGTATTGCATTGATGCAACTAAGGCCTTTAGACAAACTTCTAGTGTGTTAATTCATTTTTCTGGCTCTATGAAAGGACAAAAGGCTTCCGCTATTTCTTTAGCTTCTTGGATGAAACTTTTGATTCACAAGGCTTCTCTGGAGGAAGGTTAGTCACCACCACAACAGATTTCTGCTCATCCTACTAGGGTGGTTGCTACTTTATGGGCTTTTAAGAATGAGGCCTTAGTTGATCAAATTTGTAAAGCAGTTACTTGGTGTGCTTTGCATACTTTTAAGAAAATTCTACCATTTTGATGTTTTTGCGTCCACTGAGGCAGCTTTTGGTAGAAAGGGGCTTCAAGCAATTGTTTCAGTTTGATTCTTGCCTGTTTGTTTTTTTTAAATGCATTTTTAAAAAAAAAATAATTATATATATATATATATATATATATTTATATATTTATTATTTTTTAGGGTTGTGGATTTATTCTCTCAGTTAAAAATATGTTTTTTAAATCACTACCTTTATGTTATTTCTTGTGGACTCCACAGTTTGGGTATTAATTCCCATGAGTAATGGATTGTGGATTCTCACCACTTGTATGAAAGAAAACAAAATTTATGCTTACCTGATAAATTCATTTCTTTCATGGTGGTGAGAGTCCACGACACCCCACACTTTATATTTATTAAGGTTTTTGATTTTTTTTAAAGCACACTGCTCTATTTTTTGGCTTTTACTCTTTTTCTTACCTTACTTCTGCTTGGCTGTACGTTAGACCACTGGTTTTCAAACCTATCCTCAGACCTCCCTAACAGACCAGCTTTTTAGGATAACCTTGGATAAAATAACCATGTTTACTAATCAGATGATTATTTCATTTGTGCTCTAGTTTAGATATCCACAAAATCTGGCCTGTTAGGAAGGCCTGAGGACAGGTTTAAAAACCAGTGTGTTAGACTGAGGTATGTGTGAGGTGGAAGGGATTATATCGAGCTTTTGGGGTTTGGAATCTTTGCCTCATACAAGTGGTAGGGAAGGTAATTCCCATGAGTAATGGATTGTGGACTCTCACCACCATGAAAGAAATGTTATGTTTTTAAGGATATTGTATTTCAGCCCTAGCTTACTATTTGCTTCTTTCTCCTATTAAATTCATCACATAGACTGCTTTTATTCCATGCAAATGAGTTTGAGCACCATATTTCCATCTGTAAATACCATCCAATAAATGCTGTTTCGCCCACTTATTTAAAAAGCTTTTATTGTACATCATAAATTGGTCTGTGGATTGTATGTCTACAGTCTTATTGATCAGATGTAATGGGATAACATTACAATTTGCTCCACAATCCAGATGAAATCCGATACTCCTTCAATCTAGCCTCATAAGGACAAAGGGCTGTGTTGCACTGACTGCAGCTGGTTATTGTTGTACATTTAGGTTATGGATGCACCACCATTACTAATGTGGTCCTATAAAAAATTGAGAATAATGTGGAGGTGGGTAAAGTAAAATAAAACTAACATATTGTCAGTTGAACCTAAAGAAAATGTAAGATATGTGGTGAAGGGTAAAAAAGCACATAATAGAATATTTTAAATCATCTGATCTTAATTCCTGTGTTCCTGGTGCTTTATGTATATGAAGATGGTTATAGGTAGCAAGCCCCTAAATCAGCAGGGTCATAGAAATAAGGGATTCAAGTATTTAAAAGTAAAGGTAATCTATTTTAAAGAAATAAATAATATGTATTGTCTGCTTATGCTTCTTCAAATCTCTGAATAAATTTACTGTATTAAACTACGAGTGAGTCTTTAAAATGTGTGCCTAGGATTTGGGTGATGTCTTCGACTGTAGGAGTATGTGAATTTGTGTATGTATTTGTGATATAAATCGAATCTTTGTTGATATATGTCTATAGATTGATCCGGTGGGTAAAACAGACTAACAAATAATATTACTGAGCCAACTAAGGTTTAAAAGTGGATATTTAACGCTCTAACTCGAGCGTTAACTGCACTGGAAGTAAGCTTTTTCACGCTTCGAGTTGCGCTTGTATTACGAGTTGAAAGTAAACAGTTTTTGCTCGTGCGCTAACCAGGTGCACTTAAAAAGCTGAATGGAGCAAAAAAGTGGGAAAAAAAACTAACACCCTACTTGTGTGCAAACCCTATCGCATATTCTCAAGTGCGCTAACCCTACATGACAATATGAATATTTCCAATTCCAATGTTCTTCACATAGCAGAATATGTTCTTTTTATTAATTAAAGCAACCAATAAACCCAATCAAACCTGTAATTGGGAATATTAATACTATCAGAAAACAATATTGCAAATGCTCATAAAGCTCCCAAACAGATGGTAACTTTGTTGAAATATAGAATTTTTGCTTATGCAGTAAAAAAATAAAATAAAAAAATAAATTCTATTCTTCAATAAAATTATTTAATCATCAGAGGAGATGGCTGCACGTATGTGAGCTCTGGTCTCCCTGCAGGGCAAAAAGCAGCCTAAATATGTATGCAGATAACCCCAAATGTCTGGAAACGTAGTTATATAAGTCCCGGACTCACATATCCGACTGGGGACTAAATCGGAAAGAAATTGGAGAAGCAGTGCAGTTTTTGCAGCAACGCCAGCTTAATACACGGATATGAGCCACGCGTGTGGGCCGCAACTAAACACCGGAATGTACCGCTGATCAATCGGCCATACGAGGAGACACAGGTGCCACCATCAAGCGGGGGAGTGCTCAGATGAGCGGAAGGTGAGATAAGGAGATGTTATATATCAGTGAGCTGTTGGGGCTAATTTGAAATAAACAGTCACCTAAATGGATAAATGTGGCGTCCGCCATCTTTGATTCTCCTATAGAGCTTATGATATTTAATCTAGCATTGAGGCACCTTAAGAGCATCGAAGCTGGATGCAGGGACACCGCAAAAAAGTATGATGCATAACACCCTGCCAGTATATTGCAGTTGAAGCACACGCCATCACCAGCTTTTTATGTATATATCAATACTATTCTAATTTCCATGGAAAATTTACCGACAATACACACAAATCTGCTATGAGATACAGTTAATAAACTGGGAAGGGAGAGCAGCTTTTTCGAGCAGTATTAAAATTTATTTGGTGTTGGAGATTAAACTTTCTGTATAGCTATACACTGCACTGAGCATTCTGTTACACCTGCATAGTGGATTTCTTTGCGCTATAATATTCAACATGTCTCCTAGAAAAGGCAGCAAGTCAGAAAAAGCAACTAAAAAGCAGGATGCAGCTACTCCCTCTGTAAACAACTTTTTTAAGCAATTAGAAACTACGGCCCTGAAGATAAACCCACTAGAAGCCAGAAATGATGGCTCTTCCACACCATCAGACTCTGAGGGGGATTGCCCCGATTCAGCTGTTCAAGTACCCAGGGCCTTATTGGACTCACTGCCTTCTAAAAAAGACTTTTCCACATTAATTTGTCAAGTAAAACAATGTATTAGAGAGGAGATTTCTGAGATTAAAAAAGATCTCTCAGACATGGGTCAGAGGGTGGAGAAGCTGGAGGATAGTGCAGACCTCACCTACTCTAATATAACATTTCTCCGGTCTAAAGTTTCTTCTCAAGATGATATAATTTCACAAATGGAAAACAAAATAGATGATCTGGAAAATCGAAGTCGCCGCGGCAACATTAGAATCAGGGGAATCCCAGAATCTGTTACCTCAGCAGAATTAGAAGATTATCTACAAGGTCTTTTTACGTCTATAATTGGGGTTGAACCTGAAGCCACAATAGCTTTGGATAGATTCCACAGAGCATTGCGTGCAAAACCATTAGGAGACCAACCTCCAAGAGACGTCATTGTGAAAATCACAAGCTACCAGATCAAAGAAGAAATCATGAAGAAAGCCCGTCAGAAATATCCACTCAGGTTTAGAGCAGAACCTATACAATTATATGAAGATTTTGACTCCAAGAACCCTACAGAAAAGACGGGAATTCAAACACCTCACGGCAAAGCTGCGGCAGCTTAACATTCCTTACAGATGGGGTCACCCATTTAATTTGCAAGTACCATGGAAGGGTAGAAGATTGGTATGTAGCACGACGGAAGACATAACACGAATCTGTAAAGATCTGGGCATCATCCTTCCAGAAACACAAGATGAGACTCATCAGCCAGAATCAGCGGAAGCACATCAAGCACCACCACTCCCTCAAAGATCAGAATGGAGGAAAAAATCAGCTACAACACCTAATAAAGATCTCCAAGGTGCTGGACATTCAAAGTCCTTGGGAAGGTGAACTATTACAAGATGGTGAATGTTTTATACTTGTTTATTACTGAGAGTGCTTGTTAGCACTACAACCCCGGGCCCGGGCGCCCGCCTGTCCGGACCTCTGGTACTCTGTGATGGGGGGGTCTGGGCGGGTGGGGCCTAGTGTCCGGGGTCGGGAGAGGTGAACCCTGTCGGCAGCTGACAACTGTAAGTCTGAGTAAAGGGCTGGATGTGGTAAAGTATTTAATTGATAAATATAACTCGCCTCACTGTATGCTATAGATCTGTATTGCATTGCTGACCACTATGCTCAAGATACCTACTGTTTAAAGTTGTTAGTTACATTAAATCTAGTCCCCCTAGTTTACTATGTAAAGTTCAGTCCCAGGTTAATTCCAGGTTTTTCTGATGCAACATAAGATATACTATATGCATATAATCTGAGATACAATTGAGATGCCCTTTAGGGGTTGGTGTTCCCCCTTTAAAGAATGCTGTTTTTTGTTCTTTTTAGTTGCACCAGTTGTGCAAAGATTGTTTTGAATGTATTTAGTTTAATTTATATCTCTACACTCTGCCACTGGGTACATTTTCAATTTGAATCTGCAAATCACGCTAGGAGTCATAAGATAAAAGCTTTGTTAGTATTTATTGTACGGGATGCCAAACCTTAATGCACAAACTATACGGCTCATAACCCAAAATGTAAAGGGTCTTAACTGTCCTAATAAGAGGTCGATGGCCATCCGGGACCTCCGCAAAAGAGGGGGCGAAATACTATTATTGCAAGAAACGCACTTTAAAACTGGTAGTTTCCCTAAGTATTTTTCCTCACATTACACCCAACACTTTCATAGCACGAACTCCCATAAAAAGACTAATGGTGTTAGTATATTAATACATAAATCTATCCCATTTAAACTTCAGCATATAGACAAGGACAAGGAGGGTAGATATTTAGGCATCATGGGCCTGATGTATGGCAAACAGGTAACCATTATAAACTTATATGCACCTAACACAAGACAAGACCAGTTCTTCTCCCGCTTTTCCAACAAAATCGCTGGCCTAGCTAAAGGCCCCTTGATTGTTGCAGGAGACTTTAATATCCCCCTGGTACCTGCATTTGATAGCTCTAACCCCAGCGCACGACACAGTCCAAAAATGCTCCATTCCATATGGAAAGATATCAAGGAGCTAATGCTTCATGATACATGGAGGTACACACACCCACAAACTCGAGATTACACCTTTTTTTCAAACCCACAAAAAAGCTATTCTAGGCTCGATTATATACTGGTAGATCACATTGCACTATCACTAGTCAAAGGTGTCAATATCAAGCACACGGTGTGGTCGGACCATTCATCAGTTGAATGTTCGATGGCATGGCCTGCTATTCCCCTCAAACCTTTTACATGGAGGCTGGACAACTCGCTGTTGGCCGACCCAAAAGTAGTGGAGTCACTCGCTGAACAATTGGACACTTACTTTTCACTCAATAATACCCCAGACGTCAGTCCCACAACGGTTTGGGAGGCCCATAAGGCTTACATCCGTGGTGAATTTATTAAAATCAAGGCCCACAAACGTAAAGAATCTATTAAGGAATACCTCAAATTAGCACAAGAGGTCTCTGAAGCAGATCTATTGTTAAAACTCAATCCCGATGATAATGGCCTAGCCAAAGCTCTTCAAGAAAAAAGGGAGAACTTAAATACCCATTTACAACTGGAGTCACAAAGACATCAACTATATATTAAACAAAAATTTTATGGCGAAGGTAATAGAACGGGGAAACTCCTTGCTAGGGCCCTAAAAAAGCAACATGCAGGCTCATATATTCACTCTCTTATGACAGCACATAATACCACAATAGAAGACACTAAATCTATCAAGGAATCCTTCAAAGCATATTACCATAGGCTTTATAATTTATTTCCTAATAGACCCCATACCCCGCACAAGCTAAAATGTGAGAAATATTTAGAAAACATTCCCTTACCCAAACTCACTGATACTGAAGTATCCATGCTGGAGGCCCCAATCTCCAGTAGGGAGATTCTGGCAGCTATAAAGGAGATGAAGCCAGAGAAAGCTCCGGGACCGGATGGCTTTGGCAACCGGTATTATAAAATATTCAGGGCTCAACTTACACCATACTTGCTAACTATGTTTAATCAAATATCAGACTCTGTAGTATTCCCAGATACCATGATGCAAGCCCATATCTCAGTACTTCCCAAACCGGGCAAGGACCCTGTAACCCCAGCAAACTTTCGACCAATTTCCTTATTAAATGCAGATCTCAAAATATACGCCAAAATTATAGCAAACAGAATAAATGCAATTCTACCTAAGTTAATACACCACGATCAAGTTGGCTTTGTCCCACAAAGGGAAGCTAAGGATAATATATGTAAAGTACTAAATTTGATGGAATATATTAAAAAAACAGACACCCCCTCAATATATCTCTCCACCGATGCTGAAAAAGCGTTCGACAGGTTGGATTGGACTTTTTTACAAGCCACTCTTCAAAGATTCGGATTCCCTACAAAAATTATCAAAAAAATTCTTGCACTATACACTAATCCAACCGCCCAAATTAGGGTCAATGGGGACCTGTCAGATCCTTTCGAAATTCGAAACGGTACGAGACAAGGATGCCCCCTCTCCCCCTTACTTTTTATACTGTCACTAGAGCCATTGGCTATTCAGTTACGCAACAACCCTAAAATAAAAGGTATTACCATACAGGATCAAATATACAAACTGGCATTATTTGCCGATGATATTCTCATGACCATAACAGAGCCTTTACAATCACTTCCCTACATCCAACAAGAACTACAATCCTATGGGACAGTGTCTAACTTCTCGATAAATGCTAATAAATCAGAACTTTACCCGATAAATATTCCCGATGCAGAGGTGGGGGTGATTCGGGGTCTATACCCATATAAAATTCAGAGCCAAGCACTAAAATATCTGGGAATATTTTTATCCTGTAATAAAGAAATTTTGCGAAAACGTAATTATGGTCGCTTGCTGGATGAATTTGAGAGTCTAGTATCCTCCTGGCTTCCGGGAAAAAACATTTCTTGGCTGGGGAGAATTGCGGCCACTAAAATGACCCTGTTACCGAAAGCCCTATATGTTATGCAGGCATTGCCAGTCCCTGGTGTCACATCAGATATTAGTAAAATGCAAGCTATTATAGATGCCTATATATGGCATAGAAAACCTCCAAGAATAGCCAAGAGTCCGCTATATAGACATAGAGATGACGGGGGCATGGGAGTTCCAAATTTGCATCTCTATAAGTTGGCGATCACCCTAAATAGGGTAGTAGAGTGGTGCAGACAGGGAAATGATTTCTATAAAAGAAATGTCCACTTAGAATCACAATTGTTGAAAACTACCCAGATGGGGGGACTCTGTTGGGCACCCCAAAAAACCCCTATGGACATTTCTGCGGCCTACCCAATTATTAAGGAAACGTGGTCAGATTGGCTAAAAATCCGCAACAAATATAAGCGCATATCATCCCCTTATTCACCACTAACAATTTTAGACCAGAATAAAGAGCTTTCACCCTGTTTCTTGGGGACGAAGCAAAACTCACAGACACTAATAAAATTGATTGATCAGATCCCGGTTTTTTTGGTGACAGATCAGGGACAGATAGCGCCGAGAAACACTTTGTTGACACAAGGTCTTGCACATTTTAGCTCCTGGTTTGCCTATCATCAGGTTCGTCATTACATTTATACACATAAACACAAACAAGACATGCTTAGACCACTCACGACATTTGAACACCTATGCACGTCACAACAGCCCCCTAAAAAAGTAATATCTGTGATGTATAGAGATATGCTTCAAGCGCAATATTCTACTAAGCCTAATTATACACTTAGATGGGAAAAGGAGATGGGGAATGAATTCTCACAAAAACAATGGGCCAAATGGTTCCAGGCAACAGCGAGATCAGCACATTCAGCAACAGCACTTGAAACAAATATCAAGATTCTTACTAGATGGTATTTAACCCCCAGCAAATTGAAACATATGTTCCGCAACGCCAGTAATAGATGCTGGAGAGGCTGTGATCAAGAAGGTACAATGTACCATATCTGGTGGGACTGTAACGTAATACGCCCATACTGGACCCAAATATATGAACAAATTAGCAAAGTAGTAGGGATGGCCCTGACTCCCTCTTCTGAGGGTATCCTGTTTAATGCTGATCCACACATTACATGTAAAATTAGGAAGAGCTTATTCCAAATATTAGTGAATGCAGCAAAAAGGCTGGTACCTAGGTTCTGGAAGAAAATGCAGACACCTACACTTACTGATTGGTTGGTTCTGGTGAAAAACACTATGATACTGGAGAGACTTCATTACTTTAAACTGGGACGTCTAGATTTCTACCATGATATGTTACTTTTATGGGAACAATATACGTATGCTAATTGGGCAAATCAAAGATAATCTCCTACTGTGATGTAGTATGTTTAGCTGATGATAATCCTTTGGCAGAATACTTATCATTCCTATTACACTGTTGGTTTGTTTGTGGTTCTTTCTTTTGTGTTCGTTTTTCTTGTTTTAGTTTCCTAAATTGTATATATAAACTCCCACAGAGACAAGTTCAACGAGGGGGATAAAATAACTTGAATTGAGCAAAACTAGATACACTGTATGGACTACCATTTGAGCAAGGACAATTTTCTTGGACTCTATACTCGAGCCGTCCGCTTGAGTCATAATGGGAATAACCTTGAAGGGTATACATTGGTAACAACTTCGGCTATGTATTTGAGCTTTGTATCCCAAGACTGCTTTTCAATGTACAGTCATGATTGTATTAATCCATTCTTGTTATGTTATATGACTTTTTTTCTTTTTTGAAGCACAATAAAGGAAATTTGAAAAAAAAAAAATAAAAAAAATAAAAATTATTTAATCATAAATAATTACCAAAATCACTCTTTAAAATATAGAGTGATTTATTTGTTTGTTGCTTTGATTTGTTTGTTATTTAAATTACATCAACCTTAGTGAATTTGTTATACATTTGTAGACCTTATTGAGGCCCATTTATCAAGTTCCGAATGGAGCTTGAGGGCCCGTGTTTCTGGCGAGTCTTCAGACTTGTCAGAAATAGCAGTTATGAAGCAGCGGTCTAAAGACCACTGCTCCATAACCCTGTCCGCCTGCTCTGATGAGGCGGACAGGAATCGCCACAATTCAACCCGATCGAGTACGATCGGGTTGATTGACACCTCCCTGCTGGCGGCTGATTGGCCGCGAGTCTGCAGGGGCCGGCGTTGCACCAGCAGGTCTTGTGAGCTGCTGGTGCAATGCTAAATACGGAGAGCGTATTGCTCTCCGAATTCAGCGATGTCTGTTGGACCTGATCCACACTGTCGGATCAGGTCCGACAGACATTTTATAGATAGGCCTCATTGAGTACAGTTAATTTATTGTCCATGTCTTACATAAATATAGTTGTGAAAATACTGGTATATGCTAAAAAGTCCCAAACAGGTACCTCACAGTCTCTGCTGACACAGTTCATGATTCATCCTCTGACCATCTTTCTACCGTTCCTGAAAAGTGATAAACCTCATAAAGCCGACAAGCTCTTCCGATGAACAACACGCTCCAACGGCTATGGGGGGGTGTCTGCTATCCTTGCGCTCAGCGTCAATGGGACAAAGACGTTGTTTCACTTCTGTTACGCGTTTCAGCTTTGTGATCAGCCTTTCTCAAGGCTGGAGTGCATATTACTCACAAGATTTAAAGAGATACAAAAGTGTTTTGAACGAATTTCACAGCTATAAATGTCAAATATTATTAAAAAGATTTCTGAAATATCATGACATGTCCCATTAAGACATAATACTATATTCCTTTAAAACATATAAAGGCATATGAAAAACTGTTAATTTAATCTTGAGGAATAATGTGTTGCAAAAACATACAACATGAATTGAAAATAGTATAGTCAGGCTAAATGAAGAACAATTATGTAGGTGGTTTATTTATGATATGATATATGATAAGAATTATGGTTGTGTGCTTTCTTGAGAAAGCATATCTGCAGTTAGTGAGTGACTTTGTGTGAAAAAAAGATAAACAGAGTTTAGCAAAAGATCAGGATTCTTTGATTCAGTAATTTAAGATTTAAGATGTTTGTGGTGGTGACAGTCAGTAGTTTATGGTTTCTTTAGATATATTTATATGGCGAAACATCTTTGAAGAAGAAGTAAGGAAAACAGAGTCACGAGTGAAACAAGTTAGCATTTCATTAAAACGCTACAGAGAGGAAACATATTTTGATTTGATCTGTCAAGTTGGTTCTCAATTCAATTAAAAACTAGTTTATTAAATTGACTCTTGAGTAAGTTTAGGAAAAAAGGTTCAAAATGAATCACTGAGGTCCTCATCAATAAATACCCAAGACAAACAGGATTACTTTATAGACCTTCCTTGAGTCATTTGACCATCATCAAACTACTTTAGAAGTCATTTGCACATCATCAGACATCATCAGGCTTGTAAAGTCATCAGCTAAGGTACAACATTCTGGTTGATGACTTCAGAATGATTAACAGATTACCTTTTTGATTACTTCACATGCATGAACAGCCAGTGAATGATTCCAGAGTCATCTCATTTATATATTTCGGCCTGTGGGCATACTTCAGGATGACTTCTGTTGACTAGTCTGGAGTCATTGATTACTTCAGAATGACTCCAGGAAGATCATCCTTTTTGACTAGGGTAGTAGCAAATAGGGTATAGAAATAGATCAGGGCTTCCCTAACAGGCCTGATTTTCAGGTTATCTGCACTGGAGCACAGGTTAAATAATCAGCTGTAAACATGGTTATAAACCTGCTCTCATCCAAGGTAACCCTGAAAATCTGGCCTGTTAGGAAGGCATGAGGACAGGTTTGAAAACCCCTGCTATAGATAAAGGGATTTTGTAAAGGAGAATTTAGAGAAAAGGCATTAGGACCATGAAGGCAGATGAATCTGAGAGCCCATATTAGAAATTAGTTGTTTTCTATATCAAAAGCAAAAATGACGACAAAAGTGGGACTTTTCAGCGTGTTAAGGATAGAAACAAGATTGCAAGGGGTGTAGTAAAGAACTTAAAGAGACAGTAAACACCTTTTAATGGCATCATTTTTCTGCAGTCTTTCAATATTTTAACATAACAGCAGAGACTGAATACTATTAGAACAGATTAACACTTTGCTCATTTGTTTTTAAATGGTCAAGATCCATCCATCACTTCCTTATTTGGAGAAGCCCATTTGGACTGGCAGTGTTTACAACTTTCATTGTGTTAAGAAAATCTCCATTGTTTGGTTTCAGCACAAATGATAACACAAAAAACTACAAATTAAGGAACAGATATGTGGCAAGGTTAAACTTGTGATGCCAGCAATGTGCTCTTTTAGTACTGGAAAATCCATAATTTTCAGACTTAAATTACAGCAAAAGGGGGTAAATTAGATAATGAAAGTATATTGCAAAGTTATTTTACAAGGCATAATTAAAGCTACATGAAACCCCAATTTGTGGATGTAATTTTAAACAACTTTCTAATTTACTTCTACTATCAATTTTTTTTCCGTTCTCTTGGTATCTTTTGTTAAAAAAACAGGGATGTAAGCTCAGGAGCGTGCACGTGTCTGGAGCACTCTATGGCAGCAGTTTTGCAGTTATCCATATGCAAGAGCCCTAGATGGCCGCACTATCTCCTGCCATGTAATGCTCCAAACACCTACCTAGGCATCTCTTCAACAAAGAATAACATGGAAACAAAGGAAATTTGATAATAGAAGTAAATTTGTATTTATTTATTTTTTTAAACTGTATGCTCTGTCTGAATCATAAAAGAAATGTTTTTGGTCTCATATCCCTTTAAGCATTTTATATTAGAATCTTAAAGTGTTTACTGTCTCTTAAAGGGCAACATTATTGAAGCACCAAATGTCTAGATTTGCTACATTTTGCAAGTGTAAGTAATGTGATGAAATACAGACAGGCTGGATAAATCCAACCACTGTGGCCAAAATCTGACTAATAGGAAATCCAAACAGGACTCAATGGATTTATATTATTTTTCAAGTTCCTCCATTATATAATCAAACAATCTAAGTGGAAGAAACCTTTTTGTGAATGTTCATTCTCTGTTCTTAATGAGGATAGTCCTGGGGGGGGGGGGGGGGGGGTATAGAAACTGAAATCCTTCTCCTGGAATCTGCCTGTAAATTGTATTGGTTTAATATAAAAAATTAAAGCTTAAAGGGATAGAAAAGTAAAAAGTAAACTTGCATGATTCAGATAGAGCAAGTAATTTTAAGACACTTTTAAATTAACTTCTATTTTCAAATGTGCTTTGTTCTCTTGGTAGCACTTGTTAAAAATGAATACGCACATATCCTTCACTAGTGGGAGCTAGCTGTTGATTGGTGCCAGCACACATTTGTCCCTTGTGAATGGTTAACTAGATGTGTGTTTAGCTAACTGCCATTAGTGCAGTGCTGTTCCTTCAACACAGAATAACAAAATCATGAAGCAAATTTGGAGCTTCCTGTCCCTTTAAACTTGGATTCCCTGTACAATCCGTATATATGTCTGAATTCAAAATCTTAATGGCAACCAAAGTTTGTATTTGTGTGGCCTGTTTAGTTTTTTGCTACACAAGAGATAATTACTTCTTGCACTTTCCACCACTTTAATGGTGCCAAATAGTGGTTTTCCGGATGACTTGCAGTTCACAGAGCTGTCTCTGTTGGGGATGTTCTGCTCTCTTTAGATTCTGTGGACTGGCTATGCTGAAAGTACAAAAAGAAACATCTTTATTCTGCTAAATATTCCCCTGAGACTATAAGTAATGAATTCTAAAATCACAAAACAGATGAGATCCTTTCCTAATAAGTTCTGAGTCTAAGTCACTAGCTCAGGCTTTGATTCAGCTTAATTAGTACTAATATTTGTATAATTGCTGAAAAGTGAGGTCACACTAATGAAATGTATTGTTAGAAAACACACTTACACATTTTGTTAACATGTCTGTCATTTATAAAGGGAAATCCCAATACAGATTGGAAAAATGGGAAACATTTTTTGGGACAAATTCAACAAACCAAACAGATAGATAGATAGATAGATAGATAGATAGATAGATAGATAGATAGATAGATAGATAGATAGATATAAAGATAGGACCCAAAAGTTGTCTTTAGTGATTCAGACAGAGCACACCATTTAAAAAAAGTTTCCAATTTACTTCTATTATCAAATTTTGCTTTGTTCTCATGATATTCTGTGTTGAAGAGATACCTAGGTAGGCATCTGGAGCACTACATCAGGAAATAGTGCTGCCATATAGTGATCTTGCAAATGGATAACATTCTTGCAATACTGCTGCCATATAGTGCTCCAGCAATGGGTCGGCTCCTAAGCATACTTTCCTGCTTTTCAACAAAGGATGCCAACAGAACACAGAAGAATTGTTAATAAAAGTAAATTACAAAGTTGTATAAAATCACATGCTCTCTCTGATTCTTGAAAGAATAAAATTGGGGTTCATATCCCTTTAAAACCTTCAGGACTGCACATGTCACTCAACACACAGCGGTTAACATTTCAGGTGCAACATTTTGGAGTTGCTATTTGCCCCAGTGACACTGCTGGGTGTCTACTTTTCAATAGAATGAATAAGTGCAAAGATCAGGAGAACTGTGCAGGACACAGACATTATACAAATCATGAGATCTGAACAGTAAAGGAGCATAGCACAATGGAACACTGAGCATGGGCATTCTTCTTCCAATATCTAAGCCACCAAGTACACCAGACTTATCAGGTATAGTGCACCAATCAGGGGCACTACATATAGAAGGTGCAGTATGAAGCAGATACACGGAGCAGATAAAAGCAATGTATAGATAAGGGGCACTGCAGAGGTGATATTAGGTAGCAATCACAAAGTAAAAATACAGATATAAAGTATATTGTATTTTTTTTTAATAACAAATAACTGCACAAAGCAGTTTTTAGTTTTCAAATTTGGCGGGTGTGGGGTGTTAGAAATAAGACGGCAACGTAGCGTTGTATGAGGAACTGTTTGTTCCCTGTATATATATATATATGAATATGCTTATATACATATATATTTATGTGTTAATATGTGTATATATATTCATATACATATATATTTATGTGTTAATATGTGTATATATATTCATATACATATATATTTATGTGTTAATATGTGTATATATATTCATATACATATATATTTAACCTTTGATGCCTATCTTTACGCTTCTTACCCCCTTTGCTGCGCTAGATTCTCATGTCGTGTCTCACAGCAGGAGAACGGAGCTCCCGGAGCCAATGGAAGCACGCGCTATAGAGTGCAAAGCTTTCCTGCAATGCGAACATGAGCTTGCGTTCACATTGTGGACCACTTGAAATACCAGTGCACAATTGCGCTCCACTCTGGCCCATAGTGTCTGTGACATCTGTTCTTATAGAGTTTTATCACTTGGCAATACACTTTTCATTGACACCACAAGAGGAAACAGGATGCCAAAATCAGTACAGTTATCAGGATATAGAGCTGACACTTGTTAGTGACATTGCAGTGGAGTTTAGTCTGACTGTTACTAGGAACTACTTTTTGAGGCCTAAATGAAATCCCACTTTTGCACTTAATCTCCCCTAGCCAGTTACATGAAGTCTTCTTAAGCAATTAACTCTTTACTGACTTGAGTGAACAGACATTTACATACAGACATATCGACAAGTCACATGAAATTGGGTTGTGCCATTGCTATAAAATTCATTTAATGTGTTCAAGAGAGAGTATATGGTCTGCAAATGTTTGTGCACTAGGGGTATTGCCCTAATTAACAACTGTTCATGAGACGGATTGCTGTTCTTGTCGTAAATAATGACAACAGTAATAAGATCTTTTTCACAGCTAAACTATGATGAACCTGGCCTTTGCCTATGTTGCTTTATGCTTTCTGAGGTTTATAAAGCACAATAGCTATAGCAGTTATCTACTTACACCTTATCCACAGTGATACTTAAGCGTCACCATGGAGACCTTAGCTAGGCTGGCGAACACTCAAAGCAAAAGGAAATGCTAAGCTAGATGACATAAGACGATTAACTAAATGCTAGAGGATTATTCATATATTATGTTAATAACAGGAAAAGGCAAAAGTGAGGAAACGGATATAAAAGGAATGCTATCAGAAAATAATTAACTTAACAATTTGCAGCCACACAATTTAAATATATATATACAGTATATATATGTATAAATATATATATATATATATACAGTATATATATATATATATATATATATATATATATATACACACAGTTTTTACACCTTGCTCTATTGATCTATATAGCTATCAAATATTTAATTTTTCAGACCTGTTTTCACTCTTTAAGCTAATTTAATGAAAAATCCATCACTAACTTGCATTACATAATATTAATATTTTATTATTAACCTAACACTGAGCATAAAAACGAGGAAACATTTAAAGCCAAATTATAAGTGGAGTGCAAAATATCGCTTTCGCTAAATCAATATTTGCCCTCTACTTTGTAGTGCCAGCGCATGCAAATGTGTGCTGGAATTACAGGTGAGGGGCAATGCGAACGCGACCTCACAAGAGCACGCTTCCATAGACTCTAATGCGAGCCTCCTCATGCCGTCAGACACAATGAGAACTAGCTCAGCAAAGGGGGTAAGTCACGCAGGAAATATGAATGTATATGAATATGTGCATATGTGCATATATATTAATGTACACATACATACCTCCCTGCGGCAAAAGTGTGGTATGTGGTGGGCAGGAGCAGCGATGGGGCTTAAAAAAAATTATAAGACCAAAGTAATATAAATAAAATTCTAAATAAAGTCATAACTTTTAATACTCTTAGACAGCAAAGCAAACACAAGCTCAAATCACTGGTATAGCTACGTGAGCTCTGTATTTAATTAGCCTTTGCAGATACAGTGCTAAATATTTTTATCTTAATTGGACATTTAATAATAGATTCTTTAAAACTGCTCTCTGCTTTTTGGCCTTAAATCAGCAAAAATGCACAGTAACACAAGCTACACATATACATGTACACACACTTAAATACACAGAAACACACACTACATAGTATACACTTACACATGCAGATACACACACTACACAGCATACACTTATGCAATACACACACACTACATAGTATACACTTACACATGCAGATACACACACTACACAGCATACACTTATGCAATACACACACACTACATAGCATACACCTATACATGCAGATACACCCATTACATAGCTTACACGTAAACATGCAGATACACACAAACACACTACATAGCTTACACGTAAACATGCAGATACACATGCAGATACACACACACACGCACTACATAGCTTACACTTATACATGCAGATACACACAATAACACTACATAGCATACACTTATACGTGTAGATATACACACATACTACATAGCTTACACTTATACATGCAGATACACACACACTACACAGCATACACTTATAGATGCAGATATACACACACATTACATAGATTACACTTATACATGCAGATACACACACTACACCGCATACACTTATAGATGCAGATATACACACACACTACATGGCTTATACTTATACATGCAGATACACACACACACTACACAGCATACACTTAAACATGCAGATACACATGCACCCACTACATAGCTTACACTTATACATGCAAATACACACACACTACATAGCATACACTTATACATGCAGATACACACACACACTACACAGCATACACTTATAGATGCAGATATACACACACACTACATGGCTTACACTTATACATGCAGATACACACACACACTACACAGCATACACTTAAACATGCAGATACACACGCACCCACTACATAGCTTACACTTATACATGCAGATACACACACACATACTCTACATAGCATACACTTATACTTGCAGATACAACACACACACTTATACATACAGATACACACACTTATACATACAGATACACACACACACACACTACATAGCATACACTTTTACATGCAGATACACACACACTTATACATGCAGATACACACACACACTACATAGCTTACACTTATACATGCAGACACACACAAACACACACACGCACACTACATAGCATGCACTTATACATGCAGATTTACACACACACTTATATATACAGATACACACACACTACATAGCTTACACTTATACATGCAGCTACACACACACACACACTACATAGCTTACACTTATACATGCAGATTTACACACATACTTATACATACACACACACACTACATAGCTTACACTTTTACATGCAGATTTACACACATACTTATACATACACACACACACACACTACATAGCTTACACTTATACATGCAGATATACACACACTACATAGCATATACTTATACATGCAGATACACAAACACACACTACATCATATATGGGTATCTGTTATTCATTGTATGGGGTCCTGCGGTTGGCAAGCACATTAGCTGGCAGTCTGAGGCTGCCACTGTTTGTTACCCTGATGTTAGCACTGCTCATCAAATAAAACTGAAGGCATGCTAGTATTATCACCAGGGTTAGACGTCACCACTACCAGAGGTTAGAGGTCACAATTACCATTACATAGAGGGTATACAGCCTTCTTACTCCTGCTTAACCCACACACCATTCCTTTTCCACAGGGAATCTAACAGGTATCTAACCCAGGGAATCTAACAGCTATCTAACCCTGGGAAAGAAAAAACAGCTGCTTCTAAGTATTAGTCCAATAGAAAAAAAATTGTTTTTTTTTTTAATGCATGGGGCAATGTGGGACAGATGGCAGGCAACCCGGGACAGACCCCTAAAATCGGGACATTTGGCTGGTATTTGACATAAATGTATATGTATATAAGCATATATCAAAAATAGAAAATAGAACTGTACTCATTGGATTTTCAAGTGTTAAACATCCAAAGTTTAATACAAAAACAGTACTGTAACACTTGAAAATCCAGTGAGTGCAGTTCTATGTTCTATTTTTGATATTTCAATTTGTATCTGGCACTCTGGTAGCTGATCTACTGGAGTGAGAGTGCAGACACCCCTGGGAGTTGATATATAAGCATATGCATATATATTTAAAGGGAACACACAGTTCCCATAGACCACAATGTAAAGGCACTTTTTTTTTTTCTAACACCCCACAGCCGCCGACTTTAGCCCCCCCCAAAACTGCTAAGTGCAGTTTAAAAATAAAACTAACACTTAAGTTTGGGGACATTTGAGGGAGATCTGATATCAGGTTAATTTTATAAGTGCTGATTTGTTACGGCGTGCTCGCAGTAGCAATAACCAGCCACTTGTAATGGCTGGTTATTTATTGTGCACCGGCAAACGGGCAAATTTTTAATGCGGCACCTTCCCCCATGGCTTGCCAAAATAGTCCATCTAAGAGGAGCAATGGCGGTAGGCACCTTTCTGTTTCGATAAAAATGTATAAGGATATGGTGATTGAAACATATGTATGATTGGTTTTTATTTGCTTATCAGCTATATCCAGTGGTGATTCTAGAACTTAAAGGGACATTATACACTCATTTTATCTTTGCATAAATGTTTTGTAGATGATCTATTTATATAGCCCATAAAGTTGTTTTTTTTAAATTAATGTATAGTTTTGCTTATTTTTAAATAACATTGCTCTGATTTTCAGACTCCTAACCAAGCCCCAAAGTTTTATGTGAATACGCTCGACTACCTACTCCAGCTTGCTCCTGTTTGTGTAAAGGGTCTTTTCATATGCAAAAGAAGGGGGAGGGGGGGGAGTGTCTTATTTGTCACTTGCAGTGGGCTTTCCAGCTACCTTTTCAACAGAGCCAAACTGACAGCTTCTAAGTAAGTTTTTAAACAGTTTTATACTGGATTTTTATTTCAGTATCTGTGCATATTATTCTTTATAGTAGTGTCTATTACATGCAGTTATATGAAAATGAGTGTATACTGTCCCTTTAACATTTGGAGGGACTAACAAAAGTGGTAAAAACTTAAAAGACACAGCACACCTAAAATATGGAGCACCTTGGCACCACATGTGCTGCCCTTTGCAGCTCAATGGGGGTGCTAAACATGCGATTGGATGTGCATACTGCCCCCATAGTACTGCCACTGGCTATATCCCTCATCTGAAGTGTTAAAGCAACCCAATTTTGGCTATGTATTTAACCTATTTACACATAGGGTTTGATTACAAGTGAAGCGCCCCATTAAAAAGTGCCTTTACATTGCAGTCTATGGGGACTGTGTGTTCACTGTAAATATATATGTATATGCTTATATACATATATATTTGTTAATATGTGTATATACACATATAAACATATAAATATATATGTATATTTTCATATACATGTATATTTAAATTTTGCTGCCCATCGCTGTGTGACTTACCCCCTTCGCTACGCTAGGTTCTCAGTTGTGTCTCACAGCATGAGAACGAGGCTCCTACTGGAGCCTATAGAAGTGCGCTCTTGTGAGCGCAAAGCTTCTCTGCAATTTGCATGTGCTGGTATTACTGAGTGGAGCGCAAATATCACAAATAGCACAACCCAACTCACTGTTAAACCATTTACTAAAAGCTAGACAGGCACTCACAAAATATAATGTTGTGCTTGTTTTTTAATTTTGTATTTTTTTTAAATATAACATCCAAGTAATTGTAATTAAGAATGAACATTCTGATAATATTTTATTTCTGAACATGTTTTTATAATATTAAATTATTGTACAACCAATAAGCACATCAGTGGGTTAAAAAATACTGCAAATATGAAAAGGGTTTTTAATGGATTTGAATACTATCTGTGAGTGGTCTTAATGCAAAATTACTGAGTTTACACAGTTCAAAGCAATTTGAAAACCATTAGAAAAGCCTCCTTCTAACAGCCTAGAATGCATGTATATCAAATCTCTTGCCTAGTAAAAGTGACAAAATAATAACACATAATCAAGTCACGAGCGCTACATTGCACAGAATACAACAAACATAATTAGTACCTTTGACCAAATGACAGAAATGCAAAAAAAATCTTTATTTACATCAGTTTACTTTATGCAGCCGTATACAATTCTACTGCAGGTGGTTCATGTTTGCATTTACGGGGACATTTTGGACTTTATGGGCTTACTGAAGAGCAAGAAATTATTATCTTTATATTACCTTTATTATTATTATTATTATTATTAATATTATTATTATCTTTTTTTGTAATGTGCCATCAGATTATGCAGCACTGTGCACAGGGGGACAATAAATAGATAATAAATAGACAAGACAGGGGAAGCAGACAGTCTAAGGATTCAAATTTAAAATAACTCACACATACACATTATCATAACCATTACTTCTTACACTATCATATTTGAAATGGTGTCTCAACTAGATTAAGGGATGTGAAATGCACAGAAAGGAGGAGGGATATATAATTTGTCCTGAAAAAAGAGCAGTTCATATTTTTTAATACAATGGAATGCTTTAGGTGGGATTGCTTAATCTGTAGGTAATTTAAGTATTTGTGACCACAAGAAGGGGTGAGTGTCAAGAAATCGATGAGATGGAATAATACGCTCAGCAGACTCAGTAGTATCAGATTGTTGTGTATGAATACATGACAAGGTCTCTGCTTTGTCATTTTGAGATCCTGACCAATAAGTGATATGAAACTGGAATGACTTGACGAGGACGAAAGCATCAGGGTGAATAAATGTATTCTAAATTTATGTGGTCAGTATAAAGGGTAAAAGGATGTTCTACCCCTTCCAAAAGGTGTCTCCACTCTTCCAATGCCGATTTAATGGCCGATAATTCACAATGCCCCACTTCATAATTTACTTTAGCTGTGGTCAAGCATTTAGAAGAGTAAGCAATGGGACGTAATAAATTCTGGGGTGCTCCCACAGCATACTCTGAAGCATCTACCACTAATATATAAGGCAATGAAGGGACAGGATGAGCCCTGAATGGAAGCTTAAGGAAACAGATGCTTGAGTTTATTAAAAGCCATATCTGCTTGAGGATTAAAAACAGATGGTTCATGAGAAAGTGTAAGGGCTGTAAGAGGCATGATCAGATGTGAAAAGTTTCTGATACATGTTCGATAAAAATGTACTAAGCCAATAAAACAATGTACTTATTTCTTGTTTTGTAAGGACGACCAATCTTTGATTGCTGAGACCTTACGAGGGTCCATTTGGATACCTGTGGGTGAAAGAATCTACCCCAGAAAGCCTATAGTATGAAGGTACATTTTTTCCAATTTGGCATACAAATAATTACCTTGTAACCTAGATAGTACAATGGCCATGTCTTCAATGAAATTCTAAGAAAGATGAGTACACAAGGATATCATCAAGGTATACCACCACATGGGAATCCAACAAATCTCTGAATACATGATTAACAAAGGCCTGAAAAGTAGCAGAGCCATTACATAGCCCAAAAGGCATTAGTAAATACTTGAAGTGCCCATAAAGAGTTCTGAATGTCGTCTTCCACTGGTCTCCTTTAAGTATGCGTTCAAGATTATACACCCCTTGAAGAATAAGCTTGGGAATTTTATTTGCCCTACAAAGATGTTCAGTAAGCTCAGGTATTTAGGCAAAGGATACCTGTTTTTAATAGTAATGTTGTTCGATTGACGGTAGTCAATACAAGGGCTTAAGTAGCCATCTAAAATCCAAATAATTCAAATAATCCTTCAATGTGGCCAATTCAGGTTCCAGTAGTGGATAAATATAACCAAAAGGAATAGCTGCTTCTGGGATAAGATCTACAAACTTACTGAAAACATCTTGAAAAAGACAGATACGCTTCTGGAATCATCTGATTTTGAGGTATTGAAGCTAATTCAGGAGTGGGACTTTCAATTAACAAGGCACATTGTGCAAGACATTCAGGAGAGGGAAAAGATATAGTCCCAGAGGCCCAGACTATGACAGGATTATGTTGATGAAGCCATGGCAAACTTAACACCAAGAGAAACATAGGTAACTGCACCAAATCAAAAGACATGCATTCTTTTTGTCCTGGTTGTATATTGTGAGCAAAGAAATAGTCTGATGAGTGACAGTTCCAGATTTTGTGGAAGATCAATCAATGACCCATATAGGTACAGGAAAGGATTTAGACAACATTTGTATATTTCTGCTAAATTGATAAGTTGTTGATCTGAGTAGAAAGAAAGAGAGGCATTGAAATGAGTAGAATTCTCAGAAATAGAAGTCGCAAGAAGAGGAGACAGACAAAGTTGAGAATCCCTCAATAGATGACTTCTCAGTGGGCAAGATCGAATCAAGTGGCTAGACCTCACCCTAATACCAACATAAGTTCAACATACTTCTTCAAGACCGTTCTTCTACCGACAGAGGCCCCCTGGCAGTACAAATCTCCCCAGGTGTAGGCACAATTGCAGGTGCAGAAGTAACTGGTGCTTGAGGGCATTGAGCCTATCGAGCTGGTGGAGTCTTTGTACATAAATGTTGATTCCATTTCTCAAGTCTGTGCTCTCGTATCATATGGTCAATTTGTATGAGCAACAAGCAAATGCTTATAGAGAGTCAGGAGTCTCAACCTAAGCCAGTTCCTCCTTTAAAGTTTCAGAAAGGCAAAGGCAAAATTGGCTCTGAAGAGCCTGCTTCATTCCAACAGCATAACGCAGACCAACGGCGGAATTTAGAAATATAGTCCTCCACTGGATGATTCCCTTGTTGAAAAGAATGTAAATTAGTATCTGCTCTATATGCCAATTGGGGATCTTCTTTAAAAAAACATCCATGGCCCCAGAATATGAATCCAGTGAGAGAAGACAAAGATGATTAGTCTTAGGGTGTTGATGAGGCCAGACCATAGGATCTTCATCTAGTAATGTAATGACTCATGAACTTTGAGAAAACATGTGGCATAAGTAGGTGGCTTAAATGAAAACAGTAATTGACAGGAAGTCTTGAAACTTTAATGCTAGGCACCATTCCCAGAGAAACGGGCCTGGAGATGCACTTGCAGTTCAGGTGAGGATGCAACAATGGCCTCCCTGAACAAGTTGGCTAAGCTGAACCATGGGCTAAGCAAGTTAATCCAATTGGGAGTCGACTCTTGTGGCCTCAGACAACACTGATACAACCCTCCCTATTCCTGATTGCTAGTCAGCATCAGGTGGATTCCTTAATTGAGAGTGACAGCGACAATGGTACACTATGGCAACAACAGGAGCCGAGTATGCAAGAGTCAACAAAAAGCAGGATCAGATGACAAGCCACAAACAAATTGTAGACAGGTCAAGATGCTAGTATAAGCAGAGAATAACAATGCAAGGTCAAGAGGTTTTCCAAGGCCAGGGCAGGTGACTGACAAGGCGAGGTCACAAGACTATCCAAGGTCATGGCAGGCGGCTGGCAATGCAAGAACACAGGACTATCCGAGGTCAAGGCAGGTGGCTGGCAAGGCAAGGTCACAGGGATATCCAAGGTAAAGGCATGAACAGTCTAAAGTAATAACAACGATAGAGTGCAGGTAACAGGCTAAACAAACAAGTAAAGCATCAGTGAGAAAACGCTACTTATAAAGGTCAAGGGGCCGGTCTAGTAACAGGTATATGACATGCACAGTTACCTATGTAAGTGCATAAACAAAGTATTCTATTATGACGATCACCAGGGCGGCAATATGCGCATGCACGCAGAAAGCATGCATGAGTACAAAAAAGTGATATCTTAATCAATCGGTGACCTAGAAACATGTCTTCATGAGCGCACCTCATGAGCAGAACCATGCAACCACGATGCTGAGAGGCTGAAACCTAGTGACCTGGCAGGTAGATACCTGACAAGTAAATTGAAACCATCCAGACTTTTGTTTCAAAACTTAAAATCATTGAGAATGTATATTTATGCAAACTCAAATATTTATAGGTAACTTACTAATATTTAAGTATTATCATGTTTTTGCTTGGAGAGTTTTCACAGTTATTGTGTATACTTTCATTTGGTCCTTAAATAATGCTGTCTCTCTACACCTTAGCAACGCCAGCATATGTGTGTAAGGTTTGCAATATATCTTAATTTGTTTTTGTTAATGATCTCTCTATTGTATAGTAAGTAGCAATGCGATTTGTCTGTGATACAGATGACAAGGAGGAAGTTTGGGCACGTTCCAAATCCACCTACTGTGATAGGAAAGTACAAATGATACTGTTGCTGCAGTAAATAACTCTCACCGTGCAATGCTAAAAATACATTTAATGGTTCTCATCTAGCTGTGAAGAGACAGAAATCATTCTCTCTAAATTGATTTCTGTTTGAATTCTATTCTGCAATGCATTTTCAGGATCATGTAAGGACTAAAACCAGAATAAATGTAAGACAAAATGTTTTAAATGAAACAAAAAAAATAAAAATAATTAGTAGGCAAAAAAGAAAATATTTACAGTCTATATTTACATAAAAATTCTCATACATCGTGAAGCAAAAAGGGGCTTTTTTTTCTAAAATATTTTATTATAATTAGCATTCAAGTGACAGTAAACTCTATGGATATTATTTAAACCTATACACTGTGCACAAATCTAGGTTTGACTTAAACATTAATTCTAGCAAGGCCTAGTTTCCATTGCTGTTGTAAACTGTGTAAACTGGGGGTCACATAAAATACTGCCAAAGACATTAAAGGGGCAGTAAACTTACAAGCTAATGTTATATAATTCTGCAGATAGTGCAGAATTCTATAGCATTAGCTTACCGGCAGATTTATACACTAAAGTATTGCAGAGAAATTTTATGTAAAAGTTCCTTTTTCCAGAACGCCGCTCTTTGCTCTACTGAGCGGGTCTGGTTATTCCACAGCGCATCGCGGCAACACTGTCTAGTCACAGTGTGCCTGGTCGCACCATTAAAATTAATGTAGCTCGCTCCCGCTTTGGTCTAGTAGCAGGAGCGAGCTACATTCACTGCACTATGTGCAGAATTACATAACATTAGTTTGTAAGTTTAGCAGCAATCAAAACTATACAAAAGTGTGTTTTTTAATTAAAAATGTGGTTAAATTAAAGCATATTGCCCGTGTAAAATTCCTTTTTTTTTCTTCTATGACGATGCGGTGATACAGCTAATGCTTTCAATGGTAGTAAGCTCCTGTGCCAATTAAGGAAGAATTAGAATAAACGGAGCATGCACAGTTTGTCTTTAGAAATCTTTTACCATGCATGTGCAGTTTATACAGCTTCTTCAATAGGCCTGGGTAGTGCACTTTGCCCATATTCTCATAAAAAAAAAAAAATATGAGTTTTACATAGAGGCAGGCAGCTGCTTGAAATGTAACTTTAGCTGTTCTACTTATTAAATCTTCATATCTTCTAATAGATTGGAATAACTTAGAAAAATAATGTTTTAATGAAGAAATTCTGGTTTGGAAGTGGACCCTGATTGAAAAATCTTCATTTATTGTTTGCCAATGAAATCGCATTTCCGTTTTTGAACACTAGATGTCAATGTAATTGTAAAGATGTTTGTTGCATTCTAGATGGTTCTTAGCACAAATATGACCAGCCTTGTAGATCAGAATTGAACAGCAAAAAATAAAAGTAAAAATATATTTTATATGTTAAAAGAAAACTATCATAAGCAGTATTGGATCACACTAAGTGTAAAGTTTAAATGAATAAATACATATCAGCTAGAGTGATATGTAAAGCCTGCGAATAATATGCAAATGCATTTTTGATTATATTAGTTGTTTAAATATTGATAAAATTAGTGTCAACTTGTATCCTTCATGAAACAATGGGAGCTGCCATGTTATAACCTAGGTTTTCTTCTGTGCTGAGGCCAAATAGGGGCAGTTATAAATGAGACACTAGAATGTGCAACCAATAACTATGTATAATATAGCCGTCTGGAATTTGCATTTCTACTTCTGTTATGAAAGCTCACAATTTTAAGATCACAAACTCTTAATGTACAACAAAAGAGACAAAATAAATAATGAAGTATATTGCAACAAGGTGTGTAGTGTCCCTTTAATGTTATGACAATGTGGCACCCAAATCAAATCGATGAGTTTGTTGTGCAAATGTTTTGCTTTCAGATATAGTTTGGCGTTTGTTTTTTGTTTTGTTTGTTTGGCATCTGAATTTCATAGAAGAGAGGCTGTTTGATTTAGTTAAACTGTCAAAATGACATATGTAATATGCAACTGGACCATCAGGGTTTTACACATACTTAGGCCAAACAGAAAAAAAGTTAAGTTTTTCTCTTTCTTTTTCTTTCTTTCTACAGTATGATGTGGAAATGTTTCATAGTTTTGAATATGATTTGAGCTATATTGTCATCTTTTATTATTAGATAAAATAATTAAGCAAACACAAGCACCTTTTAAAAAGCCGTGCAAAACCTCAAAAGATGTCAGGAAAATGAGGTCAAAATGGGTTTTCAAGAATGTAATGCTGTTTATTTAGATAAAACTAAAATAAAAAAAATAGAAAACCATGAGAGGTTTTGGAATGTCAAATTTGAAAAACATAGTAGAGCACTTTGCAGCCTAGAATAGACTTTTGCTTACATTAGATAGTATTTTATCTCGCCCTTATTTCCTCACCACTCAGGAAAGACTTATAAACAATCTTTTACTTAACCTATTTTGTAAATTGAAACAACCACACACTAAGGGCCAGATTACAAGTGGAGCGCTAATTAACTCTCAAGGATTAACTGCGCTAAAAGTTCTGCTATTTTGTGTTTGTCGGGTTGAGCTTGTATTATGAGTTGAAAGCTAAACAAATGATCGCAAAAAGCCAAACTTAGAATATTGCATGCGCGTTCACTTATTCCTCCATTGAAGTCTATGGAGCAAAAAAAGTGGGAAAAGACCTAACACCCTACTCGCGCGCAAACCCAATCACATATTATCATGTGCGCTAACCCGACATGAAAATATTAACCCTTTAATGACAGAGGACGTACCTGGTAAGTCATAGGAAAAGCTCCCCTTAATGACAATTGACGTACCTGGTACGTCCTCTGTTGTTTGAAGTGCTGGAAGCGATCATGATCGCTTCCAGCTGCTTACAAGGGATTGTAGTGATGCCTCAACATTGAGCCATCACTGCAATCCCATATTTTACCCACCGATGCAGAGAGGGCCACTCTGTGGCCCTCTCTGCATCGGCTATTGCGGCTAACACATTCGTTGGTGTGTGGGAGCAACTCCTCTCAATTGCGTTGGCTGTTTTTTTTTATAAGTTGTAGCCCGATCGGCTCAAATGTTGCTCTGTCGGCGGTTGCGCCCGGGGGTGAGGGGGGGGTTGTGTGCGCGCGCGTGCGCGCGCACGCAACTTATGCACTACTGTTAAAAAAAAAGATGATGCAGTTGAAGGAAGGGATCTCCGTTGTCAAGTAAGGGATCTGGGAGGGGGAGGGATGTAGATTATTGAGGGGGGCCAGCTACACTACAGAAAACTAATGTTTTAAATAAAAAAGTTAAAAAAAAACAATTTTTGGGGGCAAATTGGGTACTGGCAGACAGCTGCCAGTACCCAAGATGGCGGCAAATAGGTAGGGGGGAGGGTTAGAGAGTTGTATGGGGGGATCAGAAAGGTTGTGAGGTAAGGGGGATCCATCACTGCAGACTGTATGAAGAAAATAATAATAAAAAAAAAAAAATGCTTTTTATTTCAGTACTGGCAGACTTTCTGCCAGTACTTAAGATGGTGGGGACAATTGTGGGGTGGGGGAGGGAAGAGAGCTGTTTGAGGGGGGTCAAGGGGGATCAGGGGGTGGGATGTGTCAGATGGGAGGCTGATCTCTACACTAAAGCTAAAAATTAACCCTACAAGCTACCTAATTAACCCCTTAACTGCTGGGCATATTACAAGTGTGGTGCGCAGCAGCATTTAACGGCCTTATTATTACCAAAAAGCAACGCCAAAGCCATATATGTCTGCTATTTCTGAACAAAGGGGATCCTAGAGAAGCATTTGCAACCATTTGTGCCATAATTGCACAAGCTGTTTGTAAATAATTTCAGTGAGAAACCTAAAATTGTGAAAAATGTAACTTTTTTTTTTTTATTTGATCGTATTTGGCGGGGAAATGGTGGCATGAAATATACTAAAATGGGCCTAGATCAATAATTTGGGTTGTCTACTACACTACAATAAAGCTAAAATTAAACCTAAAAGCTCCCTACAAGCTCCCTAATTAACCCCTTCACTGCTGGGCATAATACACGCGTGGTGTGCAGTGGCATTTATCAGCCTTCTAATTACAAAAAAGCAATGCCAAAGCCATATATGTCTGCTATTTCTGAACAAAGGGGATCCCAGAGAAGTATTTAACACCATTTATACCATAATTGCACAAGATGTTTGTAAATAAATTCAGCGAGAACCTAAAGTTTGTGAAAAAATTTGTGAAAAAGTCAACATTTTTTTTTATTTGATCGCATTTGGCGGTGAAATGGTGGCATGAAATATACCAAAATGGGCCTAGATCAATACTTTGGGATGTCTTCTAAAAAAAAATATATACATGTCAAGGGATATTCAGGGATTCCTGACAGATATCAGTGTTCCAATGTAACTAGCGCTAATTTTGAAAAAAGGTGGTTTGGAAATAGCAAAGTGCTACTTGTACTTATTGCCCTATAACTTGCAAAAAAAGCAAAAAACATGTAAACATTGGGTATTTCTAAACTCGGGATAAAATTTAGAAACTATTGAGAATGGGTGTTTTTTGGTGGTTGTAGATGTGTAACAGATTTTAGGGGTCAAAGTTAGAAAAAGTGTGTTTTTTTCAATTTTTTCCTCATATTTTATATTTTTTTTATAGTAAATTATAAGATATGATGAAAATAATGGTCCATTTAATGGCGAGAAAAACGGTATATAATATGTGTGGGTACAGTAAACGAGTAAGAGGAAAATTACAGCTAAACACAAACACTGCAGAAATGTAAAAATAGCCATTGTCATTAAGGGTAAGAAAATTGAAAAATGGTCCGGTCATTAAGGGGTTAAAGGGACAGTCAACTCCAGAATTGTTATTGTTTAAAAAGATAAATAATCCCTGTATTACCCATTCCCAAGTTTTGCATAACCAACATTGTTATATAAATACACTTTTTAACTCTGTGATTACATTGTATCTAAGCCTCTGCAGACTGCCCCCTGATCACATGACTTTTTATGTATTATCTATTGACTTGCATTTTTGCCAAATAGAGCTGTGTTGTGCACAACTTCACAGGCGTGAGCACTATGTTATCTATATGACCTACATGAACTAGCAGTCTCCTGTTGTCAAAAGCTAATAAAAAATCATGTGATAAGAGGATGTCTGTAGTGGCTTACAAACAGGCAGAAATTTAGAGGTTTAACTGTTATAAAGTATATTAATATAACAATGTTGGTTGTGCAAAACTGGGGAATGGGTAGTAAAGGTGTTATCTAGCTATCTATTTAAACAATAACAGTTTTGATGTTAACTGTCCCTTTAATATTTCACAATCCTATGTTCTTCACATACAAGAGATATGTTCTATTTATTCATAAATACATATTTTTATATATATATATAATGGTATTTGGTACAATATATATCCATACCTATATTTCTACATGATTATAGGTATGTGTATATATATATATATATATATATATATATATAATATATATATATATATATATATATATATATATATATATATATATATATAAAATGGTGTGTGTGTATATACTGTATGTATATATATATATATATATATATACATATCCATCTTTAGACATGTATATATATATATATATATATATATATATATATATATACAGGGAGTGCAGAATTATTAGGCAAATGAGTATTTTGACCACATCATCCTCTTTATGCATGTAGTCTTACTCCAAGCTGTATAGGCTCGAAAGCCTACTACCAATTAAGCATATTAGGTGATGTGCATCTCTGTAATGAGAAGGGGTGTGGTCTAATGACATCAACACCCTATATCAGGTGTGCATAATTATTAGGCAACTTCCTTTCCTTTGGCAAAATGGGTCAAAAGAAGGACTTGACAGGCTCAGAAAAGTAAAAAATAGTGAGATATCTTGCAGAGGGATGCAGCACTCTTAAAATTGCAAAGCTTCTGAAGCGTGATCATCGAACAATCAAGCGTTTCATTCAAAATAGTCAACAGGGTCGCAAGAAGCGTGTGGAAAAACCAAGGCGCAAAATAACTGCCCATGAACTGAGAAAAGTCAAGCGTGCAGCTGCCAAGATGCCACTTGCCACCAGTTTGGCCATATTTCAGAGCTGCAACGTCACTGGAGTGCCCAAAAGCACAAGGTGTTCAATACTCAGAGACATGGCCAAGGTAAGAAAGGCTGAAAGACGACCACCACTGAACAAGACACACAAGCTGAAACGTCAAGACTTGGCCAAGAAATATCTCAAGACTGATTTTTCTAAGGTTTTATGGACTGATGAAATGAGAGTGAGTCTTGATGGGCCAGATGGATGGGCCCGTGGCCGGATTGGTAAAGGGCAGAGAGCTCCAGTCCGACTCAGACGCCAGCAAGGTGGAGGTGGAGTACTGGTTTGGGCTGGTATCATCAAAGATGAGCTTGTGGGGCCTTTTCGGGTTGAGGATGGAGTCAAGCTCAACTCCCAGTCCTACTGCCAGTTTCTGGAAGACACCTTCTTCAAGCAGTGGTACAGGAAGAAGTCTGCATCCTTCAAGAAAAACATGATTTTCATGAAGGACAATGCTCCATCACACGCGTCCAAGTACTCCACAGCGTGGCTGGCAAGAAAGGGTATAAAAGAAGAAAATCTAATGACATGGCCCCCTTGTTCACCTGATCTGAACCCCATTGAGAACCTGTGGTCCATCATCAAATGTGAGATTTACAAGGAGGGAAAACAGTACACCTCTCTGAACAGTGTCTGGGAGGCTGTGGTTGCTGCTGCACGCAATGTTGATGGTGAACAGATCAAAACACTGACAGAATCCATGGATGGCAGGCTTTTGAGTGTCCTTGCAAAGAAAGGTGGCTATATTGGTCACTGATTTGTTTTTGTTTTGTTTTTGAATGTCAGAAATGTATATTTGTGAATGTTGAGATGTTATATTGGTTTCACTGGTAAAAATAAATAATTGAAATGGGTATATATTTGTTTTTTGTTAAAGGGACACTGTACCCAAATTTTTTCTTTTGTGATTCAGATAGAGCATGCAATTTGAAGCAACTTTCTAATGTACTCCTATTATCAAATTTTCTTCATTATCTTGGTATGTTTATTTGAAAAGCAAGAATTTAAGTTTAGATGCCGGCCCATTTTTGGTGAACAACCTTAGTTGTCCTTGCTGATTGGGCAGCACCAATAAACAATTGCTGTCCATGGTTCTGAACCACAAATTTGCTGGCTCCTCAGCTTAGATGCCTTCTTTTTTAAATAAAGATATCAAGAGAACGAAGAAAAATTGATAATATAAGTAAATTAGAAAGTTGCTTAAAATTGCATGCTCTATCTGAATCACAAAAGAAAAAATTTGGGTACAGTGTCCCTTTAAGTTGCCTAATAATTATGCACAGTAATAGTCACCTGCACACACAGATATCCCCCTAAAATAGCTATAACTAAAAACAAACTAAAAACTACTTCCAAAACTATTCAGCTTTGATATTAATGAGTTTTTTGGGTTCATTGAGAACATGGTTGTTGTTCAATAATAAAATTAATCCTCAAAAATACAACTTGCCTAATAATTCTGAACTCCCTGTATATATATATATATATATATATATATATATATATATATATATATATATATGTATATATATGTATGTATCTCTATGTTAAAGCCCTTTGGCTGCCTTTTTTTTTCTAACACCTGAGATCTCATGTCTTTAAAGGAACATGAAACCCAAATTTTTCATCTAAATCTTTCATGATTTAGTAAGAGCATGCAATTTTAAACAACTTTCTAATTTACTTCTATTATCTAATTTGCTTCATTCTTAGATATATTTGCTGAAAAGCATATCTAGATAAGCTCAGTAGCTGCTGATTGGTTGCTGCACATAGATGCCTCATGTGATTGGCTCACCCATGTGCATTGCTATTTCTTCAACAAAGGATAGCTAAATAACGAAGCCAATTAGATAATAGAAGTAAATTGGAATGTTGTTTAAAATTGCATTCTCTACTTGAATCATGAAATAATTTTTTTGGGTTTAGTGTCCCTTTAAGCCTTTATAACTTTTTTTGTGCAATATTTTTTTAATATTTTTTATTAGATGGTTTTAGTTTGAGTGTAAGTGTACTTTGTTATGTATTTGTGATGTGCTTTGTGCAACCTTTTTATTTCTCTAAATAGTTAACCATAGCTCTGAGGACATGGTAATCATTCTATCGTAAATTGCGATTGCGCTGAAGCGATTGTGTTTACTTTCAACTCGTAATACCAGCGGTAAACCCCTTATTGCTCGCGCGCACAGAATTATTATTATTATTATTATATTTTATTTATAAAGCGCCAACAGATTCCGCAGCGCTGTTCATAGGTAACAAAGATAAAAGGACAGTACAATATGAGACACCAGACAAAATTTAACAAACAAATACAGGAGTAATTGGGAGCCCTGTTCCCGTGGGAACTTACAATCTAAATGGGTAGGAGGGTGAGAAACAGGAGGTGGGGACTGCAAAGGTGGGAATGATGTTAGTGTGAAGTTAGATGAGGGCAACTATTAGGCAAGTGGAATTCATTAGCTACTGATTTGGTTATAGACTTCCCTGAACAAGAAGGTCTTTAGGGAGCGTTTAAAGGAGGAGAGGTTGGGGGAAAGTCTGACAGCACGAGGAAGTGCGTTCCAGAGGGTTGGTGCCGCACGAGAGAAGTCCTGTAGTCTAGCATGAGAGGAGGTGATGGTAGAAGAGGCAAGGAGTAGATCGTTGTTGGATCTTAGGGGACGGGCTGGAGTATATTTGTTGATGAGTGAGGACAGGTATGGGGGGGCTGCATTGGTAAGGGCTTTGTAGGTCAAAGTGAGAATTTTGAATTTAATTCTGCTGTGAATGGGGAGCCAGTGAAGGGACTCACAGAGGGGTGCGGCAGATACAGAGCGTCGGGAGAGGTGGATTAGCCTAGCAGAGGCATTTAGGATGGATTGAAGGGGGGAGAGGCGGGAGAGAGGAAGGCCAATTAGTAGGTTGTTACAGTAGTCAAGCCGGGAAATTACTAGGGAATGGATTAGCTGTTTAGTAGTTTCAGCACTCAGAAAAGGACGAATTTTGGAGATATTGCGTAGGTGGTTGCGACAGGATGAAGAGAGCAATTTGATGTGGGGTATGAAGGACAGATTGGAGTCGAGTGTAACTCCAAGGCAGCGGACAGAATGTTTAGTAGACACTTTTGTTAAGTCTCTTACTGCTCAAAACTCTACTTCAACAGCTTTCAACTCTTATGCTGGTCAGGCTTCCTTTTTATCCCTACAGGCTGTACAAAACTCAGGTAAAGGAAGCTACGTATATGCTACATTTAACTTGCTCTCAATGATCCTTCAACAAAAAATGTTCCAGGATGTACAAGATATGAATGTCTGCTTTGCACTTCAAATACATCTATTATGATCAATAACATCAACTACAGAAGAAGAGATCATTAACAGCAACAGGCACCCAACTGTAGAATACATTGCCACTCAGCTTTAAAGTTACCCAATATCGCCCTGCTTTTTAACCAGACTTTGCAAGACAATCACCAATGTCTGTGCTGATTTCTTAGTGCCTCCTTCTCGTACTCTTCTATTTCATATTCTTTGAGTGATGATTTTATATCTATGACCTCTTTCCCCCTAGAACCCCTAACTTGTGAGGGTAGCAAATACTCCATGTACTGCCATTTACAAGATGAAGTTATACCAACTCGACGAGAATATTTGTCTCACCACAGTGGTGCCTGGGCAGCTGGACTCACCTTCCTCAGAAAGAAAATACCCTGCTGGTGCCCACCCTGCACTCAGTTTTACCCTTTCAACATGACATACAATACAACGGGAAGCAGCCAGACATAAGAGTTATAAGCATTCTAGCCCATAAACAGAAGAATAATATATGCTTTCCCCATGGTGTGCTGAAGTGGCCATATTACAGCATGACCTTAACAAAATAAACTACTGAGCACTGTTTAGTTGATTACAGAGGCAAAGTTGATTTTTTTTAAATACTATAATATTTACATATATATGTGAGACATTGGCCACATGTTCACATTAGACCTAAGATCAGAACAAAGGTCCTGAAGTCCCTATGTCACCCAAAAAGCCACATTAGACCTTAGAACAGATCAATGGCCTTGCAGCTCCTCTGCCAGCCATATGCCTACATATAACCTCAGATAAGACAAAAGACATAACTATAAACCACAAGCTCCCATTATACATATATCTTAAAACAGTATATGTTAGTGTATACATAAAGGGGTATGTTTCATTAGTAGGTTTGTGGCATTGGCATTTATCAGCGACTCATCTCTTTCTTCCTTTTTTAAACATCACAAAAACTAAAACATTGAAATATTACAACCTCATACATGTGGCAACTCAATAACAAATTTCCTTTGTATACTGTTAGAATTTAAAACATTTGATATACTGCACTAAAAAAGGATATGCAATCCCAAAATTGTAAGGTGTTGCTTGCAGACTTTCAACCTCAATGAGAGTGAATGTAGGACCTTGACTTAGCTAAAATAACAGCTTTAATTAATGGTGTGTTTTATAGCCACTGGGGTTATTGTAGGGTATTGTCCAAAACAAGGGAACCATCCACTTACACAGATCAGGACAATTTACCATGTCTATTGTTCAGTGGTTGTCAGTTCCATATGTCAAGTCCCAGCCCTCTGTGTGAGGTCACTTTCACATATCCAACGTACGTTTTGCCAGTCATATCTTGGCTATTCTCCTTGGTGACATTGTAAATTGTCACGGTCTGTGTAAGTGGACGTTTCTCTTGTTTTGGACAGTAATCCACAATGTCACCAGTGGCTGTAAAACATACCTTTAACCCTTTGGCTGCTAAGCCATTTCCCACCTGGGTGCTAAGCTAGTTTTAAGCTTTTTTTATTTTTTTTTTAAATATATATTTTTTTTAACTTCTTTTTCCAGATCCCCAAGACTTATAAGCAGCATGCCCCCATCTCCCTATACTTGTCCCTTGTCAACTCTAAATAAAGTTGCGTGGTGTCACCATGCCAAACGTGAAGCCCCGGCGATGCCTTTCACTATACAGGCCAGATCGCCAGAGTGGGAGTCAGTGGGAGCCCCCAGATTGCCCTCAAGGTGGGTGAGTGCTAGCAACGACTCTGAGCCGTCGTCAACACCTGACTGGGACAATTTGCGATGGCTCAGAGCCGTCGTTAGCACTCAAAGGGTTAATAAAAGCTGTTATTTTTGCTAAGCCAAGTTATATCCACTTCTTTATTCCCACGGAGGGAGATCCGTTTGAGCTTTTACACTTTGAGCTTTGGTTTTAAGTTCAGGAATACGTGAGTATGATTCTAATGCTGCAGTAATATTTTATTTTTACTCTCTTGAAGGTTAAAAGTTTGCAAGCAACACTTTACCAGTTTGGGATTTCTTATCTTTGGACGTTTCAAAACTTATCCTTTGATAGTGCACTATATCACATTTTTGATCACTTACATTGTTTATTTATTGGGATTTACAAGTTATCTATTGTTTGTTATTTAACTGTTAGGTTTTAAAACTGGTCACATAAACAAGTTAATAAACAGGATATGACTAAAATGTTGGCTGCAAATATTCATCCAGCAATTGCTATAACAGAATATAACAAACCCTGAGAACAAGAAAGCAACACACCCACTAATTCTGTTCAAATTAGGTAGTGATTTTGTTTCAATGTTTTCTCTGTTATAGTTTGGTTCCAGTATGTGTGGTCTTAAAAATGTTTCTTATCATCTAGCATTCCAAGTATTTCTGTCTGCGCTCTGAATATTCTTTTCCTCTTCTCTGTGCTCCTCTTTGTAGAATATATTTTTGGGGGATCCACTTAGCTCCGATATATCATTATCATACTGATTTCTTCCCCTATGAGTGGAAGATTTGTGCTAAAACATTTACATTACAGTGTTTACATTACCACAATGAAAGATTATTAAACTCCTATCCTAATAAATCAGTTTGGTCATAATAGTCAAAACTGAAATGTGTGCATTTCACTTTTAAATAGAATAATTTTTCAGTATACTTGTATTGGCAAAAATGCTTTTAGTAAAATCGAACCATGTTTCTGCAGCATACACATTTAAACTAGTTTACTTAGGAATAAAAACTTTTTTTTGTGAAGGGGGCATTAAAGTCAATTTTAGCATTTAAGCCCTACATTCCAATATAGAATATTTGTATGTTTGTATCTGGAAAATGGGATACTTTGGAGAGGGGATGGAACGGAGTGTAAACAACAACATTTTATGTAATTTAGGCAATATTTACATGTCATTATACAGCTTATACATGTAACCTAAAGGTAGTTTCATATTATTTTTTATACTTTTGTATATATAGTATCCTCAGAAAGATAGTACAGTATTGTAATCAGAAAGGTTATATTTTATTGTTTTAAATAAATATCGACTATTTTTTGCATTTTAAAACACCAAAAAAAACTAAGGTGTCGGCAGAAACAATTGTTTTTTGTTTTTTTTTAAAAAAAACATTATTTAAATAGTTTGGATTTCAGATTAAGGATTTTGGAATTGTGGTTTTAAGGATTTGTATCTGTAGTATAAATACAATCAGTAAAAACATTTTTTGCAGTTAATCAGAGCTCTGATGTCATGCTAACCCGACTTGCGTTAAATTTGATTGCATTTAACTGAACGCACGTATTTTCAACTTGGAATACATGCTATTTCCGACATGCGCAAAGAGCCGCAAAATACCCTTTATCGCTTGCAACACTCGTAATCTAGTACTAAGTGTCATGCCTAAGGCTGGACCTTTGCTGATTTCAATCACTTACATGTATAATAGCACTTAGGCCTGACCTTTAGGCAGGACAAGAGGGTCACTACCCAAAGTGTTTATGTTATCAGGAGGTGTAATATAAAGGACACACTGAATGTTGGGACAGGTTTGGTCCATACAGGGGGAGGGGAATAAGAGGCTGTTTTGCCCAGGGTCAGGGAAATGCTAAGGGTGGCCCTAATGGAACTAAAAAGACCTCCCCCATATCCTGACTTGTATCCAGAAATAGAAGGCTTTGGTGTAATCTCAGATCCCCAGAGACTAGACATACAGTATATACTATGCAGTGGATTCAGGGCATGTGATGGGTAGAAGCTTAGCCTATAATTGCCAGGAGCTTGTTACAGTTTGCTATATATAAGTATGGATGTATTTAACAATGCAATACATTGTGCTCACATTGCACGACTGCACGAGAGGCATTGAAGTGTATCTTTCACTTCATGTTCCTGTAGTAAATTGTAGCTATAGAGAACTATGAAGTACCGGTAATATTTGATGTTACTTAGCTTTTTTACAACAACAACAAATAATTAATAGTAATATACTGTAAATCAAACACACTCAGCAAATTATTTATTTAAAATATGTGAAGATCTATCTTATAATGATGCTGATGTTATTCCATTGTTGCTGTTGCATCTCAAACTTGTCATTTGTAAAAAAATCAATAAAAAACTTTAAAAAAAAATATCTAGCTGTTTATGGAGGCGATGATTAGTTTCACTAAACCTGGTTTATGACTGAAACTTTTCAAGTGTTGTACAAATTATATTAATTCAGTATCTCTTAGAAGCTTCTTTGTTGTTGCTATAAACCGATATGAATTTAATCTATAATTTAATACTAGATTGTATATAAAGGTAATTGAAAATAAGAAAAAACATTTAAAAATATATTTTGCAGTTTGTCCTATTGCATTCAGCTAACGTTTCAAGGGACAGTCATTTTACAAAATAAACTATCATGATTCAAATAGGGCAAGCTAACCCTTTCTGTAAAAATAAATAAACTAATAGCAATAATAAAAAAAAATGATAATGATCATTCATTCTATTATCTTCTGAACAATTCACAAACTGCCTGTCTCATTTATTTTCACCTTTTCATTATCTGCTACTTTACTTTTCCAACCCCTTTATTTCTCCTGCTCCTGTACTCTGTTAAATTTAAAGCACTATCTCAAAGGCACTCAGCAATATTTGATTCACCCTTATAGAAACATAGAAACATAGCATTTGACGGTAGATAAGAACCAAAAAGGCCCAACAAGTCTACCCATTTTACATGTCCCTTTTTTTCTTAGGAAAGCCTTATGCATGTCCAAGGCATTTTTTAATTCCTTTACAGTCTGTCACCTAGATTACGAGTTTTGCGTTGCGGATTTTAACGCTGAAAAAATGGCAATTGCAGAGTAAAAGCAGCAACGCACTATTGGGAGTTGTGTTGGTATAGCTATACCGCAAGCATTGTAGCCTATAACGCAACGTCAATCCCGCACTCAAAAAAATGCACCGAAATTACAGGTTGTGCCGTGAGGCTAAAATGCTTGCAGTACAGCCTATACCAGTAGTAATATTGTAATTCACAGCGCTCATATAATATTTTCCAATAGCTACTGGACGTTAGGGTTCCTAGCTCCCCCTAAATATAAACAGTATGTAATTAGAGAATACAAGGAGCGCCTAGTAAAAGGCTAAGGAAATAAGTCTAATAATGCTAACAGTAAAAAAGCTAACAGTTAATTAAAATATTCAGCTGGTAAAAGATTATTTCTATTCAGTCAACATTAAAAACATATATTTATTCGACATAGGTTAAACAATATTGACTAAAAACATGGATCCATGTAACAAAAAAATTAAAAATAAAAATATATAGCAATAAAGTCTTCAATGAACAACGATTGGGTTAATGATGTTAACAATCAAATATAAATTGATAGATTGGGATAGGGATAAGTGTCTCTGATTCCTTGATATATATTACTCCTCTTCTTAATAAAAAATGGGACGTTCAAAATGTGATCTAGTAAATTTATTGAAAAAATTAAAAAATACTGTGTAAAAAATTACTGTGTAAAAAATTAATTGTGAAAAAATTAGTGGTTAAAAGTCGATAAAAAAGTGGTATAAAAAAATAAAAAAGAGTGAAAAGGTAAAAAATATATTGAAAAATAGAAAAAGGTGATAAATATCCTGAATTAATAGTATCCAATCAATGAGATGATAAAAAGATGATGAAAGTTTACAATGTGACTTGTTGCAGTGATGGTGTTAAATTTATTATGCTCCTCAATATGTGAATTTTGTGATGTGTTGGTGAAAGGATGTCCAGTCTTTATCCTAGACTCAATCCCTTAGTTATTCCTGTAGGTAGAAATGTAACATAGTGCAGTATTGCTACAAAAAATATTAATACAATTAGAATAATGCTCACCAATTATTGTCAACGTGTTTCGGCCCCTTTAGTAGGCCTTTCTCAAGACTGATCCATCCGGCGCGGTTCCATCTTTAAGACATCCGACGCGGAGCATCCTCTTCATCCGGAGTCTTCTTACTGAATGAAGGTATCTTTAAGTGACGTCATCCAAGATGGCGTCCCTTAGATTCCGATTGGCTAATAGAATTCTATCAGCCAATTGGAATTAAGGTAGAAAAAATCCTATTGGCTGATGCAATCAGCCAATAGGATTGAGCTTGCATTCTATTGGCTGTTCCAATCAGCCAATAGAATGCAAGCTCAATCCTATTGGCTGATTGCATCAGCCAATAGGATTTTTTCGACCTTAATTCCGATTGGCTGATAGAATTCTATCAGCAAATCGGAATCTAAGGGACGCCATCTTGGATGACGTCACTTAAAGGTACCTTCATTCAGTAAGAAGACTCCGGATGAAGAGGATGCTCTGCGTCGCATGTCTTGAAGATGGACCCGCTCCGTGCCGGATGGATGAAGATAGAAGATGCCGTCTGGATGAAGACGTCTGCCCGTCTGGAGGACCACTTCGCCCGGCTTGGATGAAGACTTCTCCCGGCTTCGTTGAGGACTTTGGCCCGGCTTGGATGAAGATGTCTCCCAGTAAGTCGATCTTCAGGGGGTTAGTGTTAGGTTTTGTTAAGGGTGTATTAAGTGGGTTTTATTTTTAGGTTCGGGTTTGGGCGGCAAAAGAGCTAACTGCCCTTTTAAGGGCAATGCCCATCCAAATGCCCTTTTCAAGGCAATGGGGAGCTTAGGTTTTTTTAGATAGTATTTTATTTGGGGGGTTGGTTGTGTGGGTGGTGGGTTTTACTGTTGGGGGGGTTGTTTGTATTTTTTTACAGGTAAAAGAGCTGATTACTTTGGGGCAATGCCCTGCAAAAGGCCCTTTTAAGGGCTATTGGTAGTTTAGTTTTGGCTAGGGTTTTTTTATTTTGGGGGGGGCTTTTTTATTTTAATAGGGCTATTAGATTAGGTGTAATTAGTTTAAATATCTGTAATTTGTTTATCATTTTCTGTAATTTAGTGGGGGGGGGGTTTTGTACTTTAGCTAATTTAATTTAATTTAATTTAGGTAATTGTATTAAATTTAGTTAATTTATTTAATTATAGTGTAGTGTTAGGTGTTAGTGTAACTTAGGTTAGGTTTTATTTTACAGGTAAATGTGTATTTATTTTAACTAGGTAGTTATTAAATAGTTAATAACTATTTAATAACTATTCTACCTAGTTAAAATAAATACAAACTTGCCTGTAAAATAAAAATAAACCCTAAGCTAGCTACAATGTAACTATTAGTTATATTGTAGCTAGCTTAGGGTTTATTTTATAGGTAAGTATTTAGTTTTAAATAGGAATAATTTAGTTAATGATAGGAATATTTATTTAGATTTATTTAAATTTTATTTAAGTTAGTGGGTGTTAGGTTTAGGTTTAGACTTAGGTTTAGGGGTTAATAACTTTAATATAGTGGCGGCGACGTTGGGGGCGGCAGATTAGGGGTTAATAAATGTAGGTAGGTGTCGGCGATATTGGGGGCAGCAGATTAGGGGTTCATAAATATAATGTAGGTGTCGGCGGTGTCCGGAGCGGCAGATTAGGGGTTAAAATTTTTATTATAGTGTTTGCGATGTGGGAGTGCCTCAGTTTAGTTAATAGGTAGTTTATGGGTGTTAGTGTACTTTTCAGCACTTTAGTTATGAGTTTTATGTTACGGCGTTGTACCATAAAACTCTTAACTACTGACTTTTAAATGCGTTAGGGATCTTGACAGGGTAGGGTGTACCACTCACTTTTTGGCCTCCCAGGACAGGCTCGTAATACCGGCGCTATGGAAGCCCCATAGAAAAAAACATAATTTATGTAAGAACTTACCTGATAAATTCATTTCTTTCATATTAGCAAGAGTCCATGAGCTAGTGACGTATGGGATATACATTCCTACCAGGAGGGGCAAAGTTTCCCAAACCTTAAAATGCCTATAAATACACCCCTCACCACACCCACAATTCAGTTTAACGAATAGCCAAGAAGTGGGGTGATAAGAAAAAAGTGCGAAAGCATATAAAATAAGGAATTGGAATAATTGTGCTTTATACAAAAAAATCATAACCACCACAAAAAAGGGCGGGCCTCATGGACTCTTGCTAATATGAAAGAAATTAATTTATCAGGTAAGTTCTTACATAAATTATGTTTTCTTTCATGTAATTAGCAAGAGTCCATGAGCTAGTGACGTATGGGATAATGACTACCCAAGATGTGGATCTTTCCACACAAGAGTCACTAGAGAGGGAGGGATAAAATAAAGACAGCCAATTCCTGCTGAAAATAATCCACACCCAAAATAAAGTTTAATGAAAAACATAAGCAGAAGATTCAAACTGAAACCGCTGCCTGAAGTACTTTTCTACCAAAAACTGCTTCAGAAGAAGAAAATACAACAAAATGGTAGAATTTGGTAAAAGTATGCAAAGAGAACCAAGTTGCCACTTTGCAAATCTGATCAACCGAAGCTTCATTCCTAAACGCCCAGGAAGTAGAAACTGACCTAGTAGAATGAGCTGTAATCCTATGAGGCGGAGTCTTACCCAACTCAATATAGGCAAGATGAAATAAAGATTTCAACCAAGATGCCAAAGAAATGGCAGAAGTTTTCTGGCCTTTCTAAAACCGGAAAAGATAACAAATAAACCAGAAGTCTTTCGGAAAGACTTAGTAGCTTCAACATAATATTTCAAAGCTCTAATAACATCCAAAGAATGCAACGATTTCTCCTTAGAATTCTTAGGATTAGGACATAATGAAAGAACCACAATGTCTCTACTAATGTTGTTGGAATTCACAACTTAGGTAAAAATTCAAAAGAAGTTCGCAACACCGCCTTATCCTGATGAAAAATCAGAAAAGGAGACTCACAAGAAAGAGCAGATAATTCAGAAACTCTTCTGGCAGAAGAGATGGCCAAAAGGAACAAAACTTTCCAAGAAAGTAATTTAATATCCAATGAATGCATAGGTTCAAATGGAGGAGCTTGAAGAGCCCCCAGAACCAAATTCAAACTCCAAGGAGGAGAAATTGACTTAATGACAGGCTTTATACGAACCAAAGCTTGTACAAAACAATGAATATCAGGAAGAATAGCAATCTTTCTGTGAAAAAGAACAGAAAGAGCAGAGATTTGACCTTTCAAGGAACTTGCGGACAAACCCTTATCTAAACCATCCTGAAGAAATTGTAATATTCTCGGTATTCTAAAAGAATGCCAAGAAAAATGATGAGAAAGACACCAAGAAATATAAGTCTTCCAGACTCTATAATATATCTCTCTGGATACAGATTTACGAGCCTGTAACATAGTATTAATCACAGAGTCAGAGAAACCTCTTTGACCAAGAATCAAGCGTTCAATCTCCATACCTTTAAATTTAAGGATTTCAGATCCTGATGGAAAAAAGGACCTTGAGACAAAAGGTCTGGTCTTAACGGAAGAGTCCACGGTTGGCAAGAGGCCATCCGGACAAGATCCGCATACCAAAACCTGTGAGGCCATGCCGGAGCTACCAGCAGAACAAACGAGCATTCCTTCAGAATCTTGGAGATTACTCTTGGAAGAAGAACTAGAGGCGGAAAGATATAGGCAGGATGATACTTCCAAGGAAGTGAAAATGCATCCACTGCCTCCGCCTGAGGATCCCGGGATCTGGACAGATACCTGGGAAGTTTCTTGTTTAGATGAGAAGCCATCAGATCTATTTCTGGAAGTTCCCCCATTTGAACAATCTGAAGAAATACCTCTGGGTGAAGAGACCATTCGCCCGGATGCAACGTTTGGCGACTGAGATAATCCGCTTTCCAATTGTCCATACCTGGGATATAAACCGCAGAGATTAGACAGGAGCTGGATTCCGCCCAAACCAAAATTCGAGATACTTCTTTCATAGCCAGAGGACTGTGAGTCCTTGATGATTGATGTATGCCACAGTTGTGACATTGTCTTATCTGAAAACAAATGAACAACTCTCTCTTCGGAAGAGGCCAAGACTGAAGAGCTCTGAAAATTGCACGGAGTTCCAAAATATTGATCGGAAATCTCACCTCCTGAGATTCCCAAACCCCTTGTGCCGTCAGATACCCCCACACAGCTCCCCAACCTGTAAAACTAGCATCTGTTGAGATTATAGTCCAGGTCGGAAGAACAAAGAAGCCCCCTGAACTAAACGATGGTGATCTGTCCACCATGTCAGAGAGTGTCGTAAAATCGGTTTAAAGATATTAATTGAGATATCTTTGAGTAATCCCTGCACCATTGGTTCAGCATACAGAGCTGAAGAGGTCGCATGTGAAAACGAGCAAAGGAGATCGCATCTGATGCGGCAGTCCTAAGACCCAACATTTCCATGCATAAGGCTACCAAAGGGAATGATTGTGACTGAAGGTTTTGACAAGCTGATATCAATGTTAAACTTCTCTTGTCTGACAAGGACAGAGTCAAAGACACTGAATTTATCTAGAAACCTAAAAAGGTTACCCTTGTCTGAGGAATCAATGAACTGATTGGTAAATTGATCCTCCAACCATGAACTTGAAGAAACAACACAAGTCGATTCGTATGAGATTCTACGAAAATGAGAAGACTGAGCAAGTACCAAGATATCGTCCAAATAAGGAAATACCAAAACCCTATTCTCTGATTACAGAAAGAAGGGCACCGAGAACCTTTGAAAAAAATTCTTGGAACTGAGGCTAGGCCAAACGGTAGAGCCACAAAACTGGTAATGCTTGTCTAAAAAGAGAATCTCAGACACTAAAAGTGATCTGGATGAATCGGAATATGCAGATACACATCCTGTAAATCTATTGTAGACATATAATGCCCTTGCTAAACAAAAGGCAGGATAGTCCTACAGTAACCATCTTGAATGTTGGTATCCTAACATAACGATTCAATAATGATAGATCCAGAACTGGTCTGAAGGAATTGACCTTCTTTGGTACAATGAAGAGATAAAATAAAACCCCAGCCCCTGTTCCAGAACTGGAACTGGCATAAATACTCCAGCCAACTCTAGATCTGAAACACATTTCAGAAATGCTGAGCCTTGCTGTGTTAACTGGGACACGGGAAAGAAAAGAATCTCTTAGCAGGAGGCCTTAACTTGAAGCCAATTCTGTACCTTTCTGAAACAATGTTTCTGAAACCAGAGATTAAGAACGGAATTGATCCAAATTTCTTTGAAGAAAACGTAATCTGCCCCATACCAGCTGAGCTGGAATAAGGGCCGCACCTTCATAGGTACTTAGGAGCTGGCTATAGGTTTCTATAAGGCTCGGATATATTCCAAACTGGAAATAGTTTCCAAACTGATACCGCTCCTGAGGATGAAGGATCAGGCTTTTGTTCCTTGTTGTGAGGAAAGGAACGAAATGAATATTTACCCTGGAAAGAAAGGGAAAGCAAAGTTGACTTAGAAGACATGTCAGCATTCCAAGTTTAATCCATAAAGCTTTTCTAGCTAAAATAGCTAGAGACATATACCTGACATCAACTCTAATGATATCAAAAGATGGTATCACCAATAAAATTATTAGCATGTTATAGAATAATAATAATGCTATAAAATTATGATCTGTTACTTGTTGCGCTAAAGCTTCTAACCAAAAAGTTGAAGCTGCAGCAACATCCGCTAAAAATATAGCAGGTCTAAGAAGATTACCTGAACATAAGTAAGCTTTTCTTAGAAAGGATTCAATTTTCCTATCTAAAGGATCCTTAAATGAAGTACTATCTGCCATAGGAATAGTAGTACATTAGCAGGAGTAGAGACAGCCCCATAACCTTAGGGATTTTTGTCCCAAAAAACTCTAATCTGTCAGATGGCACAGGATATAATTTGCTTAAACGTCTAGAAGGAGTAAATAAATTACCCAAATTATTCCATTCCCTGGAAATTACTTCAGAAATAGCATCAGGGAGATAAAACACTTCTGGAATAACTACAGGAGATTTAAAAACCTTATTTAAACGTTTACATTTAGTATCAAGAGGACCAGAATCCTCTATTTCTAATGCAAATAACACTTCTTTAAGTAAAGAACGAATAAATTCCATCTTGAACAAATACAAAGATTTATCAGCATCAACCTCTGAGACAGAAACCTCTGAACCAGAAGAACCATTATCAGTATCAGAATGATGATGTTCATTTAAAAATTCATCTGAAAAAAAGAGAAGTTTTAAAAGACTTTTATGTATACTAGAAGGAGAAATAACAGACATAGCCTTCTTAATGGATTTAAAATAAATAAAATCTCTTATGTTATCAGGAACACTCTGAAAATTAGATGTTGACGGAACAGCAACAGGTAATGTAACAGTACTAAAGGAAATTTTATCTGCATTAATAAGTTTGACATGACATGCAATACAAATAACAGCTGGAGAAACAGATACCAAAAGTTTATAGCAGACTTAGCTTGGTAGCTCCAGCACTGTGCAGTGATTTTCCTGTAGTAACTTCTGACTCAGTTGCAACGTGGAACATCTTGCAATATGTAAAAGAAAAAAACAACATATAAAGCAAAATTGATCAAATTCCTTAAATGACAGTTTCAGGAATGGGAAAAAAATGCCAGTGAACAAGCTTCTAGCAACCAGAAGCAATAAATAATGAGACTTAAATAATGTGGAGACAAAAATGACGCCCATATTTTTTAGCGCCAAAAAAGACGCCCACATTATTTGGCGCCTAAATGCTTTTGGCGCCAAAAATGACGCCACATCCGGAACGCCGACATTTTTGGCGCAAAATAACGTCAAAGAATGACGCAACTTCCGGCGACACGTATGACGCCGGAAACGGAAATAGAATTTTTGCGCCAAAAAAGTCCGCGCCAAGAATGACGCAATAAAATGAAGCATTTTCAGCCCCCGCGAGCCTAACAGCCCACAGGGAAAAAGTCAAATTTTAAGGTAAAATATGTTAAATTAAAATGCATTATCCCAAATATGAAACTGACTGTCTGAAAATAAGGAAAGTTGAACATTCTGAGTCAAGGCAAATAAATGTTTGAATACATATATTTAGAACTTTATAAACAAAGTGCCCAACCATAGCTAGGAGTGTCACAGAAAATAAGACTTACTTACCCCAGGACACTCATCTACATATAGCAGATAGCCAAACCAGTACTGAAACGAGAATCAGCAGAGGTAATGGTATATATAAGAGTATATCGTCGATCTGAAAAGGGAGGTAAGAGATGAATCTCTACGACCGATAACAGAGAACCTATGAAATAGACCCCTTAGAAGGAGATCACTGCATTCAAATAGGCAATACTCTCCTCACATCCCTCTGACATTCACTGCACGCTGAGAGGAAAACCGGGCTCCAACTTGCTGCGGAGCGCATATCAATGTAGAATCTAGCACAAACTTACTTCACCACCTCCATCGGAGGCAAAGTTTGTAAAAACTGAATTGTGGGTGTGGTGAGGGGTGTATTTATAGGCATTTTAAGGTTTGGGAAACTTTGCCCCTCCTGGTAGGAATGTATATCCCATACGTCACTAGCTCATGGACTCTTGCTAATTACATGAAAGAAAGACTTTACAAAGTTTACGTAAGTCGTTTTGCGGTAAGGCCAAAGAAGTGTGCGGTGCCCCTAAACCTGCAAGACTCGTAATACCAGAGGGCGTAAAAAAGCAGCGTTTGGACCTCTTAACGCTGCTTTTTTACCCTAACGCACAACTCGTAATCTAGCTGAAAGTGATTAACCCATAAATTGCCATCCCTCACAATGCAAACTACTCAATAAATGTATTAACCCCTAAACCGACATCCCCATATATCGCAATAAACCTAATTAACCTATTATCTCCTAAACCGCCATCCCCCACAATGCAAATAACTAATTTAATCATTAAGCCCCTAACCTAACACCCCCTAAATTAACCCCAATTACATAAAAATACTAAGTTAAAATTAAAATAAAAAAACCTAACATTACGTTACAAAAAACCCACTAATACTAAGAAAATACTAAGATTAAATTAAAATAAATACATCTAAAATTACAAAAAATTAAAAGTCTAAAATTACAGAAATAAACAAAATGATCAAAAATAAAAAATTTAAACCTAATCTAATACCCTTATAAAAATAAAAAAGCCTCCCTAAAATAAAAACACACCCTAATCTAACACTAAACTACCAATAGCCCTTCAAAGGGCCTTTTGTAGGGCATTGCCCTAAAGTGATCAGCTTTTTTCCCCTGTAACAGTAAACCCCCCACACCAAATAAAACCCCCAAAATAAATACATGTTTCCGAGGCACCAGCTACTAATGAGCATGTGTATACCTATATGAGTCTGTTTACTGAACTAGTAGGTAAAGCCTACTTAAAAGGATACATATATATATATATATATCACACAGAGTGCTATATATACTGTATGTATCTTTTACCTAATAGTTCAGTAAATAGCTTTTTCCTTATACATAGCACCAGAGATCCAAGATACGCATACAGTTTTATGCCATAGAATAGGATATTTAAAGTTTCTGGAAATAATTTATGTAGTGCCATTGGAATTTCTCTTATATGAGCTGTGATTGGCTCATTGCTGTCACATTATACAGGGGGCCAGCTAATTGAATCAAACGTTGAAATTTGTTAGAAAAAAAAATCTACTGCACAATTAAAATTCAGAATAAGTTCAAATGTATTGCCTTTTTATTTTGCACTTGATTATGCAATTCTTTTATATATTATAGTCTTTAAATGTAATAGTTCTACATGATCATATTAAGCACTAGACAATGTATGCAACAAAACATTTTGGGCTAAATTGTAGTGGTATTTTGGGTTTTAGCTAGAGCGAAAACTCCGCTAGGATTTTCATTTTTGTGCTGGTATTCCAAGTAAAATGTTTTTTTCTCCAGCAGTAACCTGACTTGCGCAAAAAGTTTAAATTAGAAAATTGAGATTGCGTTCAAACATTCCCCCATAGAAGTCAATGGGGAAAAAAGTTTAAGAAAAACACCCCACTCGCGCAAACACCATCACATATTCTCAATAGTGCTAAGCCGACATGAAATTATGAATATTTCATTTTCCAATGTTCTTTACGTAATGGAATGTGTTCTTTTTATTCAAAATTAAATATTTCTACATATATTTGATGTTTTTTTAAACAAATATATTTTGATACCTATATATATATATATATATATATATATATATATATATATATATATATATATATATATATATATATATATATAGGTGGAACTCGAAAAATTAGAATATCGTGCAAAAGTTAGTTTATTTCACTAATGCAACTTAAAAGGTGAAACTAATATATGAGGTAGACTCATTACATGCAAAGCAAGATAGTTCAAGCTGTGATTTGTCATAATTGTGATGATTATGGCTTACAGCTCATGAAAACCCCAAATCCACAATCTCAGAAAATTAGAATATTGTGAAAAGGTGCAATATTCTAGCCTCAAAGTGTCCCACTCTAATCAGCTAATTAAGCCATAACACATGCAAAGGGTTCCTGAGCCTTTAAATTGTCACTCTGGTTCAGTAGGAATCACAATCATGGGAAAGACTGCTGACCTGACAGTTGTGCAGAAAACCATCATTGACACCCTCCATAAGGAGGGAAAGCCTCAAAAGGTAATTGCAAAAGAAGTTGGATGTTGCCAAAGTGCTGTATCAATGCACATTAATACAAAGTTATGTGGAAGGGAAAAGTGTGGAAGAAAAAGGTGCACAAGCAGCAGGGATGACCGCAGCCTGTAAAGGATTGTCAGGAAAAGGCCATTCAAAAGTGTTGGGGACTTTCACAAGAGCCACCACACACAGATGGATCCTGGACATGGGCTTCAAATGTCGTATTCCTCTTGTCAAGCCACTCCTGAACAACAAACAACATCAGAAGCGTCTTACCTGGGTCCTCTTTTCTGATGAGAGCAAATTTTGCATCTCATTTGGAAACCAAGTACCCAGAGTATGGAGGAAGAATGGAGAGGCACACACTGCAAGATGCTTGAAGTCCAGTGTGAAGTTTCCACAGTCTGTGTTGATTTGGGGAGCCATGTCATCTGCTGATGTTGGTCCACTGTGCTTCATTAAGTCCAGGGTCAACACAGCCGTCTACCAGGATATTTTGGAGCACTTCATGCTTCCTTCCGCAGATGAGCTCTATGGGGATGCTTACTTCATTTTCCAGCAGGACTTGGCACCTGCCCACACTGCCAAAAGCACCAAAACCTGGTTCAATGACCGTGGGATTACTGTGCTTGATTGGCCACCAAACTCGCCTGACCTGAACCCCATAGAGAATCTATGGGACATTGCCAAGAGAAAGATGAGAGACATGAGACCGAACAATGCAGAAGAGCTGAAGGCCGCTATTGAAGCATCCTGGTCTTCCATAACACCTCAGCAGTGCCACAGGCTGATAGCTTCCATGCCATGCTGCATTGAGGCAGTAATTGCTGCAAAAGGGGCCCAAACCAAGTACTGAGTACATACAGTATGTATGCTTATACTTTTCAGAGGTCCAATATTGTTCTATGTACAACCCTTGTTTTATTGATTGCATGTAATATTCTAATTTTCTCAAATTGTGCATTTGGGGTTTTCATGAGCTGTAAGCCATAATCATCAGAATTATGACAAATCACGGCTTGAACTATCTTGCTTTGCATGTAATGAGTCTATCTCATATATTAGTTTCACCTTTTAAGTTGCATTAGTGAAATAAATGAACTTTTGCACAATATTCAAATTTTTTGAGTTTCACCTGTATATATATATATATATATATATATATATATATATATATATATATATATATATATATATATATATATATATATATATATACACAGTGGGGCAAAAAGTATTTAGTCAGCCACCAATTGTGCAAGTTCTCCCACTTAAGAAGATGAGAGAGGCCTGTAATTTTCATCATAGGTATACCTCAACTATGAGAGACAAAATTACAAAATGTAGAAACAAATCCAGACAATCACATCAGCAGCGTGGAGGCTCCTCTTCATACAATCTCCGTTGTACACTAAAAATTAAATGGAAGGTACCGCAATCAAATTGGGGTACCTTGCATTCCTATTGGCTGAAATTATGAAATTAGCCAATAGGATTAGAGTTACTGAAATCCTATTGGCTGTTCAAATCAGCCAATAAGATTTCAGTAGCTCTCATCCTATTGGCTGATTTCAAAATTTTAGCCAATAGGAATGCAAGGTACCCCAATATAAATGGGGTACCTTGCATTCAATCTTCAGTGTGCGGTGGACCATCGAATGAAGAGGAGCCTCCATACCGCCAAGGACCGCCGTTGATGAAGACCGCTGCTGAGATTCGCTGCTCCGGATCCACGCATCGGGGAAGACCGCGCCGCCTTCGCTCTGGTTGAAGGTAGAAGATGATTGAGCTTCCTGGAAGAAGACCTTCACCCCGGACTTCAGAAACTGTGAGTACTTATTTCGGGGTTAGATTTAGGGATTTTTTTTAATTTTTTTGGGTGTTTTTTTTTTAGATTAGAGCTTTTTTATTTTAATGGGCAGTAAAAGAGCTGATTGCCCTTTTAAGGGCAGTACCCATACAAATGCCCCTTTAGGGGCAATGAGTAGCTTAGTTTTTTTTAGACTTAGGTTTTTTTATTTTGTGAGGTTGGTTGGGTGGGGGGTTTCACTGTTACGGGGTAACAATGCCCTACAAAATGTGGGAAATGGCCTACAAAAGGCCCTTTTAAGGGCTATTGGTAGTGTAGTGGGTGTTTTTTTAGATTAGGGCTTTTTATTTTAATGGACAGCAAAAGAGCTGATTGCCCTTTTAAGGGCAATGCCCATACAATTTTTTTTTATGTAAAAGAACTGTTTAACTTAGGGCATAGCCATACAAAAGGCCATTTTAAGGGCTATTACTAGTTTAGTTTAGATTAGGGGGTGTTTTTTATTTTCATAGGGGAATTAGATTAGGTTTAAATTTTTTTTTATCATTTTGTTTATTTTTTCTGTAACTTTAGACTTTTTTTTATTTTTTTGTCATTTAATCTTAAATTTTATTTTTAAATTAATGTTAGTATTTTTTATTTTTATTGTAACCGTATTTTTTTATTTTATGTAATGGGGTTAATTTAGGGGGTGTTAGGTTAGGGGGCTTAGTAATTAAATTAGTTATTTGCATTGTGGGGGTTTGGCGGTTTAGGAGTTAATAGGTTAATTAGGTTTATTGCGATGTGGGGGGTTGGCGGTGTGTGGGTTAATAGGTTAATTAGGTTTATTGTGATGTGGGGGGTTGGTGGTTTAGAGGTTAATATGTTAATTAGGTTTATTGCAATGTGGGTGGTTGGCGGTTAGGGGTTAATATTTTAATTGTGTTATTTCTGTTGTTTAATTTGCGGATTACTTTATTATTTTGCGAAGTGGGGGTTGGTGGTTTAGGTGTCTGTTAATATTTATTGCGGGCGCTTAGGTGTTTTTTTTGTTAATACTTTGTGCGGGCGGTTAGTTTTTTTTTTTTTATACTTCATGCAGGCGGTTAGGTTTTTTATTATTTTGTGACTTTGAATGTGGCATGGTTGTTGATGCCAGACGGGCTGGTCTGAGTATTTAAAAAACTGCTGATCTACTGGGATTTTCACGCGAAACTATCTCTATACAGAGAATGGTCCAAAAAAATTAAAAATATCCAGTGAGCGGCAGTTGTCTGGACGACAATGCCTTATTGATGTCAGAGGTCAGAGGAGAATGGGCAGACTGGTGTGAGATGATAGAAAGGCAACAGTAACTCGTTACAATGAAGGTATGCAGAATACCATCTCTGAACGTACAACATGTCGAACCTTGTAGCTTGGGCTACAGCAGCAGAAGACCATACCGGGTGCTACTCCTGTCAGCAAAAAACAGGAAACTGAGGCTACAATTCGCACAGGCTCACCAAAATTGTACGATAGAAGATTGGAAAAACGTTGCCTGGTGTGATGAGTCTCGATTTCAACTGCGACATTCAGATGGTAGGGTCAGAATTTGGCATAAAAAACAACATGAAAGCATGGATCCATCCTGCCTTGTATCAATGGTTCAGACTGGTGGTTTTAATGTAATGGTGTGGGGGATATTTTTTTGGCACACTTTGGGCCCCTTAGTAGCAATTAAGAATCGTTTAAATGCTGCAGCATACCTGAGTATTGTTGCTGACCATATGCATCCTTTTATGACTACAGTGTACTCATCTTCTGATGGCCACTTCCAGCAGGATAATGCACCATGTCACAAAGTTCAAATCATCTCAAACTGGTTTCATGAACATGACAATGAGTTCACTGTACTCCAATGGCCTCCACAGTCACCTGATCTCAATCCAATAGAGCATATTTGGGATGTGATGGAATGGGAAATTCGCATCATGGATGTGCAGCCAACAAATCTGCAGCAACTGTGTGATGCTATCATGTCAATATGGACCAAAATCTCTGAGGAATGTTTCCAATACCTTGTTGAATCTATGGCATGAAGAATTAAGGCAGTTCTGAATGCAAAAGGGGGTCTAACCCGGTACTAGCAAGGTGTACCTAATAAAGTGGCCGGTGAAAGTATATATATATATATATATATATATATATATTTCTTTCATGTAATTAGCAAGAGTCCATGAGCTAGTGACGTATGGGATATACATTCCTACCAGGAGGGGCAAAGTTTCCCAAACCTTAAAATGCCTATAAATACACCCCTCACCACACCCACAATTCAGTTTTTACAAACTTTGCCTCCGATGGAGGTGGTGAAGTAAGTTTGTGCTAGATTCTACGTTGATATGCGCTCCGCAGCAAGTTGGAGCCCGGTTTTCCTCTCAGCGTGCAGTGAATGTCAGAGGGATGTGAGGAGAGTATTGCCTATTTGAATGCAGTTATCTCCTTCTACGGGGTCTATTTCATAGGTTCTCTGTTATCGGTCGTAGAGATTCATCTCTTACCTCCCTTTTCAGATCGACGATATACTCTTATATATACCATTACCTCTGCTGATTCTCGTTTCAGTACTGGTTTGGCTTTCTACAAACATGTAGATGAGTGTCCTGGGGTAAGTAAATCTTATTTTCTGTGACACTCTAAGCTATGGTTGGGCACTTTGTTTATAAAGTTCTAAATATATGTATTCAAACATTTATTTGCCTTGACTCAGAATGTTCAGCTTTCCTTATTTTTCAGACAGTCAGTTTCATATTTGGGATAATGCATTTGAATTAATCATTTTTTCTTACCTTCAAAAATTTGACTCTTTTTTTCCTGTGGGCTGTTAGGCTCGCGGGGGCTGAAAATGCTTCATTTTATTGCGTCATTCTTGGCGCTGACTTTTTTGGCGCAAAAATTCTTTTCCGTTTCCGGCGTCATACGTGTCGCCGGAAGTTGCGTCATTTTTTGACGTTATTTTGCGCCAAAAATGTCGGCGTTCCGGATGTGGCGTCATTTTTGGCGCCAAAAGCATTTAGGCGCCAAATAATGTGGGCGTCTTATTTGGCGCTAAAAAATAAGGGCGTCGCTTTTGTCTCCACATTATTTAAGTCTTATTTTTTCAGTGCTTCTGGTTGCTAGAAGCTTGTTCTTTGGCATTTTTTCCCATTCCTGAAACTGTCATTTAAGGAATTTGATCAATTTTGCTTTATATGTTGTTTTTTCTCTTACATATTGCAAGATGTCTCACGTTGCATCTGAGTCAGAAGATACTACAGGAAAATCGCTGTCTACTGCTGGAGCTACCAAGCTAAGTGTATCTGCTATAATTTTTGGTATCTGTTTCTCCAGCTGTTGTTTGTATTGCATGTCATGACAAACTTATTAATGCAGATAAAATTTCCTTTAGTACTGTTACATTACCTGTTGCTGTTCCGTCAACATCTAATTTTCAGAGTGTTCCTGATAAACATAAGAGATTTTATTTTTTAAATCCATTAAGAAGGCTATGTCTGTTATTTATCCTTCTAGTTTACATAAAAGTCTTTTAAAACTTCTCTTTTTTCAGATGAATTTTTAAATGAACATCATCATTCTGATACTGATAATGGTTCTTCTGGTTCAGAGGTTTCTGTCTCAGAGGTTGATGCTGATAAATCTTTGTATTTGTTCAAGATGGAATTTATTCGTTCTTTATTTAAAGAAGTATTAATTGCATTAGAAATAGAGGATTCTGGTCCTCTTGATTCTAAATCTAAACGTTTAAATAAGGTTTTTAAATCTCCTGTAGTTATTCCAGAAGTGTTTAATCTCCCTGATGCTATTTCTGAAGTAATTTCCAGGGAATGGAATAATTTGGGTAATTCTTTTACTCCTTCTAAACGTTTAAGCAATTATATCCTGTGCCATCTGACAGATTAGAGTTTTTTTGGGACAAAATCCCTAAGGTTATGGGGCTGTCTCTACTCCTGCTAAATGTGCTACTATTCCTACGGCAGATAGTAATTCATTTAAGGATCCTTTAGATAGGAAAATTGAATCCTTTCTAAGAAAAGCTTACTTATGTTCAGGTAATCTTCTTAGACTTGCTATATTTTTAGCGGATGTTGCTGCAGCTTCAACTTTTTGGTTAGAAGCTTTAGCGCAACAAGTAACAGATCATAATTTTATAGCATTATTATTATTCTATAACATGCTAATAATTTTATTGGTGATACCATCTTTTGATATCATTAGAGTTGATGTCAGGTATATGTCTCTAGCTATTTTAGCTAGAAAAGCTTTATGGATTAAACTTGGAATACTGATATGTCTTCTAAGTCAACTTTGCTTTCCATTTCTTTCCAGGGTAATAAATTATTATTTCAACTGTTTCTGGAAGGAAGGGAACTTTTTTTCCAAAGGATAAAAAATCTAAGGTAAATTTAGGTCTAATAATCATTTCGTTCCTTTCCTCACAATAAGGAACAAAAGCCTGATCCTTCATTCTCAGGAGCGGTATCAGTTTGGAAACTATTTCCAGTTTGGAATATATCCAAGCCTTTTAGAAAACCTATAGCCAGCTCCTAAGTACCCATGAAGGTGCGGACCTTATTCCAGCTCAGCTGGTATGGGGTAGATTACGTTTTCTTCAAAGAAATTTTGATCAATTCCGTTCTCAATTTCTGGTTTCAGAACATTGTTTCAGAAAGGTACAGAATTGGCTTCAGTTAAGGCCTCCTGCTAAGAGATTTTTTTCTTTCCCGTGTCCCAGTTAACACAGCAAAGGCTCAGCATTTCTGAAATGTGTTTCAGATCTAGAGTTGGCTGGAGTAATTATGCCAGTTCCAGTTCTGGAACAGGGGCTGGGGTTTTATTTTATCTCTTCATTGTACCAAAGAAGGTCAATTCCTTCAGACCAGTTCCGGATCTATCAATATTGAATCGTTATGTAAGGATACCAACATTCAAGATGGTTACTGTAGGACTGTCCTGCCTTTTGTTTAGCAAGGGCATTATATGTCTACAATAGATTTACAGGATGTGTATCTACATATTCCGATTCATCCAGATCACTTTTAGTGTCTGAGATTCTCTTTTTAGACAAGCATTACCAGTTTTGTGGCTCTACCGTTTGGCCTAGCCTCAGTTCCAAGAATTTTTTTCAAAGGTTCTCGGTGCCCTTCTTTCTGTAATCAGAGAACAGGGTTTTTTGGTATTTCCTTATTGGACAATATCTGGGTACTTGCTCAGTCTTCTCATTTTCGAAGAATCTCATACGAATCGACTTGTGTTGTTTCTTCAAGTTCATGGTTGGAGGATCAATTTACCAATCAGTTCATTGATTCCTCAGACAAGTGTAACCTTTTTAGGTTTCTAGAATAGATTCAGTGTCTATGACTCTGTCCTTGTCAGACAAGAGAAGTTTAACATTGATATCAGCTTGTCAAAACCTTCAGTCACAATCATTCCCTTTGGTAGCCTTATGCATGGAAATTTTAGGTCTTAGGACTGCCGCATCAGATGCGATCTCCTTTGCTCGTTTTCACATGCGACCTCTTCAGCTCTGTATGCTGAACCAATGGTGCAGGGATTACTCAAAGATATCTCAATTAATATCTTTAAACCGATTATACGACACTCTCTGACATGGTGGGCAGATCACCATCGTTTAGTTCAGGGGGCTTCTTTGTCCTTCCGACCTGGACTATAATCTCAACAGATGCAAGTCTTACAGGTTGGGGAGCTGTGTGGGGGTATCTGACGGCACAAGGGGTTTGGGAATCTCAGGAGGTGAGATTTCCGATCAATATTTTGGAACTCCGTGCAATTTCAGAGCTCTTCAGTCTTGGCCTCTTCTGAAGAGAGAGTTGTTCATTTGTTTTCAGATAGACAATGTCACAACTGTGGCATACATCAATCATCTAGGAGGGACTCACAGTCCTCTGGCTATGAAAGAAGTATCTCGAATTTTGGTTTGGGCGGAATCCAGCTCCTGTCTAATCTCTGCGGTTCATATCCCAGGTATGGACAATTGGAAAGCGGATTATCTCAGTCGCCAAACGTTGCACCTGGGCGAATGGTCTTCATCCAGAGGTATTTCCTCAGATTGTTCAAATGTGGGAACTCTCAGAAATAGATCTGATGGCTTCTCATCTAAACAAGAAACTTCCCTGGTATCTGTCCGGATCCAGGGATCCTCGGGCGGAGGCAGTGGATGCATTATCTCTTCCTTACAAGTGTCATCCTGCCTATATCTTTCCGCCTCTAGTTCTTCTTCCAAGGGTATTCTCTAATATTCTAAAGGAATGCTCGTTTGTCCTGCTGGTAGCTCCAGCATGGCCTCACAGGTTTTGGTATGCGGATCTTGTCCGGATGGCCTCTTGCCAGCTGTGGACTCTTCCGTTAAGACCAGTCTTTCTGTCTCAAGGTTCTTTTTTCCATCAGGATCTCAAAACCTTAATTTTAAGGTGTGGAGTTTGAACGCTTGATTCTTGGTCAAAGAGGTTTCTCTGACTCTGTGATTGATACTATGTGACAGGCTCGTAAATCTGTATCTAGAGAGATATATTATAGATAGATATTATATTTCTTCAGGATGGTTTAGATAAAGGTTTGTCCGCAAGTTTTTTGAAAGACAAATCTCTGCTCTTTCTGTTCTTTTTCACAGAAGGATTGCTAATCTTCCTGATATTCATTGTTTTGTACAAGCTTTGGTTCGTATAAAACCTGTCATTAAGTCAATTTCTCCTCTTTGGAGTTTGAATTTGGTTCTGGGGGCTCTTCAAGCTTCTCCTTTTGAACCCATGCATTCTTTGGTCGTTATATTACTTTCTTGGAAAGTTTTGTTTCTTTTGGCCATCTCTTCTGCCAGAAGAGTCTCTGAATTATCTACTCTTTTTTGTGAGTCTCCTTTTCTGATTTTGCATCAGGATAAGGCGGTGCTGCGAACTTCTTTTGAATTTTTTACCTAAGGTTGTGAATTCTAACAACATTAGTAGAGAAATTGTGGTTCCTTCATTATGTCCTAATCCTATGAATTCTAAGGAGAAATCATTGCATTCTTTGGATGCTGTTAGAGCTTTGTAATATTATGTTGAAGCTACTAAGTCTTTCCGAAAGACTTCTAGTCTATTTGTCATCTTTTCCGGATTATTTTCAGCAGGAATTGGCTGTCTTTATTTTATCCCTCCCTCTCTAGTGACTCTTGTGTGGAAAGATCCACATCTTGGGTAATCATTATCCCATACGTCACTAGCTCATGGACTCTTGCTAATTACATGAAAGAAAACATAATTTATGTAAGAACTTACCTGATAAATTCATTTCTTTCATATTAGCAAGAGTCCATGAGGCCCGCCCTTTTTTGTGGTGGTTTTGATTTTTTTTGTATAAAGCACAATTATTCCAATTCCTTATTTTATATGCTTTCGCACTTTTTTCTTATCACCCCACTTCTTGGCTATTCGTTAAACTGAATTGTGGGTGTGGTGAGGGGTGTATTTATAGGCATTTTAAGGTTTGGGAAACTTTGCCCCTCCTGGTAGGAATGTATATCCCATACGTCACTAGCTCATGGACTCTTGCTAATATGAAAGAAATGAATTTATCAGGTAAGTTCTTACATAAATTATGTTATATATATATATAAAGCGATAGACATGGTCAGCAACAATACTCAGGTAGTCTGTGACGTTTAAACAATGCTCAATTGGCACTAAGGGGCCCAAAGTGTGCCAAGAAAATGTCTTCCACACCATTACACCACCACTAGCCTGAACCATTTGTACAAGGAAGGATGGATCCATGCTTTCATGTTCTTTACACCAAATTCTGACCCTACCATCTGCAACGTTTTTCTAATCTCCTATTGTCCAATGTTGGTGCGAATTGTAGCCTCAGTTTCCTGTTCTTAGCTGACAGGATTGGCATCCGGTGTGGTCTTCTGCTGCTTTACTGTTCTTAGCTGACAGGATTGGCATCTGGTGTGGTCTTCTGCTGCTGCAGCCCATCTGATTCAAGGTTCGACATGTTGTGCGTTCAAAGATGGTATAATGCATACCTTGGTTGTAACAAGTGGTTATTTGAGTTACTTTTGCCTTTCTATCATCTCGAACCAGTCTGGCCATTCTCTTCTGACATCAACAAGGCATTTTCATCTACACAACTGTCGCTCAGTGGATATTTTCTCTTTTTCTGAATATTCTCTGTAAACCCTAGAGATGGTTGTGTGTGAAAATCCCAGTAGATTAGCAGTTTTTTTTAAATAATCAGACCTGCCCATCTGGCACCAACAACCCTGCCATGTTCAAAGTCCCTTAAATCTCCTCTCTTCCCCATTCTGATGCTTGGTTTGAACTTCAGCAAGTCGTCTTCACCACGTCTAGATGCCTAATTTGCTGCCATGTGATTGGCTGATTAGAAATTTGTGTTACCAAGCAATTGAACAGGTGTACCTAATAAAGTGGCCGGTGAGTGTATATATATTTATTTATTTTTACCCGAGATCTCATATCTTTGAGCCCTTATAACTTGTGTGTGCAATTTTAAAAAAATATATTTTTATTAGAAAGTGTTAATATGAGTGTAACTGTACTGTGTAATGTATTTTTAAGTGTTTTATACAACTTTTTAATTTTGCAAAACAGTCAACCACAGCTCTGAAATTGCTGTAAGAATTTTAACTTAAAGGGACAGTCTACTCCAGAATTGTTATTGTTTAAAATGATAGATAATTCCTTTATTACCCGTTCCCCTGTTTTTCATAACTAACATGGTTATATGAATATACTTTTTACCTCTGTGATTATCTTGTATCTAAGCCTTTGCAGACTGCCCCTTTATTTCAGCTGTTTTGTCAGACTTGCATTTAGCCAATTAGTGCCCTCTAACTTGTAAATTCAGGGCCTGGCCACAGTGTTATTTATATCAAACACATGAAATTGCGCCCTCTAGCTGTGGAAAAACTGCCAATTGTATTGAAATAAGGGGTGGCCTTCAAGGTTTTAGAAATTAGCATATGAGCCTGCCTAGGTTTAGCTTTCAACAAAGAATACCAAGAGAACAAAGCAAATTTGATGATAAAAGTGAATTGGAAAGTTGTTTAAAATTGCATTCCCTATCTAAATCATGAAAGTTTTACTTTGACTAGACTTTAAATCAATATTGCCCCACTTGTGATATCAGCCCAATTTAAATGGCACGCAAATGATCACGAAAACCCTAGTGCAATCATTTGTGCGCCACGTGTAATCTAGCCATTAGTTGACTTACTCATGCCGTTAAAGTTGTTACTCTAAAGGAAGGACAGGAAATATCCTTGTTAGCCAATTTGTATGTGAGCTTCACTTTTGAGTGTAGCCAATCCTGATCCCAGAAAAACATATATAACAAACATTTTTTGTATAACATCCTTAAATGTGAAAAATTATTGGGAAGTAATTTGGATAATATTCTTCCTATATCTTTTGGTTTAATATTTTGTTTTAATCTTTTGGTCATAACTTCACAATAAAATATATTTTAGTGCTAAGGTATTCTTTCAAAATCAAAATAGTCAAAACACAGAAAACATCTTAACAATTATTTAGCATTAAGGATTTTTTTTTACTTAAATGTGATCAAATTTCCCCAATTTAATTTATATATATATATATATATATATGTAAAAATATATATTGACCCAAACATCTTTGAGAGGAAAGAGAGGAAATTTCACAGATTTTTCATATTCTTTAAAGTTTTAAAGTTACAAATTTGATTCCTAGGAATTCACACCTGTGTAACCTGTGGTAATAAAATGTGTGCAGATGTTTCCTCTTTTTTGTAAAACAATTGAATTAAAAATAAAAGTCGTATGAAAAATTAGATGCTATCCAGCAACTTAGAATGAATTAATGTATTTCTTGGTTATTTCATTTTAACTGATATTGACTTTAAAAACAATGACAACTGTAAGCTGTGTAGCTTATAACTTGGAAAATACCAAATTTTTCTAGGCATCATTTATTTGTAATTTGTATGATATATATGTCATATCTTATTAAACACAATCAACTAGATTACAAGCGGAGAGCTAAATATCGATTGTGGCCACGAGAGCATGCTTCCATATGCACCAATAGGAGTACAATGCTTCCTAGCAATGCAAACGCAAGTATTACGATTTACTTATAATACCAGCGCACATTATCATGATCGCATCAGAACCTCATGCAGCGAAGGGGTAAGTAGTGCAGCGATGGGCAGCATTTTTAAATATATATGTATATGAATGTATACATATATATTTATGTGTTAATATGTGTATATAAAAATATTAACACATAAGCATATACATATATATTTACATTGCGGTCTATACAAACAGTTCTCATAGAACGCAAGATATTGGCACTTTTCAGAGCCTTTTTTTTTTTCTAACACCCCACTTCGACTAACTTTAAAGACCCAAAACTGCCTATTGCAGTTCATTTTTATAAAAAAAAAATGCTAGATTTTTTTTAATAAAAAACTATAATGCCCTCTTTTTTGAGGGCATTGGGGCACTTTTAGAAAATTAAACAGAGATCTAATCTCTGGTTAATTTTCTGATCTCGCAGTAGCAATAGCCAGTCACTTGTAACGGTTGGTTAATTATTGTGCATTAATCTGCTTTCTGCATGGCCAATTTTAAAATCACCTCTATTTTTGTATACATATGATTGTTCCTATTAGAGTAATAAGTGTTTAGCGCATTTTTACAGTTTGCAAGATAAACAGCAAGATCTGCAGAGGGAAAATGTATTTAGTGCTTAGTTTAGTGTACCATCAGGTATGCGCACAAGTGAAAGCAAGAACAGGGTGTTGTAGCGTGCCCCTTAAATGTCTAAGGGGGGTTAACCCGACTTATAGATGTCAGTGCGCTTGGGGCTTTTGTTCGAGTAAAAAATGTTTACTTTCGACCTGTAGTGTGAGCGGAATAATCGGAGCACTATTGACGTAACTTGAGCACTGTTAGCACTCAAAAGCGCTTATATTTTTGTGCTACAATTTTAATTTGGCCCATTAGCGGTTAATATGAGTAGGGATACAAATGAGCTTCTTTTTTAACATCAAGAGACTCAATCAAATTGTACACACTCTAGATAGTCTAGAAGGCTAAAATGAGCTAACAATAACCAGGGTTAAAGGGACATGAAACCCAACTTTTTCTTTCATGATTCAGACAGAGAATACAATTTTAAACAACATTCCAATTTACTTCTATTATCTAATTTGCTTCATTCTTTAGATATCCTTTGTTGAAGATATAACACTGCACATGGTTGAGCCAATCACAGGAGGTATCTATGTATGTGCAGCCACCAATCAGCAGCTACTGAGCCTATTTAGATATTATTTTCAACAAAGGATATCAAGAGAATGAAGCAAATTAGATAACAGAAGTAAATTGGAAATTTGTTTAAAATTGCATGCTCTTTCTAAATTGTGAAAGAAAAAAATGTGGGTTTCAATTCCCTTTAATTATTGAATTCCTTCTCACATTACACATGAAATGTAACATGTGATCATAATGCGCGCACACGTTTATGTAGTAGTCTCTTGCATGACGTTTGCTCACTGTACTAGTTTTAGTAGCAGTGTTCTGAGTTACCCATGTTTCAGGATGTGCATATGGTAACATGCATTGCGGCCCAGGACAGCACATGTATATTGAGGTTGGAGATCACCATTCCTGTTCCCTTCTGCACATCCTGCTGCAAGTATAAGTCGTAAGTGTCCATAAAAACATGGCCGAAGTGTCAATTCTAGGCTCACTCCAGCAAGCATTGTAAACTGTGCTAAAGATGTAAATCGAATTTAAGTAACCGTTGTCCTTTCTTGTGTTGATCCTATAATTACATTTTGTATATGCATATGCACATGGTAGATGTGTTAATATGCAGTTGATCTAAGTGGTTTTCCAACACATTAATGGTTGTCACCATTTTCATTAATTAGTCTGTTTTAATTGAAAAAACATGTTCATATCCTCAATTAATGACGTCACAGCCCAAGCAGGCCTTTGAGCGCGCAAGTGGTGTAGCGCGAACACGATATCATAGAAATCCCTACGCAATAATATACGTTAACCCATAAAGCGGTTTCTAATTTTAACTTGTAATTCCACGGCAAAACACTATGCGCAAGGTTTGCGATATTACAATCCCACCAGCGCAATTTACGGCTTTGCGTAAACGCTATTTTACGCTACAACTGTAATCTAGCCCATAGTGAGGAAAAAAAGAGTAAATGTGCAGAATAGAAACTGTTCTACAATGTGCTCTCTTACTGCACAGTTGCACTGTATAAGTCATAGTTATTGTATTATTACCCTGAGTATATGTAATTTATTTGATTACTAAACTATCTACAGACATTGTTTAGTTTCAAAGTAACATATTCCAGAACACCCACCTAACACAGTCCCTATCCCAGTTTCACAGAGTGAAACCAGATACTGCTCCTCTACACCACACCCAGTACTGGGCGTATGCTCTTCAGAGAAAGGCCATCAGTCTCCTGTTTTAGTGTTTTGTTTAGTTATTTTATGTATCTGTATTTCTTTATTATCATGGATCAATGTAACTGTGTACCCACAACAATTTACAATTATGTACTCAGTGCCACAGAACTTGGCAGCTCTTTACAAATGAATGGTGATGGTAATAATAATATTAAACTGCCTGACCTTGCCCATTTTATGTTAGCTACTTCATAAACCTAAACTATATTTTTCTGGCAAACCCATACCCAGGCTGTTCATCTGCACATCTATATTCAAAGTTTGCATTTGTAACAGATGCAACATTTGTTTAAACACACAGGAATACCTTGGAACTCAGCATGTAGAGTTAGATTACAAGGCTTTTCAACTGAAATTTCAAGCTCTCATGAGACATAAGCAAAGCTAAATACAGACTGTGAACACACCCTCCACTTCCCCTTTTCTGGCTAACCTGTGCACTCAACTCTGCAGGAGAATATGAATGTAAAATCATGTTACTGTTATGGGCTCTGTAGTTTTTATATTGTTTTCCATTTTATGAATTTTGGACACTGATAGTCAACAAATTCCAAAATTCTGTTCAGGTTCTTAAACTTCAACCTCATCATGCTACAGTAACAAACATGTATTTACTACATATATTGCAGTTAATGTAGATAAAATATTAACTGAAATCTAAACTTAGTTATTATATAGTTAAACAGCCATAATTCTTTTTTGTTGATAATCTGTTCAGGTCATTAAAGTAAAATCCAAATACTTTTGGAACAATTCATGGGTGTATATAAACTTTTACTTAAAAATACTCATGAAGATATAGGAGTGTGTGGGTTGTCATGTTAGACCCCATTACTATGCCCTGACTTTGTAGATAGAATTGATCCTGAACACAGGAAATAATTACAATGTAAAACTAATCCTAACAATTCCAAAATAAATTCACATTGTAATTCATAAAAAAAAAAATCCCCTTGCCACTTGTATGAATAATAGAGGTTTATAGAGTTACAATATCTAAACTGAAGAGAATAGATTTCTCACTCTATACAGAGATCTCATCCAATTTTAGGAGGAAATCACCTGTATCTTTTATATGAGAAGAAGACTTTTGGACAAATGGTCTCAAATGTTATCCAAGTACTGACACATTTGATAAAACTGACCCAACACTTGTAGGGAGACATGGAGGCTTTTTACAATTTAAATGTATTTGTAGTAGTGTATAGAACACTGGTATTCTAAAATTCTCAGGAATTAGGAATTTTGATTAATCTACCAATAAAGCTTAGAAAATTGTCATTAGCAGTCAATGAGCATTAATGGGAAGTACTCAACAAATACTGCTATATTAGTTTTATTTTATCTTTTCAACACATTCAAATGCTGTTGTTTAACATACATGATATACATTTCTTTAATTAATATATATATATATATATATATATATATATATATATATATATATATATATATATATATATATATATTCCATTGATATTTAAAAAAAAATCCATTAAAATATCTGCTTTTTTCCTGGTTTCTATTGGTCTTGGAGATTGCCAGAACATAAGAATATTAGCTCATGTGAGAAACTTTTCAGGGTTACTGACCCTTTTTCAAGCTAACAAAAGTAAAAAATAAATAACACATACAAAACTCACACCAATAGAATCTGGACCAAATAGCAGATGGGAGAGACAAAATACATCATAATTGCTTACATCCATATTAACTCATAACCTCTCACATATATCATTAATCTGGGAAAGTATCCAACATTAAACATATACTGAGGGGGTAATGCAAGCTACACCAAAAAAATGCATCAAGAAAAATCAATAACACACAACCTCTGAAAAAATAACAATAAATTAATAGTGGATATTAAACAACATCTTACAAGAAGGAATTAAGATCAAATTCCCTATTTGAACTTGTAGGGTTTCTTAAACTCCAAATCCATTTGACTTCCTTATAAAGTAGATCTTTATGTCTATCCCCCCTGTGGATTTCCTGTGTGCCTTATCTATAACCATGAAAAATAGTTGGATTTGATTGGTGGCCCATCTTGGATTCTTAAAGGTAGACATATGTTGCCCTATCATATCTTTCAACTTCTGGGTTGTTTAACCTACATATAGAAGCCCACATGGGCATTTAACTGCATTTATACAACATAAGTAAAATACTCTCTAATCCTATATTGCTGTGTGGTGCATAGGTGTAAAATTGTATCTCCTTAAATGATACCATGGCACTGGGCACAATTTAAATTTGGATATGTTCCATCCTTAGGTTTCCCAAATAAAGGATGTCTCTGTTTATAGATAGGTCTATCCACATTAACTAATATTCTGACATTTGAACATCCTTTGTGATATGCTGCCATTGTTTTATTTTTATATACTCTCCTATTTCTGGGCAGGTGTCTTGTAAAATTTACTAATTCCTTTTTAAAAAGAATTTTATCATTAAGAGTATTATAAGTAGGCACAAAGTACAATCTCTTCACATACCGAGATTTATACTTCTTATGATGTATATTCTGCCGAACCCTATCCATACCTCCCTGTCTAGAAATTTCATGCACAAGTTATTTTAATTTTGTACACTGATAAAATACCATGTAATTTCATATATATATATATATATATATATATATATATATATATATATATATATATATATATATATATATATATATATATAGCAAATAATTATCATTACATTTGCAACTCTCTGTTGAAATATTATTATGAATAACATGTAATAAAATAGAATGCTGTATTACCTCTCTTTTCTAATGATGGTGAGAGAACACGTCATTTTCTTGCTTTTATTTTAAAATTGAAATTGTTTTAGAGCCTCTGTACCCAATACATTTAGATACATTTTGCTAGCTTGCTGTAATAAGCAAAAAGTTATTTCCCTGTTTAATTAATTTATTTAACTGTAACCAAATTCAATGCTTTCTTACACCCTTTTTATAGCTTACATACAAATATTCCCAAATCCAAACTATTCCAAAATTCAAATCGTTTTCGGTCCCAAGCAGTTTGAATAAAGGGTTTTATACTTGTAATTATTAAAATGTATGTCAAATGTTCTGTTCCTTCCAAAAACTTTAGATTTCTACAGTTTAATGTAAATATTTAGCTGTAATGAGTGATTTGAAGACTTCAAGCTATTTTACGTAAAGGGCCTGTTGACTCAAATGTATTTATTGTTTAAAAAGATTGATAATCCCTTACCCATTCCCCAGTTTTGCACAGCCAACATGGTTTTATTAATATACCTTTAACCTCTGTGATTACCTTGTATCTAAGCCTCTTTTGACAGCCCCCTGATCACATGATTTTTTTTATTATCTAATGAATTGCATTTTAGCTGTGCTGCAGAACCCACGGGTGTGAGCACAATGTTATCTATTTAGCACACATGAACTAGCAGTCTCCTTTTGTTAAAAGCAAATAAAAAAGCATGTGATTAAGAAGATGTCTATAGTGGCTTAGAAACAGGCAGCAATTTAGAGGTTTGAATGTTACAAAGTATATCAATATAAAAATGTTTGCTGTGCAAAGCTAGGGAATGAGTAGTAAAGACATTATCTATCTTTTTAAACAATAACAATTTTAGTGTTGACTGTCCCTTTAATTAAAAAGTGGACAATAAAAACAGACTTAAAATGTATAGGCATAGTAATATTGTAATTTCCAATGCTATTTGCTATACATATCGGTCTATTACCTTCTTTGCTGCAAAGCCATTTCACACCCCAATGATAGTCACCTAGTAGACATGTGATTGTAATTTAGAAATCGCCCACAACTTAGAAAGGCATCAGGTCACTCATTGGAAATAGGGTAGTTGTGTTCATGTTGTATTCTATACTTAGGGGATATGGGGACTACCCCAATACAGCAGGTACATTAGGTTGGTGAGTGACATGCCGCTCTGGTATTTATGGAGGGATGGTATGGTATCTTTGCCTCATCAAACACTATTCTGGTATTGATGCAGATCATCGCCATTCCCATGGCTACCACCTGTAAATTTGAGAGTCTTGTGATACCTAATTTAAAAGGAGGCAATTCCTTCTTTTCTTTATAAATGGAAAGAGTCCACAGCTGCATTCATTACTTTTGGGAATTCAGAACCATGCCACCAGGAGGAGGCAAAGACACCCCAGCCAAAGGCTTAAAAGGATATTCCAGTCAAAATATAAATGCACATAGATAAATTGAACAGAAGCATGTTTGCAATAGACATATATTGTCAAAAATGCTTCTTGTAAAAGTTATCACTGTTTTTGTGTTAACATTTTTCTCTGCACGTGCACGTGAAGGATAGCTGTATATTCTCAGTGCACCAGCATTTTATATACTGCAGCTGTTCAGAGCACCAGTGGGGATTGTATCATGTCAGCAATTAACAGCAATTGAGTCATTAACAGATGATACAAGCACCTTAGGCTCTCTGAGAGAGTGCTGTGTTTAAAATGCTGGTGCACGGTGCATACTTAAATACATATTTGAAACAGCTATAGGTTTTGTTAGAAGCATTTTTGCTATTAAATGTATATTACAAAAATGCTTCTATTCAAAACTGAAATGCATCCATGTGGATTCCAGTTTTGGTTGTAATGTCCCTTTAAATACTCCTCCCCCTCCCCTCATTCCCCAGTCATTCTTTGCCTTTCGTCACAGGAGGTTGGCAGAGAAGTGTCAGAAGTTTCGATTAAGTCTCTTATGGAGGGTAGTACTCTTCGGCATGGGACTGGAGTTTTAAGTAGTCCTGTCAGCCTCTCAGTGAGAGCTTGGATGAAAGTTATAGTCCGGAGATGTAGGGAGGGTCTTTCTGCAAAATCATCCCGACTTATTTTTAACAGCTCTATAAGCAATCAGCGTTGATGAGTTTCGCTGCCTGCCTTCTTCTCTCAGGTCCATGGCAGAGGCGATGCTACTATCTGTAACACTTGAAGGGCCGTGTTCCTGTTCTACAGCGTAGATTCCGGAAAGATTGTTTCATTTTACTTTCTTCATGAAATGTACTGTATTTCAGATGTTTTCCCGAGGGGCTATCACCTTGCGGGACTAACTTATAACACAGGGTCTCAGTGAGGCTCCTTTTGTATCTTGGAATCAAGGGTTAATATCTCCTGAGGGGGGTTATTACTTAGGCTCGTGGCTTGTGGAACATAACGGCCTTGAAAGTGACGTGGCCTTTGCGGTCGGGCATGCTTTTTTTGGACTTTACAGCTTACCTTGTGACCGGACATGGCCACATTTTTGACTCTCTGGTTCTGCATTACTGACTGTATGGCGACGGAAAAAATTCTGGTCCGCTGGTGTTTGGTGCATAGGAGGTGGTGAGTGCCCCAGCCATTGTGGGTATAAGGTGCCGTTTAGATTTTTTCAAATTTGGTTTATTTATTTTTGTATTCATATCTTAGTTATGGAGGACTCTGATGTTTAGATTGAAGAAGTCTCTGATTCAGATTCTACTTATTGTGAACATTACGAATTGGCCCAGATGACACGTGACAGTCAGTTATGTTCCATATGCCATTCTAGAGGGCTTGATTCCTCGGGATCGGGGAATCAGGGGGCCGCTGATCCATCCGCCTCTGGGGGTTCTGTCCCTTGAAAGATGAGTTCCCTACCACTTACAGTTACTACACGTGCAGGTGACCCAGATTATACTTATCCCTCCCTGGATGGTGGTTTGTTCCCTCCGGAGGTTGCGGCACGTTTCCGTATGCAAATACTTATAGCGTTAGCACATCTTCAGCTTCCAGATGTCTGCTTAAGATTATGTTCATGTCCTGTCAACCCGGGTCCCCCAGGCATGGGGTGGCCCGTTCAGCTCTCCGGGGGAGCAACTGGTCCTGAGGCTTCAGCAGAGGTGTGCTGTGCTTTTCGATATAGACTGGCGCGCCTTCGCGTTCTTCCACGACATGTTTTGGCGTTGTTGGAGGATCTCATCCTTAATGGATATAGGAGTTCTTAGTCTTCTTCTTCGAATAGCACACAGAATTAATTATAAGGGGATGAAGTAATCTTCTCATCATTGAGTATCCTTTCCAGTCTGAGCTTGGACGAACAGGGTTCCGTTGGGCTGGTCCTGCGGGTGTGTCTGTTCTCCTTGGGCGAAAACCTACAGTTTGCCTTTTCTTTTATTTAATCCATGAGGATTACTTTTATTTGATTTAAAGAGCTCATGGTTTGTTTTATATTCTTTCAAGAATTTTCCTTCTGGAATTGATACTCGCGATTTCTTGATCACACTGTTTACTTCTACGGAAGTTGTTTTGGGACGCGTTTAGTCCTTTGTTTGTCTGTTGTTTTTTTTCTCCCTCCCTGGGGGTGAATATTACAGCCATGACTTTAATGGCTAAGGTTCAGCTCCTTCTGTCTTGAGGCCTATTTAAAAAACGTGGCACCTGTTCTGCCTGGCTGGTCTGGTTTGGGCATTGTGTAATTGCATTATTATTTGTGTTTTTCTTATCTTGTTTTTACAAGTGTTAGCTAAGCATTCTGAGGGGACCTGAGGGTCCGTAGGGCATGGGAGACTGGCTCAGTCCTCATCAGCCTTTCAATCTGGTCATCTGGGACTTGGTGCAGTTCAAATGCGTCACTCTCTGTTGGTTCCGATAAGTTAGGATTGAGGGTTCCCTTCCCCATGTGGGTTGAGGATTTGGAGGATTTAGTGCCTCCTTGCCGCCATTATGGGCAGTCTTGCCCTTCAAGGGCAATTGGAATTGTCCTTCTGGACTTGTTCTTTTGGGACTCTTCCTTTGGGTCGAGTTCTCTAGACTTTGTCCATTTTTCTCCTTTGCGGTTGAGGCCGCCTTATTGGAGGGCCTTGCGGTCTTTCCTCCTCTGGGAGTTAGTCATTCCTTATAGGAACTATAGGCTATGTGGTCTCCTTATCCTGGCTCCGTCTAGGGGTTGTTTCTGGGCTTTTGGGATGCTATGCATTCTTTTTCCTTGGATATAGTCCTCTGGTTCTGTACTCTGAGGAGATCATGGAGACTAGCCTTTGTTAACTTGCTCTTTGGGTGACTTTGTCCCCGATATTTCCTCTTGGTTCTAGGAGTTGGGTGTTGTACGCCTGTTGGGCTTAGAATCTTAGTGGTTCTGTCGTGACCTAGAGTGAGTCCTAGACCCATTCACCGGGTTAGTCTTATTCTCTGTGTAGTCTGCTTTATTCAGACAGGGTTTGGTGTTTCCTGGAGTATTGTTGGTTTAAACAATTCTGGGGCTCGAGACTTACGTTTGTCCGGATCTTTCTGGGCCTTAACTAGCTGGTCAGATTAGGAAGGGTATGGGTACTCTTTCTTTATGACCTTATAGGGCATTCTTTTTCCAGAATTTTATGATCCTATAGCTGGTTCGGGAGCTCTAGTTTTCCAGGGATCATAGACTATATCTTATGGTCTCACTAGTTGAGCTACTATCAGCTTGGCCAGGAGTTCTGTGTGCTCAGGCTCCTCAGGGCCTACCTTGTTTTTGAACAGGATGTGCTTCCCTCTTGGGAAGTTCCCTTTTCATTTTCCTCATTGGCTGTTTTTCATTCGGCTCAGACAATGGCTTTGGCCTTGTGAGCGTATGCGCTGTTCTTTAGCTGTGCCCTTCCCTTTGGGGGGGTTTGTTTTACTTCTTAAGGAGGTGAGGTTTTCCTCTCTCTGGAGAATGTTTGTCCTGCCCTGTGTGCAGGGGGTTGGAACAGGTGTTTTATCCTGTACAGAGAGTGGTCCACTTTCTGGGATTGTTCTGTTCCATCTGGGGTTTTGCAGTCTCCAGTTAGATCTCATAGTTCTGCTTGTCTCTGAGGAGTTCTCCTAGGGAGTACCTGTTCGTAGGTGCTTCTGGTAGGCTCCCAAGCTCTGTTGGGGTGCCTGAGGCTATCCCATTCTGCCATTTTATCTGGGGGCTGGTGGTTGGGCTCCTTTCTGTTCCCCTGTCTCTCAGACCTGTAGGTTACTTGGGTCCGGTGTGGGAATAGGATCTGAGATATGTTTTCTATCTTTGGATCGTTGAGGTACGGTGAGCCTTTTGAGGTTTTAGGCTCCTCGTTGTTCCCGATGGGTGGGTAGGCCTTGTGGCTTTTATTAACCTGTAGTGTACCCGCTAATTAGTGGAAGTTAGCAGTCTGTCAGTTGGAGTTGGCTATCTATCTTCGGCTGCTTTTTACTTGTATGCAAGTATGTTATTTTCCAAGTCATCCTGGTATGACTGCAGCGTGTGGTGTTCAGAGATTGCTTCTCTGGGTTTGATGCACGTGTTGGTTTGGGAATATTTCGATATTCTGAGTTTCTGGTGAATTGGGACTTCTTCTACTCTGTTCTGATTCCCGGTCTCAACCTTGTGGTTTGGCTTCCCTTGTTCGGGATCCATTAGGGTCCATGTGAGTTTGGCTCGCTTTGGGGTTTTCCATTTGTATTTGGATCTTGTTGCACATCCATGTTCTCTCCCCTTTGAGAGTTTTCGGTTGTTGTTCCCTTTTCTCTGTAAGGGTGTGTGGTTGAGGACTGACCTTTGGGCGATGGTATCACCTAGAGGAGTGTTGGCTCAGTTGAGTTTGTTTCTGTGGTCTCTAGCCAGGCTTGTTGACTCTCTGTGGGTCAGTGTCCTTGGCGCCTTTTTTTCCTTTTCATATATTTTCCTGGCTTCGGACGAAGCAGGATATTTGCTGTGTTGTGGTTTCAGGCTTGGTGCTCTCAGAATGGGCCGCTTTTTGTACCCTCCCGTTTCAGCATTCAGTGTCCTCTATAGCTTGGGTATTGTTTTTCCCACAAGTAATGAATGCAGCTGTAGACTCTTTCCATTTATGAAGAAAAACATAAATTATGCTTACCAGATAATTTTCTTTTCTTTAGATGGAAAGAGTCCACAGCTCCCCGCACATGTTTTTATGCAGAGCAGCCATAATTTTTGTTCTTCTGGCACCTTTTCACCCTGATACTTCTTCTACTGTTTTTTGTTCCTCTGCAGAATGACTGGAGGATGAGGGGAGTGGGAGGAGTGGGAGGAGTATTTAAGCCTTTGGCTGCGGTGTCTTTGCCTCCTCCTGGTGGCCAGGTTCTGAATTCCCAAAAGTAATGAATGCAGCTGTGGACTCTTTCCATCTGAAGAAAAGAAAATTATCAAGTAAGCATAATTTATGTTTTTAAATGAGAGGTCTCATCTCCCTCTAATTAAATCAGAGGGGAAAAGGGGTTCTATAATAACTTCCCTCACCCTCAATTTAAATCTATCTGGGGTTTATGTTTCATAGTGAGCACCTTCAAAAGGGCAAGAAACAACAAAAAATTTCATGACTCAGAAAGAGCATTTGATTTTAAACAACTTTCCAATTTACTTCTATTATCTAATTTGTTTCTTTCTCTTGGTATTCTTTGTTGAAAAGCATACCTAGGTAGGCTCAGGAGCAGCAAATTGGTGGCTGCACACACATATGCTTCATATTTTTGACCTAGCTATGTAAACTGGATGGTTGTTTAAAATGATAATCTCTACCTACATTTTTTATTTTCATGTCCATTTAAGTAATCACTTGTAAGATGCAGATGCACAGATGATGTCATATGGTCTTAGGCGCACAGTAAATACCTTGAGTCTTTCCTTATCCCCTCAGAGACAACCCTGTTTCCTTCTCTAGGGGAAAGTAAAGCAGAGGGTGACAATGTTCATATTACAGTTAACAGTCTTTTAATTACATTTTTTATTTTGCAGCATTTCTCAGCTCTAATTTGTGGTACATCCAAACAGGCAATCAACTTTTATTTGTTTCAGTTGGGGTGTTTAGTGTGTGTCTTTGTCTGCTTTTCATACTTATTTAAAAAAAAGAGATCTCTCATTTTTGTCCTATTAGATTTGGGAATATCTGGTCAAAAATACTTAAATTAAAGGGGCTCTGAACCCAAAACATTTTCTTTCATTATTCAGATAGAGCATGCAATTTTAAGCAACTTTGTAATTTGCTCCTATTATCAATGTTTCTTCGTTCTCTTGCTATCTTTATTTGAATATCATGAATGTAAATCTTATCAGCCAGCCCATTTTAGGTTTAGCACCATGGGTAGTGCTTGCTTATTGGAGGCTGACATTTACCCACCAATAAGCAAGTATAACCTAGGTTCACAACCAAAAATGGGCCGGCTCCTATGCATCACATACCTGCTTGTTAAATAAAGATAGCAAGAGAACGAAGAAAAATTGATAATAGGAGTAAATTAGAAAGTTGCTTAAAATGTCATGCTCTATCTGAATCATTATAGAAAAATATGTGTTTAGTGTCTCTTTAAGATAGATTAATTGGTAATAAAAGACTAAAAGGGCCTATCAGCTTTTATCCTACTTAAATTTCTTACAGCTGTGCTTGTTTGTGAGACTCATTTTGGGATGTAGAAACATTTTTTACATTTAAACAAAATTTTAAAGAAAATTATGGTTTCAATGCCCCAATCTTTAATTTGCACACAGTGTGCAGAATGATTTCTTCACCAAAACCAATATTTATAGACATTTAACACCAATTTAAATCCTGTAACATGTTTATTTAGTACATTAAAAAACAACAATATTGCCTTTTTCTTGTAAATTTCTCATAAAGGTTTGAGCACATCTTGCCATACTGGATTATACTGCAGTTTGTTAGAGCATTTGTGTACACAAGGCAATGCCACATAATGATTCAAACAACAGCAACTTATTTGCTAATATTTACTAAATATGAATATATAAAAAATAGATTTTTAGCGAAAAAAGGTGCAGTGTTATAAATGAAACGCTTCATTCATTTATTGCTACATGACAAGGCACAGTGCCAGTATGGAATTGTGTTAGTGGTAAATAAGTACTATGTTATAGTGTATTATAAAATGTTGCAAGAGTTTTTGTTGCAATTACAGGACAGGGTGATGAAGTGCAGTATATACAGTTTTCATTGATAGTGAAAGTGCTGCTTCATCTTATATAGTATATATGTGATGTCATCAGTAATGCAATATATAATGCAGTCAGCAAAGTCCAGAAAGTGCATTAAAAGTAGGCTGACCATATTGCCGCTTTAAAAAGGGACACATATAAAAATACATATGGCAGGGCTGTTTTCAGGGCTGTTTAAAGAAATGTTTTGTATAAGAACCCTGACATATGTATTTTTCATATGTGTTCCTTCTTAAAGCGGCAATATGGTCAGCCTAATTAAAAGGGACATGAAACCCAACATTTTTCATTCATACAATTTTTAATATCTTTCCAATTTACTTATATTATCAATTTTGTTTCATTCTCTTGGAATCCTATATTGAATGTGCAACAATGCAATTGCTTGAAGCTTGCAAAGCACAGTGGTAAACAAATGATAATACGTATATATGTGCATCCTCCAAACAGCAACTAGCTCCCAGCTCCCGAGGCTATCTAGATATGCTCTTCAACAAACAATATCAAGAGCACAAAGCAAATTAGATAATGGAAGTAAATTGAAAAGCGGTTTAAAATTATATGCTCTATCTTAATCATGAAAGTTTAATTTTGGGTTTCATATCTCTTTAAAATTAACATTCGCGCTTTGAATTTCTCAGCATGTGAACAGGAAAAGCAACACGTTGCTTAGCTTTGCTCTCTAGTAACTAAGCAAATGTTTACACTAAAGACAAAATTAAACTTTCATGATTCAAAGTATGCAATTAAAAAAAAAACCTTGCTAGTTTACTTCCAAAATTAAATTGTATTATATAGTATTTTATATGCCCACTATGTGAGGCACCAACTCCCACTGAGAATATGCAAAAGTTCACAGTGTGAAAGTTTGATTAGCTGATGGCTGTCACATGATTCAGGGGGAGGGAAATGGAAGGGGTTAAATTAATTAGAAAAATAAATCTGCCGCTCATTTGAAATTCACAAAATGTGTTATTGCCCTGTATTTTTCTCATGCACTTGTTACTTATGTAATTCTATTGGCTGTAATGGTCCTTTAAATGGTCTTTTACAAATATTTGCACTTTAACGCACCAAAGCTATAGGTGAGCTTGACTATAGCTTACAAGCATATTTACATATAGCAGATATATTTATTTCTTTTTAAAGCTGTCAAAAAAAAAAGAATAGCAATTTGTCAGGTTAGGTAAAGTCCGGAATCAGGCCCAAATGCTAGAGTTAACTTAAAATGACATGAAACCCCAACATTTTCTTTCATGATTCAGATAGAGAATACAATTTTAAACAACTTTCTAATTTACTTCTATTATCTAATCTGTTTTATTCTCTTGGTATCATTTGTTGAAGAAGCAGCAATGCACTACAGGTTTCTAACTGAACACATGGGTGAGCCAATGACAATCAGTTTATATTTGCAGCCTCCAATCAACAGCTAAGACCTAGGTTCTCTGCTGCACATGAACTTGCCTAGATAAACATTTCAGCAAAAGATAACAAGAGAAAGAAGCAAATTAAATAATAGAAGTAAATTGGAAAGTTTTTTGAAATTGTATTCCCTATCTGAATCATGGAAGAAAATGTTTGGGTTTCATGTCCCTTTAAGTTAACTCTAGCATTTGGGTCTGATTCCGGACTTTACCTAACCTGACAAATTGCAATTCTTTTTTTTTTACAGCTTTAAAAAGAAATAAATATATCTGCTATATGTAAATATGCTTGTAAGCTATAGTCAAGCTCACCTATAGCTTTGGTGCGTTAAAGTGCAAATATTTGTAAAAGACCATTTAAAGGACCATTACAGCCAATAGAATTACATAAGTAACAAGTGCATGAGAAAAATACAGGGCAATAACACATTTTGTGAATTTCAAATGAGCGGCAGATTTTTTTTTCTAATTAATTTAACCCCTTCCATTTCCCTCCCCCTGAATCATGTGACAGCCATCAGCTAATCAAACTTTCACACAGTGAACTTTTGCATATTCTCAGTGGGAGTTGGTGCCTCACATAGTGTGCATATAAAATATTATATAATACAATTTAATATTGGAAGTAAACTAGCCAGGTTTTTTTTAATTGCATACTCTGAATCATGTTAATTTTAAAGAGATATGAAACCCAAAATTAAACTTTCATGATTAAGATAGAGTATAAACCAGGACGTGACCCCACGACAGCTTCTATAAACAAGGTACTCACACTATAGTGAAAGGTAACTCTCAGGTTTCAGAGTTGGTGTTTTAGGTAACTTGATAGCAGGCGGAGTGGGGTCAGGAATAGATGTAGTCAGACGTACAGTGTTCGGCAACGTGTAATCAGATAGTTTAGGGATAATCAACAGCGTAGTCAGGCAAACAGAGGATGGCAACTTGGAATCAGGCAGATTAGGGTTAAACACCAGAGTAGTCAGGTAAACAGAGTTTGGCAACTTGTAATCAGGCAGATTTGGGTTTAGCAATAGCGTAGTCAGGTGAGCAGAGTTTGGCACAACTTGTAATCAGGCAGATCTGGGTTTAGCAATAGCGTAGTCAGGCAAGCAGAGTTTGGCAACAAGTATCAGTCAGTAAAGTATTGCATAAACGTAGTCAGGTAGGTAAAAGTTCATAAACTTGATATAAGGCTGAATAGGGTAAAGCAATAGTGTTGTCAGGCAGGCAAAAGTCTGATAACAAGAAATCAGGTAGTTCAGCAGATTAGAGTACTCACGGCTAGCCACAGCAGTTAAACAAACAAACGGGCACCAGAGGATTGATCCGCTGGAATAAGAACCCCGTCTGACGTCAGCAGAGTGGGACGGCTCAGTATGTGCATAACTTTGCTAGGCAACGTAGCGCAAGAGACAGAACTGCCGGAAAAAATGGAAGATAGGAAGCGGAGCGTGACAATGCCTCCAGGGGACCCGACCAGGCTTGGTTGGATGCCTCATGTGAAAAGCCTTGATAAGCGCAGGAGCATGAACATGAGAGGCAGGTTCCCAGGATCGCTCAGTAATGGGATAACCCTTCCAATGAACCAGGTAATACTACCGGCTGCCCCGTAACGTAGAGTCCAGGATCTAACTGACCTCAAATTCAGACGTACCATCCACAAGTAGAGGAGGTTTTTTGAGTTTGATGGAGAAACATTTTTTTACTACTGGTTTGAGAAGAGAGATGTGAAATACTGGATGGATCTTAAGGGTCTTGGGTAAGGACACTCGATAAGCTGAAGAACAAATTTTGGAAATGACTCAGAAAGGTCCAAGCAAATTTCTTGTATTTTCTGGAAGAAAGGAGTAGAATTTGACAGATACGTTGCCAATGTCTGCAGAGATGTTTTACGGTACAAACAGCACCAGGAACTTCATAAGTACTAGTAGACATAAGAAAGGTTCTAGGTTCAAATCCATAAGAAGCCTTGAAAGAAGATGTGTGTAAGGAAGAATTGAGGTGAGAGTTGTGGGCTAATTCCGCTAAAGGAAGAAGCTGTGACCAGTTGGAGTGTTGATGGTTTACATAGTGCCTGAGGAAAGATTCCAGGAATTGATTCACACGTTCGGTCTGACCATTAGACTGAGGATGATGTGCAGTAGAAAGAGAAATGTTGATTCCGAACTGATTGCAAAGAGACCTCTAAAACCTTGGTGACATGAAGGATGAAAAGCTCAGAGAGTTTCCGAGTTGAGGGTAGTCCTGGTAGAGGAACAAAATGAGCTGACTTGGAGAACCTGTCTACAACTACCCATATGATCTTATTTCCAGCAGAAACAGGAAGATCTGTAATAAAGTCCATGGATATGTGGGACCAGGGGTAATGTGGTACAGGAAGAGGTTGTAATAAACCAAAAGGTAGGTGAGAAGACTGTTTATTGGAGGCACAAGAGTTACAAGCGGTAATGTAAGGCGGAGTTCATGGGGTACATACAGGATTCCAGGAGGAAGTTTGTAAGAAGAGGGTACCTTATCTTGAGCTGAACGTAGTGCCTGCATAGGGAATGAGGATAATTGAGCAAGAACACTGACTGGACAGACGTAGTATGGGTTCAGAATCCAACAGCGCAGAATCAGTAGGTTGAAATTGCCTGGACAAAGCATCAGCCTTGGAAGTTTTGGTACCAGGAACATAGGAAAGTACAAAATTAAACCTGGAACAGAACAAAGCCCACAAGCTTGACGAGAGTTGAGGCATTTAGCTGTATGGAGGTACAAGAGATTCTTGTGGTCAGTTAGGATGAGAAATGGCTGACTATTACCCTCAAGCCAATGTCTCCATTTGTCTAAAGCCAGCTTAATGGCAAGTAACTCTTTGTTGCCTACGTCATAGTTTAGTTCAGCTGGATTGAATTTCTTAGAAAAAAAACCACAGGATGTATTTTGCTGGTGTTCGGGTTACGTTGGGAGATAACAGCTCTAGCAGCTATAGCGGAGGCATCCACTTCAAGGATGAATTGGAGTACTAGAATGGGGTGACAGAGGATAGGTGCTGAAGAAAATGCTGATTTCAGAGTTTCAAAAGCCTGAATTGCAGTGCTAGGCCAATCTCTGCAGTTTTGATCTTTCTTGGTAAGAGAAGTGAGAGGAGAAGAAATATTAGCAAAATGTTTTATAAACTTTCGATAGTAATTGGCAAAGCCAAGAAACTTTTGTAAGGATTTGAGGGTGGTAGGTCTGGGACAATTTTTGATTGCAGAAAGTTTATTAGGATCCATTTCAAATCCAGATTGGGAAATTATATAACCCAAGAAGGGAATGGAACTCTGGTGGAAAGAGCATTTCTCAAGTTTGGTGAAGAGAGAGTTCTCACGTAGTCTTTGGAGTACCAATTTTACATGGTGAAGATGTTCTTGTAAGGTTCTGGAATAGATTAGTATGTTGTCAAGATAAATGATAATAAATTGGTTTAAGTAATCTCTGAAGATCTCATTTACAAAGTGTTGGAACACAGCAGGTGCGTTGCACAATCCAAACGGCATTACGAGATATTTGTAGTGGCCGAATCTAGTGTTGAATGCAGTTTTCCATTTGTCCCCTTTACGAATTCTAACCAAATTATAGGCCTCACGAAGATCCAATTTGTAGAAGATGGAAGCACCTTGAAGACGGTCAAATAGCTCAGGGATGAGCGGTAGGGGATAACTGTTTTCAACAGTAATTTGGTTTAGGGCACGATAGTCGATGCAGGGTCGAAGACCCCCATCCTTTTTTCCGATGAAGAAAAAACCTGCTCCTACTGGTGAGGATTAAGGACAAATAAACCCTCTGGCCAAATTGTCCCTAATGTATTCTTCAAGTGAGACATATTCCTGACGAGAAAGAGGATAAGTTTTACCTCTAGGTAGAGGAGCTCCAGGTAATAGATCAATAGGACAATCAAATGTCCATTGAGGAGGTAAAGTTTCAGCATCCTTCTTAGAAAATACGTCACAAAAAGCATGATATAGATTTGTTAATGAATCAGGGACGTCCAAAACAGCCAAGACAGAGCAAGAAGATTTGGAGGGACTCTGCAGACAGTGTTTGAAACAAGTAGTTCCCCAGGCAATTAGTTCCCCTTTGGACCAATTGAAAACAGGATCATGGAGCTGTAACTAGGGTAGTCCCAAAATCAAAGGAAAGTGGGGAGTAGAGATGACATCAAAACTGATGATTTCAGAGTGGAGTATACCCACGGACATGAGTAGATGTATAGTGGAATATTGTATGTATCCGGAGCCCAGAGGTTGTCCACTGACCGTGGTGACCTTGATCAATTGACTCTTGGCAAGAAGAGGAACCCTGAGAGAGTCGACGAATTTTGAATCAATAAATATTACTGCAGCTCCTGAGTCTATGAGAGCTTGAGCTTGGAACTTGGTACTTTAAAAATTGAGAGTAACAGGAACAAAGAGTTTTGGATTGAGGGAAGACAAAGGGTTTTGGCTTAACTCTGTCCCTCGATCAGTAGTTAAGCCCTGGCTTTTACTCGCTGGGTGGGACAGTCTTTCAACAAATGACCTTTAGTACCACAGTACAGACGCAGTCCTAGAGTGCGCCTTCTAAGGCGTTCTGCTTCGGTCAACTTGATTGCTCCCTCTTCCATGGGTTCTACAGACTCAGATGTATTGGAGTTGAGGGTGGACAGACTAAGAGAACGAGAAGGCAGACAAAAAGTTGATTTAGGAAATGGTCTCCTGTTCCGGTCTCTCTCTTGAAGTCGCTCTGAGTACCGGGTGTCAAGTTTGATAAATAAGTTGATTAGGTCTTCTAGAGATTTTGGAAGATCACGAAACACAAGTTCATCTTTTAAACGTTTGCAAAGTTCCACATAGTTTCAGCAGCTAAAGTCCGGAATTTTTTAGCATATTGAGCTACAGAAAGTGAACCCTGTCTTAAATCCAACAGCCCAGCCTCGGCTGTGTCAGACCTTCCAGGTTTATCAAAAACTGAAGAAAAAGTGGACACAAAGGATTCCCCATCATTAAGCAGAGGGTGGTTTTTTCTAAAAGAGGCGAAACCCAAGCCAAATTTTTACCTTTCATGAGGGAAATCAAAAAGGTGATCTTAGAAGAAGAACTGAAAAACACTTGAGTATTACTTCTGAAGTGTAAACAACACTGGTTAAGGAATCCGTGGCAGTCTTCAGGATTGCTGTCGTACTTTTCAGGCAGTGGGATTCTAGGAATCAATTGTCCTACAGGTTGAGGCGGATTGTAGACAGTGTCAGAACTGGCAGCAGCTGCTGAAGGGGTTGAAGCAGCTTGGACAGAAGTGGAGAGATTATGCAGAAGAGCAGTAATCTGTATCTAGAGATTGCAGGTGTGCAGCGTGGGTTCCAAGAAGCTGTCCTTGGAGAGTCACGGCCCTGGATAACTCCATAATTGGCCCGTTGGTTATGTCAGGTTAGTTAAAGTCCGGAATCAGACCCAAATGCTAGAATGAACTAAAATAACACGCTAGCACACTGAGTATAAACCAGGACGTGACCCCACAACAGCTTCTATAAACAAGGTACTCACACTATAGTAAAAGGTAGCTCTCAGGTTTCAGAGTTGGTGTTCTAGGTAACTTGGTAGCAGGCGGAGAGTGGGGTCAGGAATAGGTGTAGTCAGATGTACAGTGTTCGGCAACGTGTAATCAGATAGTTTAGGGATAATTAAAAGTGTAGTCAGGCAAACAGAGGTTGGCAACTTGGAATAAGGCAGATTTCGGTTTAGCAATAGCGTAGTCAGGCAAGTAGAGTTTGGCAACTTGTAAACAGGCAGATTAAGGTTAAACAACAGTGTAGTCAGGTAAGCAGAGTTTGGCAACTTGTAATCAGGCAGATTTGGGTTTAGCAATAGCGTAGTCAGGCAAGCAGAGGTTTGCAACTTGTAATCAGGCAGATTAGGGTTAAACAACAGCGTAGTCAAGTGAGCAGAGTTTGGCAACTTGTAATCAGGCAGATCTGGGTTTAGCAATAGCGTAGACAGGAAAGCAGAGTTTGGCAACAAGTATTAGTCAGTAAAGTATTTGCATAAACGTAGTCAGGCAGGCAAAAGTTCATAAACTTGATACCAGGCTGAATAGGGTAAGGCAATAGTGTTGTCAGGTAGGCAAAAGTCTGATAACAAGAAATCAGGTAGTTCAGCAGATTAGAGTACTCACGGATAGCCACAGCAGTTAAACAACCAAACGGGCACCAGAGGATCGAGCCGCCAGAGTGGGACGGCTCAGTATGTGCATAACTTTGCTAGGTAACGTAGCGCAAGAGACAGAACTGCTGGAAAAACTGAAAGATAGGAAGCGGAGCGTGACACAATTCAGGAACAAATCATTTTACTATTTTGTTTTGTGAAAGAAGAAAATACAACTTCACAAATGCTTAAAAAATCCCAATAAAATGAGGTCACACAATTCACAGGACACATAAGGTAGTGTTGGATGTTTGCCACAAACCTCTCCTGATGCTTATTTACCTTTATTTGATAGACCCCAATATTTTTAGTCAATATATCCTGCCAAAGATGAGTGAGCCAAGTCTGTGACACATACAAAATTATTAACATCCTTTTTCTACATCCTGTGTTAAATTTGACTGGTTCTATAAAAAAGGTAAAATTCTGTTTACACTCTTGTGAAACATAATGTCTCTCTGGCCATAATAATAACACTTTTTTCAAGAAAGGTTTACAAAATTCACATGTTCTGAGTGGTATACTTGTTCTTCCATAAACAGCTGAGAAATACATGAGCGTCCTCATAAGTTTTTCCAGAAAGGAGTAAAATAATAAAAATACGCTTGACAAATAATAATATTGTTTTTTTCTTTTCTTTTTTTCGTTTCTATCCTAGGTTTTTTTTTAGTTCGTTTTTGTTATTTTGGGGGTGGGGGTTACTTGTAAATGTAGATTGTGTTTTTTTTTTTTTTTGTTTTTTTTTGCAAAAGAACTGATCACTTTAGGGCAATGCCCTTCAAAGGCCCTTTTAAGGGCTATTGTAATTGTTTTAGTGTTAGGGTTGGGGGGTGTTTTGGGTGGGGGTTTTTAATGTATGGGGTATGTAGTTTAAAGGGGCACTGAACCCAAAAAAATTATTTCGTGATTCAGATAGAGCATGCAATTTTAAGCAACTTTCTAATTTACTCCTATTTTCAAATTTTCTTCATTCTCTTGATATCTTTATTTAAAATGCAAGAATGTAAGTTTAGATGCCGGCCCATGTTTGGTGAACAACCTGGGTTATTCTTGCTGATTGGTGGATAAATTCACTCACCAATAAACAAGTGCTGTCCAGAGACTGAACCAAAAATAGCTTAGATGCCTTCTTTTTCAAATAAAGATAGCAAGAGAAAGAAGAAAAAATGATAATAGGAGTAAATTAGAAAGTTGCTTAAAATTACATGCTCTATCTGAACCACAAAAGAAAAAATTTGGGTTCAGTGTCCCTTTAATGTTAGGATAATGGTGTGTTTTTTATTTTGGATACTGTAGTTTGTTTTTTTCGGGGTTATTTAGTGGTGTTATTTTAGAGGGGGTTAGTTTAGAGGGGAGTTAGGTGTTAAGTACAGTAGTGTTGGATTGCATTTGGGGTAGTGGCAGTTTAGGTTTATTTTTTTAATTTAAATTTTTGAAACATAGGGTATTTAGTTTAGAGGAGGGGTTAGTGGTTAGGTTAGTTTGTGTTTGGAGTATGTAGCAGCTTAGGGGTTAATAGCATAGTACTTGTGGTGGGTATGTGGCGGCATAGGGGTTAATAGTTACACTAGTGCTGAGTATGTGGCAACATAGGGGTTAATACACATAACTTGTGGTGGGTACATGGTGGCATAGGGGTTAATAGTAGATACTAGCGGTGGGTATATGGCAGCATAGGGTTTTTTAGTTAGAGACATAGGGGTTAATAGTTTATTGCGGTTGGTATATGATGGTATAGAGGTTAATAGTTAGCAACTTGCGGTGGGTATGTGGCGGTTTAGATGTTTAATAGTGTAGTGTTAGTTTGCAATTGTGGGGTACTTCAGTTTAGGGGTATTAGGATTAGTGGTTAGGCAGAGGCAGTTATATTCAAGGGATCTGTTACTATACATCGCCAATATGATCGGAGATGCTGGGCATTGTCTAAAGCATCGTCGACCAATGGCATGTATAGTAAATGCCTCTCGGCGATGCCGCTATATCAAGAGCTTGGAATATTCTGACAGGCTCACTCGACATAGCGGAAGATCCCTCTGAATATCTTACCACCTCGTAACACTTTCGATCATCGGGGCCTCTGTGAGTTTAGCCCCTGAAAAGTTTGAACTAGGAAAAATTAAATAATAAACTTTGCAAAATAAACACTGAAATATACAGAATAGAAACCTAGCTTGTTAGAGTTACACATAAACTTTCAAAGCACAATCAGAATTTGTAAAAGTACTATCCCAAATGCACTGCTGTATACAAAATTTAAATGCATTAAATCATAAAATAGAAAGTGCAAAGCTTAAATGTACTAAAACTTAAAGGAGAAATTTGAAGTCTAAATTAAATAAAAATACAAAGTGTAAAAGCAACAGAACTGTCATGTCATACAGAACTATATTATACTGAGCTTGTCTCTCCTTCACATGCAGAAATGCAGGAATCATCCCTTAGAGAGATACAGCAAAAGCTGCCTTTCTGTAATCTTTGTAATCCATTAACACAGCCCAGCAACCAAGCAATCCCTTCACACGTAAGTGCATCCTTGATCAGTGCAACGGCTGTTTCTGCCAATGTGATGACAATATATACAGTCCACAGCACTTAATAGGCTGACATTCAGTTTCATGAAAACTTAGAAGCACATATATACATAAAATGTTTCAGGCTCACAGGTACTTAAAGGGACATTAAACACTTTGAGATGGTAATATAAAATAATAAATAGGATTCTATCAGCCAATCGGAATTAAGGTAGGAAAAATCTGATTGGCTGATTCAATCAGCCAATCAGATTGAAGTTCAATCCTATTGGCTGATTGGATCAGCCAATAGGATTTTTCCTACCATAATTCTGATTGGCTGATAGAATCCTATCAGCCAATCGGAATTCAAGGGACGCCATCTTGGATGACGTCACTTAAAGGTGTCGTCATTTAGTCGTCGGATCAAGAAAGAAGAGGATGCTCCGCGTCGGATGTCTTCAGGATGCTGCCGCTCCGCTCCGGATGGATGAAGATAGAAGATGCCGCCTGGATGAAGACTTCTGATGGATGGAAGACCTCTTCTTGCCCCGCTTGGATGAAGACTTCTGCCAGTCTGGATGTCCTCTTCTGCCCCATCGGATGAATACTTCGGCCCGGCTGGGTGAAGATGACTCAAGGTAGGGAGATCTTCAGGGGGGTAGTGTTAGGTTTATTTAAGGGGGGTTTGGGTTACAGTAGGGGTATGTGGGTGGTGGGTTTTAATGTTGGGGGGGTTGTATTTTTTTTACAGGCAAAAGAGCTGATTACTTTGGGGCATGCCCTGCAAAAAGCCTTTTTAAGGGGTGGTAAAAGATCTGATACTTTGTAATGTAGAATAGGGTAGGGACTTTTATTATTTTGTTTTTTTTATTTTATTAGGGGGCTTAGATTAGGTGTAGTTAGTTTTAAATTCTTGTAATATTTTTTTATTTTTTGTAATTTAGTGTTTGTTTGTTTTTGTATTATAGTTTAGTTTATTTAATTGTATTTAATTGTAGGTACTTGTAGTTAATTTATTTAATCATAGTGTAGTGTTTAATTGTAACTTATGTTAGGATTTATTTTACAGGTAATTTTGTAATTATTTTAACTAGGTAGCTATTAAATAGTTATTAACTATTTAATAGCTATTGTACCTAGTTAAAATAAATACAAAGTTGCCTGTAAAATAAATATAAATCCTAAAATAGCTACAATATAACTATTAGTTATATTGTAGCTATATTAGGGTTTATTTTACAGGTAAATATTTAGTTTTAAATAGGATTAATTTATTTAATTAATTTAATGGTAGTGTAGTGTTAGGTGTAATTGTAACTTAGATTAGGATTTATTTTACAGGTAAATTTGTATTTATTTTAGCTAGGTAGTTATTAAATAGTTAATAACTATTTAATAACTATTGTACCTAGTTAAAATAAATACAAATTTACCTGTAAAATAAATCCTAATCTAAGTTACAATTACACCTAACACTACACTATCATTAAATTAATTAAATAAATTAATCCTATTTAAAACTAAATACTTACCTGTAAAATAAATATAAATCCTAAAATAGCTACAATGTAATTATTAGTTATATTGTAGCTATATTAGGGTTTATTTTACAGGTAAGTATTTAGTTTTAAATAGGATTAATTTATTTAATTATAGTAATATTATTTCGTTTTATTTAAATTATATTTATGTTAGGGGGGTGTTAGGGTTAGACTTAGGGGTTAATAACTTTATTGTAGTAGCGGCGACGTTGGGGGCAGGAGATTAGGGGTTAATAATTGTAGGTAGGTGGCGGCGATGTTAGGGAGGGCAGATTAAGGGTTAATAAAATGTATTATAGTGTTTGAGAGGCGGGAGTGCGGCGGTTTAGGGGTTAATACATTTATTATCGTGGCGGCGATGTCCGGTCAGCAGATTAGGGGTTAATACTTGTAGTTAGGTTGCGGCGACGTTAGGGGGGCAGATTAGGGGTTAATAAAATGTATTATAGTGTTTGCGAGGCGGGAGTGCGGCGGTTTAGGGGTTAATACATTTATTATAGTGGCGGCGATGTCTGGTCGGCAGATTAGGGGGTTAATAATTGTAGTTAGGTTGCAGCGACGTTGGGGGGGGCAGATTAGGGGTTAATAACTATAATGTAGGTGTCGGCGATGTTAGGGACAGCAGATTAGGGGTTCATAGCTATAATGTAGGTGGCGGCGGTGGCGGGTTGGCAGATTAGAGGTTAAATAATTTTATGATAGTTTTTGCGATGTGGGGGGGCCTCGGTTTAGGGATTCATAGGTAGTTTATGGGTGTTAGTGTACTTTGTAGCACTGTAGTTAAGAGCTTTATATTCCGGTGTTAGCCCATAAAGCTCTTAACTACTGACTTTATTCGGTAGATTCGTATGGCCGTGTATTACACTAGTATTGTACAGTATATTAGGTTTTAGGTTATATCACTCTGCTATGGGTTACACCTAATATACAGTACATAATACTAGTCTAATACACAGCATATCCCACCTAACACATACCGAAATTCCGAATTTCGGAACCGAATCGAACCAAATTCAGCCGAATTTATTCAAATCCGAATAAATCCGAAACGAATTCATTCAAATTTTGCCGAATTCGAATCGGTCCGAACCGAAATTCGAAAAAATCCGAATCAATCCGAACCGAAACAAATTTTTCAATCATGCACATATCTAATACACTGTAATTGTATAAAGCTACAGATTGGTAGATATGTACAATTACTTCCTTAAAGTATTTTTTTAAACCAATGGGAATAATCACTGATGTTAGATATGTAAGTATATATGTAATATTATGCGTTATACTGTGTTAATATTGCTTGTAAAATGACTTTTGGTTAATAGACTAGTAGAAGTATTTATATGTAAAGAGCTGTTAGACTATTTAGTGCTGGATACAAGAGTAGGTTTATGATCAGATACATAAACAACATAGACTAAACATAAATTAATACAGGAAGAGAAAGGCCTCACAATCTACCGGTCACATTTTGAAGTAGAGCAGAATAATTCTAATTAAAAAAAATAAAATATATATATATTATTATATATTATATATATATATATATATATATATATATATATATATATATATATATATATATATAGATAGATAGATAGATAGATAGATAGATAGATATAGATATATAAATAAAAAGGCTTTGTATAGAAAATAGTTACTATATACTGAACTGTCTTATGGTTATGTGAAGTACTTGTATAAGTAGAATATCTGTATTAGACTGGTGCATACAACAGATATGATGTTTGACAGGATGGTTATATAGCACTTAGAGTGGGAAAGAATGAGGACTATTATGGTTTATTTAGAATTTTATGCTCCATCTTCCTTGCAGAACTATGCTTAATATGTTTAACAGCCAAGATGCCACTGTTTTTTTTTAAACAGTCTACTATGATATCATTACTTTTTTTTTATCTATTTTTTTTTCTTTAAACGTAAAGGGACAGTGTGCTTTTTAATTGTTTTACAAATATATCCTTTTCCTTTTATTTTAAATAGCTGCTTTTACCAATGGTAACCCACCTATACTATAAATATCAATACTTTTAGCTACTGGCTATTAAAAAATAGCTATATAAACATAGCCAGCAGAAGAAATTACACTTTCAGATAAGTAATAAAAATCATGTTAATTTTCAGTTGTTCTCTAAGTATTGGGCTTTGTATACAGACAGAAATCAGATAAAGAAGCGTGTGTGTATAGAAAGTGATAAAATAAGGAGACCTGATTACCCTGTAAACTCAACCCATTTTAATGGGTTGTGGTGTCAAATAAGTAACCCAGTTATTTCATAAGTATAAATAAACCTAAATGACCAATTTATCATACATTTTATACTCTGTAGCTAATATAGCCTTGAAAACCAATTTTACAGTACGCTGTCCCTTTAATATGTTTAACACTTAAATAATTCACAGTTATGTTTTTCAGGCTCTTTAGTCTGCATTTGTTTCAGTTTCCTTTCTCAGTTTTCAGACGTCTTGGGAAATGTTGTAGTTTTAGCTTGCTGTAAAGAAAATTTAAAGGCACAGTCTACACAAACATTGTTATTGTTTAAAAAGATAGATAATGCCTTTACTACCCATTCCCCAGCTTTGCACAACCAACATTGTTATATTAATTAATATACTTTATAAAATGTAAACCTCTAAATTTCTGTCTGTTTCTAAGCCACTATAGACAGCCTCTTATCACATGTTTTTTATTAGCTTTTCACAACAAGAGACTGCTTATCCATGTGTGCCAAATAGATAACATTGTGCTCTCTCCCATGGAGTTGTACAGGAAACAGTACTAATTGGCTAAAATGCACATGAGGTGGGATAGACAAGGGAGGTTGGAGGGCAATAGGGTGGAGGAGGGGCAGAGTAAATGGGTAGGTGGAGCAAAAAGGGGGTGGCCCACTTTTGCCCGGGGGCCCTGGTTGGTCTCAGGCTGCCCCTGTATATATGTATATTAAAAACTCTGAACTAAACTTTCATTATTTAATTTTGTCCCCTTTTCTTTTAATTCCATTCTGAAATTGTGAGCTTTTCAGTTCCTGTTTGAAATGGAAGTGCAGAACACTGTTATGTTCCACACTTGCCATTGGCTGCATCCTCTAGTGACCTATTTATAACGGTTTCTTATTGACCACAGCAGAGAAAGTAACCTAAGTTGCAACATGACAGCTCCCATTGTTTTATAGACATTAAGGCCTCTATTTATCAAGGTCTGTCGGACCTGATCCGACAGTGCGATCAGGTCCGACAGACCTCGCTGAATATGGCGAGCAATATGCTCGCCGTATTCAGCATTGCACCAGCAGCTCACAAGAGCTGCTGGTGCAACGCCGCCCCCTGCAGACTCGCGGCCAATAGGCCGCCAGCAGGGGGGTGTCAATCAACCCGATCGGACTCGATCGGGATGATTTCCGGCGATGTCTGTCCGCCTGCTCAGAGCAGGCGGACAGGTTATGGAGCAGCGGTCTTTGTTACCGCTGCTTCATAACTGCTGTTTCTGGCGAGCTTGCTTGATAAATATGCCCCTAAGGGCTAGATTACAAGTAGAGCACTTAATTATCACAATAATTATTCAGCCTTTACAAGTGGCTGGTTATTGCTACCGTTACCTTGCTAACGCTCAGAAAATTAATCAGAGATCCAATGCCCCAAATGCCCTCAAAATAGAGGGCATTGTAGTTTTTCATTAAAAAAAATCTAGCATCAGAACGAAGCTCCCAAAGGAGCCAATGGAAGCGCACTCTTGTGAGCACAAAGCGAACGTGAGGTAGCATTTGCATTGCTGAAAACTTGTAATTCCAGCACAGATTATAGTGCATTGTTATTACTAAGTGGAGCGCTAATGTTACTTGCACGCAAGCGATATTTAGTGCTCCACTTGTAATCTTGCCCTAAAACTTTACACTTATTTTGTCACTATTTAAACATCTAATGAAACTTTAAAAATACATCTACATGTTATTCTCAGACTAATCTTTACTTTAAATGCACCATTCTGTCTAGCAATTTAGTGCTAAATGTCCCTTTAATCATGCCAGGTTTCTATAATCTTTTGCGGGGTCTCGTAGTGCTGGAGGATCATTTTTTGATAATCTTATCTGACTAGAGAGCTTTAGAGAATCAAGCATGAGAAAGAGCAAATGTTTTTTTATAAGTGTAAATAATACTTTTTTGCTTAAGTTATTTTAAATCCTTTTTAAATTCATATACGGCTAGATTTAGAGTTCTGCGGCCAAAGGGGTGCGTTAGCTACGCGTGCTTTTTTCCCCCCGCACCTTTTAAATACCGCTGGTATTTAGAGTTCACAGAATGGCTGCGTTAGGCTCCAAAAAAGGGAGTGTAGAGCATATTTAACGCCACTGCAACTCTCGATACCAGCGGTGCTTACGGACGCGGCCAGCTTAAAAAATGTGCTCGTGCACGATTCCCCCATAGAAAACAATGGGGCTGTTTGAGCTGAAAAAAAACCTAACACCTGCAAAAAAGCAGCGTTCAGCTCCTAACGCAGCCCCATTGTTTTCTATGGGGAAACACTTCCTAAGTCTGCACCTAACACTCTAACATGAACCCCGAGTCTAAACACCCCTAACCTTACACTTATTAACCCCTAATCTGCCACCCCCGCTATCGCTGACCCCTGCATATTATTATTAACCCCTAATCTGCCGCTCCGTATACCGCCGCCACCTACGTTATCCCTATGTACCCCTAATCTGCTGCCCCAACACCACCGACCCCTATATTATATTTATTAACCCCTAATCTGCCCCCCACAACGTCGCCTCCACCTACCTACAATAATTAACCCCTAATCTGCCTACCGAACCACACCGCTACTATAATAAATGTATTAACCCCTAATCCGCCTCACTCCCGCCTCAATAACCCTATAATAAATAGTATTAACCCCTAATCTGCCCTCCCTAACATCGCCGACACCTAACTTCAAACATTAACCCCTAATCTGCCGATCGGATCTCGCCGCTAGTCTAATAAATGGATTAACCCCTAAAGCTAAGTCTAACCCTAACACTAACACCCCCCTAAGTTAAATATAATTTAAATCTAACTAAATAAATTAACTCTTATTATATAAATTATTCCTATTTAAAGCTAAATACTTACCTGTAAAATAAATCCTAATATAGCTACAATATATATTATAATTATATTGTAGCTATTTTAGGATTAATATTTATTTTACAGGTAACTTTGTATTTATTTTAACCAGGTACAATAGCTATTAAATAGTTAATAACTATTTAATAGCTAAAATAGTTAAAATAATTACAAAATTACCTGTAAAATAAATCCTAACCTAAGTTACAATTAAACCTAACACTACACTATCAATAAATAAATTAAATAAACTACCTACAATTACCTACAATTAAACCTAACACTACACTATCAATAAATTAATTAAATACAATACCTACAAATAACTACAATTAAATAAACTAACTAAAGTACAAAAAATAAAAAAGAACTAAGTTACAAAAAATAAAAAAATATTTACAAACATTAGAAAAATATTACAACAATTTTAAACTAATTACACCTACTCTAAGGCCCCTAATAAAATAACAAAGACCCCCAAAATAAAAAAATGCCCTACCCTATTCTAAATTAAAAAAGTTCAAAGCTCTTTTACCTTACCAGCCCTGAAAAGGGCTCTTTGTGGGGCATGCCCAAAGAATTCAGCTCTTCCATCAGCCAATCAGATTCAAGTTCAATCCCATTGGCTGATCCAATCAGCCAATCAGATTGAGATCGCATTCTATTGGCTGATCGGAACAGCCAATAGAATGCAAGCTCAATCTGATTGGCTGATTGGATCAGCCAATCGGATTGAAGTTGAATCTGATTGGCTGATTCCATCAGCCAATCAGAATATTCCTACCTTAATTCCGATTGGCTGATAGAATCCTATCAGCCAATCGGAATTCGAGGGACGCCATCTTGGATGACGTCATTTAAAGGAACCGTCATTCGGCGAGTAGGCGTCGCTTGAAGAGGTTGGATCCGCGTCGGCTGTGAAGAAGATGGCTCCGCTCCGGAAGAAAGAAGATTGAAGATGCGGCTTGATAGAAGACTTCATCCCGATGATGGACTTCCGACTTCAGCCCGATGATGGAGTTCTTCAGCCGCCGCTTGGATCAAGACTTCGGACCCTCTTCTGGACCGATCGGTGAACCCGGTGAGGTGAAGTCAAGGTAGGGAGATCTTCAGGGGCTTAGTGTTAGGTTTATTTAAGGGGGGTTTGGGTTAGATTAGGGGTATGTGGGTGGTGGTTGTAATGTTGGGGGGGTATTGTATGTTTTTTTTATACAGGCAAAAGAGCTGAATTCTTTGGGGCATGCCCCGCAAAGGGCCCTTTTCAGGGCTGGTAAGGTAAAAGAGCTTTGAACTTTTTTAATTTAGAATAGGGTAGGGCATTTTTTTTATTTTGGGGGTCTTTGTTATTTTATTAGGGGGCTTAGAGTAGGTGTAATTAGTTTAAAATTGTTGTAATATTTTTCTAATGTTCGTAAATATTTTTTTATTTTTTGTAACTTAGTTCTTTTTTATTTTTTGTACTTTAGTTAGTTTATTTCATTGTAGTTATTTGTAGGTATTTTATTTAATTAATTTATTGATAGTTTAGTGTTAGGTTTAATTGTAGATAATTGTAGGTAGTTTATTTAATTAATTTATTGATAGTGTAGTGTTAGGTTTAATTGTAACTTAGGTTAGGATTTATTTTACAGGTAATTTTGTAATTATTTTAACTATTTTAGCTATTAAATAGTTATTAACTATTTAATAGCTATTGTACCTGGTTAAAATAAATACAAAGTTACCTGTAAAATAAATATTAATCCTAAAATAGCTACAATATAATTATAATTTATATTGTAGCTATATTAGGAATTATTTTACAGGTAAGTATTTAGCTTTAAATAGGAATAATTTATATAATAAGAGTTAATTTATTTAGTTAGATTTAAATTATATTTAATTTAGGGGGGTGTTAGTGTTAGGGTTAGACTTAGCTTTAGGGGTTAAAAAATTTATTATAGTAGCGGTGAGCTCCGGTCGGCAGATTAGGGGTTAATGCTTGAAGTTAGGTGTCGGCAATGTTAGGGAGGGCAGATTAGGGGTTAATACTATTTATTATAGGGTTATTGAGGCGGGAGTGAGGTGGGTTAGGGGTTAATAACTTTATTATAATAGCGGCGCGGTCCGGTCGGCAGATTAGGGTTTAATAAGTGTAGGCAGGTGGAGGCGACGTTGAGGGGGGCAGATTAGGGGTTAATAAATATAATATAGGGGTCGGCGGTGTTAGGGGCAGCAGATTAGGGGTACATAAGTATAACG